>NC_134178.1:3951396-4256920 GCF_964188355.1 Buteo buteo
GACTTGTTATGCTGCAATGCTTTTTGCTGAATGCACTCATGACCTAGTCCAGGAATAACTCCTTGCCCTTGCTTAATAAGCATTTTTGAAGATACCCGTTTCATCTTAGTTGACTCTAAAGACTGTGTGTTAATACAGTAAACTAAAAAACCTGTCACATAAAAGGAAATAGGTAAATATATTCCTTCAAATAATATTAAGCAACATTACTGTGACAAAATAGAACAATTCAGGCACCTACCAATATTTAATCAAATATCAGGTTTCTATAAAGGTTTTTTTCAGATAGTCAATATCAAGTGGGTTGGCACAGCTGGACCTTCTTACAGCTTTTTTTGTGGATTGAACAATTAATTGTCATTTAACAGGACTTGTATAATTTGTAAATATAACTCATTATATTACTGAACAATATAGAGGTTAAATGAAATATATTTAAAAGATTTTATTTACATCCCAGTGCACTAATTACAAGACTTTTAATGATCCTTTTTTTGTTGTTGTTGTTGTTGTTCTAAATTTCATCTATTGTGATTACTTTTTTTGTCCTCTGTCCTACCCTGAAAGAAATATTACTCCTTGCTGCCAGGCAGCTGCCATTTTACTGCACAGAATTTATGGTCCCTCTTAACATATGGAAAAATCTACCTCACAAGACTGTTATATGATTATTCTTCAAAACTAATTTCATGGTCTTTTTGTACAATGGCAGGCAAATCATATGTTAATGTAAATCAGGGGAAGATATGGCATTCTGCTTTTTTTAACACATTACTCAGAAAATGTTAATAAAAGGATTACAGACTAGATCACTGACTCCCTGGTTACTTAGAAAAACCACAGAGGTTTATAGAGGTTTGATGGACACAATATAAGGAATCGACTCCCTAAGCACTTCTGTATATGATTAATTTTAAACAGGAAGTCTGAAAGATCGCTCACAAGTTAGGTTAGCAAGATAGCTGCATTAATCTAATAATTAGGGAAACCCAGTCAGAGACAAGGAGCTCTGTGAGCTGAACGCTGTACAAGCACAAGATACTAACCCAGAGAGCGTCTAAGCAAGACCGAGAGGGTGAAGAAAGGTGGGATGATACAGGGAATGGAAACCACGAGATAATCTGGTTTCAGGATACCAGTACCTGGACTCCAGTAAATTTTTGGAGGATGTCAAAGCAAAAAGGAGTTTTAAGTGCAACACAAAGCAGGATCACCATATCCCTTTGGTGATCTTTACAGGGAAATTTCATCCCTCAAAGAGGCAAAACTGCTTGAAAAGTTTATCCAGTTAGAAATGGAGGCTGATTACATGAACCTAGTGCTAGTGAGACTTAACCTTCTAGCCCTGAGCAGGAGAGCCTAAGTGGGCAGCAAGTAGACTGAAAAGATTTTTGGAGGAGAAGAAGTTACACGGTTGTATTGGGTGTAGGTGGCAAGGTGTTGATAGTGGGATGCTGAAGGGGGGGCTGCTCTGTGCCAGCCAAAACCATCCATGCAACAGAACCCCCCCGGCCACAGCTAAGCCCATCAGCCAAGCCAGTGACACCTCTGCGAAAACATACTTAAGAAAGGTCAGAAAACACTGTACAGACAGTGGAGGAGGGAAAAAGAAAAAAAAAAAAAAAAAAGAGAAACAGCAGTGCAAGTACCAAGGTCAGAGAGGGAGGGAGAGGAGGTGCTCCAGGAGCTGGAGCAGATTGCCCTGCAGCCCCACGGGAGAGCCCACGCTGGAGCAGGTTACTCCTGAAGGACTGCAGCCCATTGGAAAACGGAGAGAAGGAGTATATTGCAGTATTCTGAATGGCTATCACAAGGGTAACTGCTTATGTGGACCACAAAGGAAGATGTTGCCATAGTCAAAATGATATAGGCTTGGTAAAATTTATAATTATATAGGCAGTTAGAAAAGGCTCTACCTTAGATATATTAAATGGAGAAAGAATGGATGTGACAAGTTAGAAAGATCAAAGTCAAAGTCAAAGATGACTCTGGTTGTAGATTTGAGGAAGCTGTTCACAGTGATACAGAAAGGACCTGAGGGTCTCAGCATAGAAGGCTAACATCTGCTTTTTAGTCTCACTGAGTCTTATCTGATAACTAGTTATCAATGACAGATTTCAGACAAACAATGAGAGACTTTGGACAGAAGTAGTAGCTATATAAACTTGTCTTGTATGAAAAAACTGAAGTTGTATATATACATGTGCAGAAGGTTACTCTTGCAAAAATTTGCAGGATCATATTCTAAATGTGTTACTTTACCTTTGGGTTGGAGAAATAAGTCTGAGTTCAAATAGTTAACTCCTTATATATGTCTCTTAGTATCTCAGTATTGATATTATCAAAATTTGCTTTCAAAGTTGTAGGTTTCTGTTATTAAGTCGGATATCTGACTTTTCATTATGGTTTTTTTTCTGTCACTTTAATTTCTGATTAGACTTTAACAAAGAATGGGATACATCTTTCCAACAGAGTCGCTTTATCTTTATTATTACTATCCGCATTACAAATGAATTTATTAGCATTCTCATCACAAACCCCAAGTTCATTATCTGATAAGACAAAAATTTCTTCAGATACATCTTGAGGTATTTGATTTGCCTTATTTATATTCTCAGTAGGCAACTTTCTCTCACTTGCTAGAGACGAGTATAAGTAAATTGTGATTCTGCTCATTACTTTATCCTGATTGAGATTTTTTTTTCTGTCCTTTGTAACATGGAATCCTTATTTGTTTTCTTCTCCCTTTGTTTAATTGGTTTGTGACTCCTGAGATACAGTATACATTCTGTTCCTGACAATGAAAAATAGGTTCTAATTTTTTAAATGCGTAGTTTATATTCAGCAATATATTAAATTGAAAACCATATCTGGGTGATAATTAAAACAAACAAAAAATTAACTCATTTAAATATATATTTGCTGAGATGTATTTAGTACTGAATTCATGATGGTCATGTTATTAAATCTGTACAGATAGCTTATTTGCAGGGGGGAGGGGGGCAGGATTTTTGCATTTAATATTACCTTTCCCTGTCATAAGACTCAGAGTTTTTCCTTGTTAATCTAAAATTTTGATCCCATCTCCTATTCGGTTTAGTCCCACTCAATTCTGGTACAAGCGGAACTTTGTACCAGACCTTCATTAATAACCCAATATATGCCCCCAAATAGGAAAACAGGCTATAGTTAGAATATGGAGACTTTAGGTGATTAAACTTTCTCAGTAAACATCTCTATTTTCTGTATTACTCCATGGTATTTTCTCAGGAGTCTATGCAGTCCTTTTTTTCAGAGCTAGTAAAAAATTGCAGATTATTGTAATCAGTGGTAGAAGTGCCCTAAAGGAACACTTCATTGCAACACGGCCAGGCCACTAAAATATTAGAAAGCACCGTGTTGTTAAAGGAGTGAGCAAGACACAATTGCTCTCCATCTTATTTCCCCATTTTACTTAGAGAGCCATGTCTTTATTCAGCTATTCCTGTGAAAGTGTCCAGTATCACTGTGAGACACCTGAAGGTACAGGAAAGAGCCGCGTGGGTTCTGACAGAAGAAGCACAGATGCTCCAGGAGGCCTGGGATATTTTCAATGGCAGCTGGAGGCCAGGCAGACCTCCAAGAACACCTGGAGTGGTGCCACATTGCTCATTTTTCGGGAAGTGAATTGAACCCCGGGTACGATTCAGCTCTGTATTCCAAGATCTGGAAGCCCCACATGGAAGCTCCAGGGACTCACCTAGAGATACTCCAGCTGCAAATATGTTCAGTTTATGGGACTAGCCTAGAAGTGACATAGATGAAAAACAGTAATGTCTACAGCGTGGGCATCAGATCCTCGGCACCGGTCCTCCTGCTCTGCAGATCCACTTTTTCCATTCTGCACAGCTTGCTAATGCATGCGTAGCCCCTGCGTCTCAGCTGCTGTTACAGTAAGTGGAGATCCTGTGAAGAAGGATCACCTGGACCCTGGTTCAGCTGTCTTCAATGAAAAAAATGTTTGTTAGAGCATCACTCTAACTTTTGTTCACTACATCAATAAGATCCTCACCGACTATAACAAGAATTTAGACAAGTAGTGTGAAACAGATGATATACGAGCAAATCTAATGGTGTACTATTTATAAAAACATACCAACCATGAGATTTCTTTTTATAACATCAGTGGAACAATATTTTTCACAATTGGATCAAACCTGTTATAAAAGTATAATTTTTGCATCTGTACACTGAGACAGAATACTACAGGTGTTAGTATTTTATTCTTCAAATAGGCACACCTATACTTTCAGATAATGGAAGTATTTAAGGGGCAAAGTATTGCTAAATAGAAGCAACTGAGACCTGCGTTAGCAGAGACACTAAAGGGAGGGTGTTAACAGTGCTATAATTTTCCACTCTTGCTATTTGCTAACACCTTTTTCAGCGATCGTCCTCTGCTGCGAAGCAGCAGTAATTTGTAACTTTCCTCCACCAACTCACATTCACGCTGCAGCTGAATTACGCTATTGTAGGACAGAAGAAATCTGGCTTTCTGCTATGGGTTACTCTTGCAGTGTACTGAATGACTTTAACAGTATTCTTATTGCTCCGCTCGTTGGTTTCATTGTTATTGCGTCTACAATATTTGCAAAGCCTTACCACTCTTAATCAATTGTCTGATTACAGTTTGATACATTTGTCCCTATTTACCTCAATATTTTTATCTTGGGGAGGCAGGCCCCATGGACAACACTTCTGCAAGTCTGGATTATGAAATACTGCTATAAAACCATTCTAACTGAGTCTGGCAAACCCTTTATGGTTATGACTGATTTGTATTTCCCTTTCATACTCAAAATGAACATTATATGTAACATTAGAAGTTTCTTGACTGCTCTAAACATCGCAGAATATGTAGCTACATAAAAATCATTTGTCCATCATTACATCAAAGTAAAACTGATGACAGATGCTAACACTTATTCTGGAGCAATGAAGAACTTCTGTTGACCTTTTAGAAAAAAAAACCCCACATAATAGTTCCTTTTATTTTCAACTGCACTTTGACTTAAGCAAGAGAAGCACTTAGCCACAAAAAGTAAAAGCAAAATATAAAAGCTACTAATAGAAGAAATCTGCATTATTATGTGAGGGAATTATTGTCCTTTTTCCTTTCAAATGGGCCCAACCTCTGTGTTGCTGCCAAGAGGTGCTCCATTGTAAGACTTACTCTGATCAAGTTGTGTCTTTGGTAGTCTTGATGGGTTTCCTCACAGCAGAGCAAATTTAACTCAGGTTGGTGCCACCCTAGTACAGTTAAATTGCTTTTGCCAACCTTAGGGTTCAGCGTCTGCAGGACCCTGTGTGCTATATAGAGCGTTGTGGGGTATTTTGGCTGTTCGCAATGCCTTTATTGCCTTTACTCCCCACGATTGTGAAGCCTGATGGGCTGAAGAGCTAAGCTAGGTGCTGCCACTGCCTCTGCTGGGATGTCTGGATGTCTCCTTCCAGCCCTTGGGGTGCTCCCTTACCAGCTCTGGGGAGAGCACCCAAGGGCCCTGACCGGGGACGTCAGGTTGTCAGAGCAAAACCAGTTTTAATGTCCTGCTCCACAGTCCATCCTTCACCTTTCCTTCTCAGTCACAATTCTGATAAACTAACACCCCCTTTCTCCTGTGTGCAGTGTCCCGCTGTTTTCCTCTTGCTGTCTCGTTAGTGATACCACAGGTCAGGGTATATACAAGTGCATTGCTCTCCTTTTGTCCCCTGTAGCACCCTGACTTTTCTCACGTAGTTATTTTGTTGGCGGAGCCATAGGTCAGGATTGGGTACCTGCACACACACCTTACCAGCCTCTTCCTTGAAAATGGAGTAACAGCTATGAAACTGCTCAGTAGGCATTGAGCATTGCAAGGCATGCTGGTCCTGGAGCAGAAGGTGTCTGGACTCAAGAAAGTTTTTCATCCTTGCTGATGACAGTCAGTGGCAAGGCTGTATGTGGGAAAATGACAGCACGGCTGGTCAGCAAACAATCCTGTTTAACAGTGATTTCAACATTTGACTCTGTTTAGAGTGTGTCATAGAGGGATACCAAGATTTTTCTTTTTTAGTTTGATGAAAAAGATTTACAAGTACAGTTTGGGTGTTAGTTTTTACAACATTTTCAGTCAAGCCATTTTGAGGTTGCAACAAGCCTTAGCTTATAGTCCAGATGGTAGATTATTGAGATGAATACTGACTGAACTTTCTTCATTAGTAACTTTTTATTTTTAATTAGCTAGAAAATGCTTTACAAAAAGTGTTTTTTGAAGAGGGCCATTGCTTTGCCCCATTTTGATGTCTTATTGTCTTAGGCTTTCATCTGACAATTATCTTACTTTTATCATGGAAAAGACGTCTTTAAGAAAGTATGTATTGTTTCTTTTTAAAATCCTTTTTATGAATGGGAGTTACTCTGGGTTTCTCTATGTGCAACTCTATGACACTCATAACTCAAGCAATAACATTTCTGGTAAATATTTCTCAATGGAAAACAGAAATTGGTCAATCACACAAACAAAAGACCACACCCTACCATAACCTATACACAAAAACTTCTTTCTCCTTTTCCTTTTGTATATATCTTGCAATCTTAAGTGCCCAATCTGGACTTAATTTCTAGGATATCATATTTTTCCTGATGCCACCTTCTCCTACTTTAATATGTATGTTGTTTGCAGTTGGCCAGTCAGATTTCCTCTATATATGTATTTTATTTGTGTTTTAGATTTTACTTCTGGAAGGATTTAAAAGCATAACAGTATTCATAATGTTTAGAGAAACTTCATTCAGATACTTGATAAATCCCACCAAGAACTAACTTACACCTGACAGTAAGTTCTATCATTTGCTGCTACATAGTCTTGTTGCAACATTTGTCAAATTATTATTGTTCTTAGTGCATAAAAAGTGGTAACAAATAAATCTCTCCAGAGGGCTCTAAATGACACACACAGATCCTGTTTTCCTCAACAGTTTAAGAGCTGAAGCCAGAAAAGTAGATTTTCCTTCTGCAGATGCGCATGCTGGAAAGGCAAGAGGGATGATAGCATCATAGGAAGAAGAGAATGGTGTCAGAATACCTCTGTTATGAAGTAGAGCACTTACTTAGGAAACAAAATATCAGTGCATGACTTCTACCCTTTCTCAAAAATACATAAGGAATAACAATGGTCAAACAGTGTGAGTGGGAACTGAAGTCAGATAAGTCTGAAGAATTTTGTATTGTTTTGATTTAACGAAGCCCTATAATATGACATGGGGGTAGATTACATTCTGATTTTGGACATGATTTCCATCCATTTTTGCAGACAAAGTAATTCTGTTCAACACCTGTTCTTTGACCTTCCTGGTTTCAGTATGCTGACTAAGAGGAAATTGCATTCATCTGTAAATCTGTGCCTCAAAAATGTAAAGAATTCTGAAAAAATAGGTTCCTAAGATAAAACTTACTTTATCTACTGGGCTCCCCCAAAATAATAAATGTATAATGTCACACAGGCAGACCCAAGAATCTTTCCTCCTCACAAACAAAGTTTATGGTTTTTCCATACTAAAATGAATTTCATTGAAAATGAGACTAGCTTGCTTACCTATAGCTCTCTTCAGTAACGTGCTCTAATTATTTTATTTCCAGCTAGAGCAAATAAAAAGTGAAGGCAACAGAAAATATTCCTTAATTTCAATATCCCTTGCAAATGCGAAAAGACCAATAAAAACAGCCAAAGAAAAAAGAATGGAGTAGATAGGAGAAGAAATATGTTCTCTTGCTCCTGAGTCAATGCTCCATCTTAAACCTGCATTGCTGGAAATGGCTCCTGTTGCTGAAAAATAGAGTCCAAGGACAGAGGAAAACATTACATGGATTTTCTTGGTTTATTCCTAAAGTCTGTGCCTTTCCTGCTCTGCCAGTTCTGCCACTGATGCTAATTCTGTATCAGCTATACTGCCAGTGTGGGTAGATTTGTTTGTACCAACTCCCCCTTCACGGACAGCTGTGCCAATTTTAGAAGGCGGTACGGCACTGAGTATATTCACTGCACGTACTTCTCTGAATGATAAGACTTATTTCTATTATATGACAACAGGACACTATCAGTTTTAATGATTTATATCATTTACAACTGGGCCTTAAGTTCACAAAATGGATATATAATCATGCTAATAATAATTGCAAAAGTGCTACATAATTGCAGCGGATCAAATAGATAATTCTTTCTTTCCTTAAGAAAGATTTTGCTGAACATATAAAAGTCAGTTCTGTAAATTTTCTGAAGTGGAAAAGCACCTAGACAAAGTTATTTGTAAGGGTCTTTTTTTCAAATGTAACTATTCTTCATACAATTATAAAAAATGGAAAATCACTTCTCATTTTATTTGTCAACAGATTTTTCTAAGAGGTAAATCTAAACAGATTCACAAATTATTGTAAGTAAGAGAGCTGATACATTTATTCTCTAAAGACTCCCTATATAATAAATATTTCTTATGGCTGGGGAAAACAGTTGTCTTTAGTGACTACCTATAATTATTTCCTGCTTGAGTAGCTGATTAACATAAACCTTCCTTCAAATAGCTAGAAATTAGGCTATAAAGCAATTAGTAATCAGGTCTATTATAACATTGTTGTCCCACTTGGTTAGTAATGGTTATTCCATTTCTTAAAATTATTCTGAAGATGTGCCTTTTTGCAGAAAGATATGTGTTTTGATGAGCAACAAGAAAAGAACCATTGTGGCATCAAGCAGAATTGCATAAATGTGACTGAGATATTCTCAATGGAAAAAAATGAAAAAGGTAAACCTCACATCCTTCTGCAATTCCTACCAGATTATGCTGAAGCTCTGTGTCTGAAGATGAAGACTACTATACACTTGTCCCCAGAGACACCAAATATTTTTAACAGTGAAAATTTCAACATTAAGTTCATCAGTTTCTCACAATACTGGAAAAAACATAGATATTTAAATTTGATATTCATAATAGAAGACAAGTGAATTAAGTGAATATCTACTTAACTGTTAGAGAAATGCCCAGTCACATAAATATGTGCAAAAGATGAATTATTAAATTTTGTCCAAAACATCAACAATTAAGTGAAGGAACAATGAAATGGTTGTTAAAATTACTCTGGTTTCAACAGCACAAGTATAGATCCTATTGCAGTGTTAAAATGATTGCTTCTATTACTATTTTTTTTTTAAAAAAAAAAACCTTTTTAATATTAACTGGGTGCATTTCCATATCCATCAGCAAAGTTCATCCTGACAAATAATACAAATGCAAATATTTTGATACGTACAGAAATCGTGCATCTATGTTTCTTAGACCTGCATGGACCTGTAAACATAAAAGAGCTGACACCTGCACTTCACACTTTTGATTGCCTGTCTTCTGAAATCAGACAACATGCCTTGTAAAATCGTAGAACAGTGTTGATTTAGTGAGGAGAGTTTACTGAGCTAAGATCACAAGGAGGCCGTTACATCTTTAAGCCACACAACTAAAACAACATTACTACTTCACAGTAGTTACTACTTCACTTTTTGGCATCAATAAACTTTGAAATACTCATTAGGAGCTGTTCATTGAGTCAAGCTTGTCTTTTATTTATGAAGTGTTTGCAAACCAATAACTTTGTTACAAATGAGGTTTATCCTCATCAATCTTCCATTAATGGCAACTGTAGACATATTGTGTATTATCCTATAGATTGTTAACAATCTCAGGAAAGTGAACACTTGTTTTACTAGTCAATACTTGAAATCTGCTAATGGAACTCTGTGACGGATGATTTGCCACAGGGATGGTTTCTGTACCCTGATTAGATAGAAAATTAGGATCAGTGCCTGATGGTCAATATTTCAGGAACAGGATGCAGGGAGTGTTACTATTTAAGATTTACAGAGAAAACTAAGCTTTGCAAATTGCATCATTCAGCAGTATTTCTGGCCTTCATTTGCACAAGTACTATTATAGCTACTTATATGAGGTATGATGTGGTCAAAAGGTTTTTTTCAAGCCTATGAAAAAGCAAGAGAGATGGTCCACTGACATTCGCACTATCATGATAAAGTGACTTGTTTTTTCTGGGCAGTAGAACCTCTGCAAATGGAAGACAAGGACATCTTAAAAAAACCTGAGCAGCTCTGGGCTCATTTATGCTCTTAGGTATCAGCCTGAGAGCACACAATAAATTTCAAATGACATCAGTAGTCAGCCCAGGTTCAACCTTCATTAACATTGGCTATATTCAAAAGAGCACTGGAAGATATTCTGAGACGGACCCCTCATCCTTGTCTCAACTTCACAAAACACCAGTTCCTTTCACTCTTCTCCATGTTTTGATTTCCACAAAAAGGGACATGGTTAATGGAAAAAATAATCCATCCTATCGAGGGATTCAATCCTTTTTTCAAATTCTTCGGTTTAAGACCCAGAAGATTAAAAAAAAAAAGACCAAAAAACCCCTAGCTTGAAATCTGAGCTGTATGAATGAGACATCTTGTAAAAATTATCTTTGTTGGAAAAATAGATATCCTTCTTAAATTAACAAATCTAATTTCTGTTCTCTTAGTTATGTTTATAAATATTTTATTAAAAAAAAAAAAGAAAGCAAGCTTTGTAAAGCTTTTGTAATAGCCTAAGAGAAGGAACAGATTTAGCTGAAATGATTAATTGATTAATTGTTTACAGTTTCATCAGTTGGTGAAAGTAATCTAGGCTGCTTTAGGTCAATTTACAACAGCCCTAAATTGCCTATTCGAACTCACCTTTTCACATGACAAGAAAAGCTATGATGAGGACGTAAGAAATGTGCTGCTGGTGAGATCAGCAATCTGTTTAGCCTCATGTGCTGCCTCAGTAGTGGCATGCCAGTTAGGGGAAACACTCAGGTCCTGCCAGCTTTTTTGGTTCTCCCCTCTTCCACAGTTATTGCATTAGAGATGTTAGAGGGTAAACACCAGCCTGTTCTTTTTATTTATTATTTATGGAGCTGTGGACCATGATTTTGCCTTTTTCAATCTGCTGCTACTGTGTCCGCTTCCACAACTGCCTTGCAGCAGCAAATTCCAGAAGTTCACTACCTGATCTGTAAAGAAATCCTTTTACCTGCTTTAATAATAACTCTTACAGGTTTTATTGAGTGTCTGCTAACTCTAATTTGGTGCAAAATTTTTCTGTTTTCATCTTAATCACCATTTTCTTGATTTTTATAAGCCTCAATCATATTAATTGCAATTATTTGGGCATCTCTATGTAATAAAGCTTCTTCACTCCATGAATAATCTTCATGACCCTCCTCTGTAACTTTTCTGCTACATCCTTCCTACCATTCAGACCAGAACTGCACACAGAACTCATGACATAGGTGCACAAAGCTTTTATAGCGCAATGAAATGACACCCCATCCTAATCTCACATCTTCCCAATGGGTCTTTCATTTATGTGTAAAATGTTCATTGCTGTTCCCAGAAGCTTCATGTGGATAGTGTAAACATGCTCTCTGACCTTCAAGAGAAAGCAATGTCGTAAAACACAGAAAGAAACAATACTTGTCACTGGAAAACTGTACAGGTCTGGGGGCATGGAATAAACACTTCCAAATGTGTGTACAAAAACAGTGTGATGGGTTTATGGATTAATGAACATACAGGAACTTTAATTTAAAGAAAACAAAAGTAACAGTAATGCCACCTCAAGGCAAGAATAAACTGTTAAAAGATTTATTCCTTAGAAATGTGAAGCTGCCTCATTAAAAATACTGACCTTTCATGGCAGACTAATAAGGTTGGGCAGTTTAGAAAAAGTGTTCCTTACAGAAATGGAAATTATACTGAGAAAATCTTGTAATTTATTAGTATATTTACACTATTTTCAGCAGTGTCATAGAAAAGAACATGAATTCTGTCAAATAGTTTCACACAGTCATTATTTTACAGGAAATAGGAAGAAAAAGCGCCACACCTTGAACCCAGATAGTTTCTGCTCTTGCAGTTGTTTTGCAATACTCCTTTCAAAGCCCAGAATAAGGGACCAAGACGGTGTTACGCAGGATGGGGAAGAACCTACTGCTAGTATCATACTACAGCTTGTATAGGTGGGAAGGGCAGCCTGGCATCACTGCAGCCAAACATAATATGAAGATATATAGATCTATTGCAGCTTATTCTGACAGCTGTGCAGACCTTCCCTTCAGTTTCTAAAAGTAAAATTTTCCTAAATAAGTGGGATTTAATATTGCCTTTTCAAACTTGTGCTTCAACAATAATCTGTCATAGAAAGCACTTGGATAGGCTAAACATGGACTAGGTGGTACAGCAGAATATGAGATATGGATTTCCATGAATGTCAATCTTAAGCGGTAGTTCACATCAAGAATACAGTGGCCCATGTCCTTAAATTACAAATGACTGGGATAGCAGTAGTTACTTCTTATATAGTATGCTGGTAAAGCTCAACATACTTCATAACACTTTAGCTTTATTGCATCAACAATATTTCTCACTAGCTAGTTTTGTCAGCTGTATATACTTTTTGTGACAAGAGTATGACCACTGTTGAGCAAAAATAATTTCAGTGTGTAGAACTTGCAAACGGAGGATTCAGACTTCTACCATGTTCAAGCAAGTAGATATAGAAAAAGGCTAGATAGTGGATTATTAGTATTACTTTGAATTCTTAAATATCTTTTTTACAACTTTAGCAGTTCTCAGCTATTTAAAATTTTGAAGATTAGCTCAGGGCAGACTAATAATTGATGAAGTACCTACTTTGAATGTGGTTTGCAAGAGTACAGCAGCTTGCAGCAAATATGCTTTATAGGATTTCTAGGAAATTTTATGAAAGGAGACCCCCGTAAATGTTTTATTGGAGAAGCTCATAAAGTTCTCCAATGGCAGCTTAGAGTACCTAAAACCAAAATTTTACGACAAAGAAGGAAGATCTTGCTCAAGTGTTTAAAATATCGTCTTAATGGCTAATCAAGCCTCACTGCATTTTGAAAAGATAGATCCAACATAGCAAATTGCTGACTTTTCCTTCAGCTTTTGTAAATTTAGCCCTGGGAATCTAACTCAAATACAACAGGCATACTATTGGAGGTCAATGTTTATCCATTACAGAAAACGGTAAAAATCTGAGCACAAAATTAGTGCTTCCTTGTGAAACAGCAGGATTTATATGAATTGTAGATTATAGTCAGGAATAACCTGAAAATCCTAAATGATAAAAATAGCAGCATGCTATACAGTATTTCTGTTATTCATGTTGGAATATAAGGACCTTACTGCTGGAATATACGGACCTTATTGCTCTGAAGCTTTCAGCATAGTGTGACCTGCACGGGTGGATTTTTTCGAAGTACTGCTGAGCAAGCATTCATAGCGAAAGTCCCTCGCAAATTGCCTGCCTCTCCACTCAAGGTCATGCTCTATTAAGACTTTGATACTGAAACAAGCTTCCCAGAAGGTTTGCAGAACCTTGACGATGCTGCCTGCCTTCCCTCTGAATTGTAACTGCAAATAGCCAGGCTGCTGCAAGAGCGCCCTGACTCCCGACTGATTCCTTACAGAGAATTTTGTATTACATAGTGTACTATGGATCTGTCCAAAGCAATGTCATTAAGCCAGGACTTGTTAAGACTGCACAGTGGTCTCTTTGACATAATGGATTTTAAGATAACTAGAATGTGATACGGCCTCATATGGTCTCAGGATTCTGCTAATTGTATTCAGCAATAACTGAAATTTTATTACCAATACATATTTTGCATCGTAACACATGTCAGTATTGGACTGATTTAAAATCATCCTAAAAACTCATGTTTACAATAAATTCACAACTTTCTTCAAAACATTCCTGGGTTTGGCTAAAGTTATTTGTCTAATTTTTGCCTGATAACAAAAATATTTGCAAGCTATAACTATTTGTTTTTTTCATTTTCAAATTACTGACTCGTGTCAGACTTTCCAGCATAGGGAATAAAAGATATTCAGTGCTCTCACTTTTTGGTCATGTGCAACTGATTAGCATCTTCTGATAAGAACTTTGGATTACCACATTGTACAATGCTTCTGAAATTCTGAACCTACTACTTGGTCAAGATTTGGTATAAGAACAGGAGACAGTGGGTGAACTGTCATAAAAAACATATTTTCACTTTCTTATGAATCATGTCGACAAGGCAGGTTGCAGTTCATGTTGGAAAGATAGAATGGGAAGAGCTGCATAACTGCTGTCTCTTTACTGTTTTGTGGAAGTCCATGGAGATCTTCTTTCCCTGAATTCACACTGGCAGTTTCCATAAGTTCTAAAATAATTTCTTCCTTTAGATGTGTGTTTGTGCTGGTGGTTATGTTATGTTATGTTACTTATTTTATTTTGTTTGGTTTGCTTTGCTTTTATTTTTTAAGCCTTGCCTTGCTGAGCTGAACTTTGGGGGGAAAAAAAAAAAGTTTGAAAAGGATGGAGCTATGGGTAAGCTGCTCTCATACATTCTCTGCTAGGAAATGATCTGCCACATTGAAGTTTGAAATAGTTCTGTTTCATATTGTGTTCATATCTTAAATGTCTGATTTTTTTTTAAACAAGAATACCTTGCATTTTAAGAGTTGTTTATAGAACATGTGCATTATTAATGGCCCATCTGTCACATAGCTAACAGAGGAGAAAGAAGAATCTGTGCAAATGACAAACCCAGCAAATTCATTTTTTATAGCCAAGTCTTGCTAATAATTAATCTTGCTGAATTCCTCATCTATTATGGTTTAAATAGAATACAGATTTGACTCTTAATTGAGAGGGGAGAATGGCTTAGGAAGAGGTTAACAGAAACAAACAAACAAAAAAAAGAGTCAATGTCTGAAATTCAGCAGTAATTCTCTACTGGGAGGGATGGGTAGAGGTATATGCTTATGCATCAGGGAAAGTGGCATTTTTAAACAAGCGCAAAATGGCATATACTGAAGAAGTCCAATAAATTGCTGCCTATTAAAACTGGCTCCCTGGCCCTCAAATCAAGAGCACATTAGATGCCATGTTATTATCTACTTTAAAGGTTCTGTCTGTCAATAAAATACATAGGATGTGCACTAAAACATGCATGACTTGCTGAATATTTATTAATTGATCTACTTCTAAGATTTCTAGCCATCCCATGGCTGTAGACGTGGCAGTAATGTGAAGGTCATCTCTCAGGCATGCAAGTATTGTGGTCAGTAGATTATTGCTCAGACCAACAATATATTGCCAGAAGTGAAAGAACTAGCAGGTTTAGTTCAATTCCTCGTCAGCAAACATAATGCTTTTTGTCTGTTTAAGGTGGGACAGCAAAATTTTTACAGCACAAATGTATGTCTGAATGAGGCTGTAAAAGCACCCATTTCTGTGTTATACAAACCAGGTCATTAATTTACCAATCTCCATAAGTTACCTTATAATATAGACAATGCTGCAATATGGTCACAATTAGCTAAAGAGAATTTTTTTTTTTTTTTAATCATCGTCTAGGTGTGGCAGCAAAGAAACATTACTGCCGCCTATGGAGATATAAATAAGCGAGCACTATGCTTACAACTGCCCTTTAGCTCTCATGAAGCTATTATAATGAAAACAAAGAGAACTATTTTCCCTACCTGTGATCTATTTTCAGCTACAGACCTACTCAAACTGTAGCATGCCTGTATAAATATGATACATCCTTTCAAAGCTGAAGAGGGAAATTTAGGGGTTGCTTTTAATTTTTCCCCTCTTTTTCAATTGGAATGCAATTCTTTCTGCTCTGCAAACTCAGCACCGTTACGTACATAAATGTTCATACGAAACACAGCCTGAGAATCCCTTTAGATTACAACCTTAAGTGACTTGATCAATGTTAAGAAACTCCTGCAGTAAACACAGGAAAATTGTGGTCAGAGCTAAGCTGCATTGAGCATCGGTCTGAAAGAGCTGAAAAAGATCAAGATTGTGAAGATCAAGATACGTGCAGACTATTCAGCTGCAGTCCAGCTGCAGGCAATCCAAACCAGTTATATTTTCCAGCAGCTTGACAGGAAATCCTCACACTCTAAATCTCCCTTTTTATTGGAAAGCAATATCCCAGCTGCTCTTGAAAGTTAAGCAGCTTCTCTCGGGTAAAAAGTGAGCTGGTCTGACCTATGAGAAATGTGTAGCACTCGCACTGAAAAAATTATGCAGTCCGTACAAGGAGAGCTATTCATTACAAAATCCACTCTCTGGGGGTTACAATAATTCCCCAAATAAACCCTTAGTTATGGTTGTAGGCTGCGGTTTCTAAGCTCTTCCCAGTCTGCATCACCTGGACACACGTCCTGATCCTGCTGGAGCCTTCGGTGGTTCCTTCTCTCCCCCACCCCTTTGTTTCTGAGCCTTGTCCCGGAGGTCGGGAGTGAAGGGACGCCGTCCTGGGAGGAAGACCTCGGCCTGGCGGGTGGAGGAGTTGGCCCGCCAGCGCTTCCCGAGAGCTGCGAGCAACGCGACTATCGGGCAGAAAAGAAATTTGGGACCCCGGGTGTGACCTTGAAGCGGGTATACTGGGTCCTCAGGGCACTGAGGAAGCTGCTGGACTGGAAATTTCAGCTCTCCAGGTCAGGGGTCATTTCTGTGTTAAATACGTCTGAATAATAGTACATGACTCAATGGGCTCTTCCCTGTTGTTCTTTCACCGTTTCATTAATTATCATTCTAGCTTTAAATTCATCAGTGTCACCACCCGGGCTGGACAGAGCAGGGAGCCATGTCGAGTTCGGAATTCCCTCGGGCGAAATGGGGGTGAAACGACCCCAAACGGTCCGTCGAACGCTTCCTTTACTCGGGGCAGAAGCGGCCCGAAGTGGGGAGTTTGTCCCAGCAGACGGGGGTCTCCCACCACAGGACCTGGCCCGTGTGACCCGCGGCAACCCTCCCTGCCCGAACCCCTCCGAGAAGAACACATCTCGCTTCGGGGAAGGGGATCGGGAGATCCCTCCCGCTGGGTCGGGGGCTCAGAGCGGCCCCCCTTGCTTTCCAGGCTCCTCCTCAGAGAAGGGCCCGGGGGCGGCTGGACCCGCTCCCGCTCCAGATTTAGCTAAACTGCTGCAAGCTCTGTGCTTGCTGTTGAATCAAACTCTCTATGTCTTATCAGGAGGAGATAATTTAAGTGGAAACTTTCAGAAAGGCCTCAAAGACTGTGTTATTGATCATCTTGTGTACAAATATAGGTAGACCTTTGACACTGTATATGTTGAGACTCATTAGGATTGTCTGTGGTTGGTCTCCTGTCACGCATGTACATACAAAGACCAAAAACGTGATCTTAGTCTAAATCAATTATAAAGAAAGGCAGTGCATGTCCAATGACAGGACTGTAGAGGGGGAGACATAGGCAACCTATATATTTGCTCCTGGTTGCTGTTTGGCCTTTTACTCTCTGCAGAAGGTTAAGTCCTTCATCTTGCTAAATGTGTATATAGTGAGCACACACTGGGCTTTAATTGCACTAGAACTTTGTATACATAGTACCCCAGTTTTATTAATGAGAGGCTAGTAATTGTTATACCTTGGTATTGCACAGAACACAATATTTTTCTTTCACCATTTCATTAGTTTCATGCTAGCTTTAAATTCATCAGTTCTCCCCACTGCATTGATTTTTCCTAAAACCACATTTCAGAATTCATCACATATAAGGTATGACTGCCTGTTTCCACCATATCACTCTTAAAATAAGATCAAGAATTAACTAAGGTCCATTCCATCTTTAATATAATTTCCTGATTCTTCTAGTAACACTTCTTGTACCACAACTTCAACTTAAGTATCATACTCAACATACAGAAGCAATGAAAAGAGTTTTAAAAGTCTTTGCTACTGACTGTATCTATAATATAAAAGCTCTACCCCTTTGGTGTAGTTATTAGGACTTAAATTCAGTGTGTGTACCGTCTTTTGTAAGAACATTGCAAACGTCTATGTTCCAACAGAGAATGAAGCAGCTCATCCTTTTTTCAAGGTTTGCATCTGTGTGTGTATATAAGTGAGGGAAGAGAAAGAAACTAAGCTAGGCACATATCAATAACAAAACACCTTACACTTCGATCCAGAAAGGTCTTATATCTATGCTTGAATTTACAAACTGAATAAACCCACTTACTATCTATCCTGTCTACATACATAGTTTTTCCCTTGACTGACACCTTCGTTTCCTGATACTGAAATTATACCTACATATATGCATCTGATTGAAGAATTATAAAGATAGTCTGAAATTTAACTCGCTCTTTATTGAACCTTAACTTTACATTAACCTAGCTCTCTTTCTCACTGTCTCTTTGTTACAATTTCAACAGATACCGTGTTTCTGTTATTGAAGCATTGCAGGGAACAATGACATTGCAGCTGCCTCCCCTGTTGCTGGAGAGACCCAGCAACAATGGTATGAAGAAAAATGAAGAAAATGGTATTGCAGTATTGCATTGTCAGTCTCTGGAGGTTTTTTTGCATCTCCTCCTCCACCTTCCCCAGGTGTCAAACTATTTTGTTAAGATAAGTCTCTACCTTGGACAACAGCTCATTGCTACTAAAATGCAATGTGAACCTTCCTCTGAGACAGAATCCATTTTCTCCAATTAGTGGAGCTGATAAGTGTTAACCTACATAGTGAAAGGAAATAAAAGCATGTGGAAAAAAAATAATAATCTGTAATTGTTCTATAGGGATGGTAGATTTTCCTTTAACAGATGATGAAAATGAAGTAGGAAAATTTAAATTTACTTTCTCATTTACATATTACTATGCACTTCTTAAAGCTTTGTTAGCAAATGATATGAAGAAATAAGTGTCAACTATTAGGTTTGCATTATACAAGTCTTTTTTTTTTTTTTTTTTAATTCAAAACACATTGTCTTTATGAAGTAACCAGAATTTATTGCTTAGATATTCAGAGTCCCAAAATGAGTCATTAATTTGCTCAGGGTATTTTACTCCTAAGGTGGAGGTGGAGAGGTATTTTTGCTACTAGCTTTTAGTAGGAATCAAATAGACCTGGATCCCACTGAAGTAAAAAGCCAGCAAAACATCCGGGAAGAAGAAATCTTTACAAGGAGATAACCATATGGATTTGCTACTGTCCAATCACCTCAGCAGGTCCACTATTAATACTTCTATATTGTTTAAGATGTTTACATCACTTTATACTCTGTACTTTTCCAAACTACACATATAGAGTCAAATTCCAAATACTTAGAAGCAATATATAACTACGATCACCATGTGTGACTTCACTGTTTAAATTTCCCCACACCATTGTTTGAATACTTCTGAGGCTCTGCTAGAGCATTGCCTGTATTATTGGTGTGTAAAAAATGTTTCCCCTTTCTCTGATTATAGCACAAGTTACAGCACTGTTGTTTTGTTATGCCTGTCTGAAGAAAAATAACAGAATGTGTTACAGTTGATTTCCTTTCTTCTAGTATTCTGCTATTTTCTGTGGCAAATGACCTCCAATAACTATGAGACTACTTCCTTTAACAAGTAGATGTATATATCCTTTTTTTTTATCATAGATATACACCTTTTTCCTTGGAAGCATCCATGACCACCAGATCCCTATTATTTTGTTATTGTTTTATCTTATCTATCTCTTCAATGGTTTTGCAGGTCTCCAGTGTCTGGCATTAGTTTTTTTGCTATACAAAAATTCCTTTGCAGGCCTTTTTTGTTCATTTTTTCTACTGAACAGAATGTTCACAAATAGTAACTACATCTAACCAGGATCATTCTGCATTTTCACAGAATATACTTCTGTGCACTTCACCTGCAGTACTTTATTTTTAACTGAAGTGTTGGATTGGGAAAGAGGATTATGTGTAAAAACCTTTATTTCCCTGGCAACTATTTAAAGTCATCCTGACTAAACCAAGTTCCATTTTACATGTTAATTATTTTATTGAGCATATCATGGCTAGCAAAATATATCCAGTAACAATCACCCAACAAGCTAGAAGATCTTCCAGAAGATTATTCAGATGGAATAAAAATGAAAAATGAAGAGCAAAGTCCCGTTTTCCAGATTATCTTAAACACCTCAGTCTGGGAGTCTAAATTTTCTATGCCAGCAATACTGAATCACAAATTTCATTTGGCCTGTACTTTTGATGTAAGCAACACATCTTAATAGCTTTCCCACTATTTGTTTACATTTAAAGCCAGTACAAAGCATTTCAATCTCTCTTCTTATTTTAAATTACCTTTATGTGTCCTTTTTATGAGTATAGTTTTCTGTAATAACTACAGAATTGTCATTCTCAAAGGAAATCCCACCAAATACTGAGTTCTCCCTTAAATTCCTTGCAGAACTAGAAACACAACCTTGATGTGCCTACAGACTTAATTACTTTTTTCAGGGTCTTTGATGAAAAAAACCACCTCTCTGTTGTCGCTCTTACATCGTATGCACTACACTTCATTTTACCAAATACAGTTTCAAATTCAGTCTTTACTTGCTTCAAGTGAAAAAAATCCCACATAAAGTGCTATCAAACCTGCAAGTATCATAGAGCTGCCTTCTGATTAGCTTCCTCAGAATAATATGCATTGCTGGCAGATATACTGTAAGGAGTGTCCTGATTTCCTCCAGTTGTCCTCTATTCAGAAAAAAAAAATTCAGATCCAATGAAGCTTTGAATTGCTCCAGTCTTTCACTTCAGTATTTTCTTACCTTATTTTTACGAACCATGCTTTTCAATGAGCTTTCCATACTAAGTACTTACAAAGGATTGGTTTCATTCCCTTCACGAATCTGATTAACTCCCCATAGAAGCATGGAGTTCAGTGCACTGCCCAGACTCTGGTGGGGAAAATCCTTCACTGTTGGAAACATCCACCCCACCCACACAGAACAGTGCTACCTTCTCTTACCCCCTTTCCTCCTCACCATTCACTCCAAACTCAGCAGAAATGAGATCGTATTGGTGGAAACCATGATTCTGTATCAAATAATTTTCTGCAGTTGTGCTAATTCTTTCCTTAATGATCCATTCTTAGCTTCCAAGTGGACTTAAACATGCCACATAAAATAAGTATGTAATGTGGGTTGTGTTACCTTGGGTGTAGCACTACTGGAGAAGAAGATAAAGTCTGTTTGCAATGTATGTATCCATGTATGGTTTAGATGTACATCAGCATCCAATCAATGTGGGCTCTAGCTTTAAAAGGAAGAGGAAAGAGAATAATGTGCAATCATTCCCTGCTAGTTGGGAAGAGAAGGATCCATGAACGGATTGAAAATTGTCTATTGGGATCACATTGTGAAAATCACCTGGTATTAACATATTGAAAGAATAGTATTATATTATTTTCTAGAGCTTTGTGCCCAAGTAATGAGCAAACTGCTGAAGCTCAAAATTCCTTGGTGAAGATCTTACAGTACTGTTTGGGTTTTTTACAGGAAAAGAAGAGAAAGAAGTCAGAGTTTATCTATAGCATTTTTCAAACTCTATATTAAAACTTTATATTGAAACAATGAAATTCTATAAAATGGTTTATATAAAGCAATCCCTTTATGACCCTTACTGGGTTTTCTTCATTATGGTATAGCCACTCATACATTTGCAAACATACCTTACAGCCTTTTACTACCACAACCAGTGGAACAGAATTACGACCTACATCTCACAATTATTATTCAGTTTTTTCGTCTTCCTTTAGTTTCAGAACAAAGAGCTCTTCCCTGAAGTAATTCACTTTGATTTGACATGTTAGCATATTTGTATGATTTATTCTGTGTGCCTTGGAAGCCAAAGAATCATCTCATGGTGATCTCTTATATAAAACTTCTTTCATTTTTTCTTAATGTGTTGAATAGTAGCATACTGGAGACTCAGAGATACATTTATTCAAATTAATGTTTCAGAAAAAGGCTTTTTTTTTTTTTTTATTCAGAACAGCTTTCCTAACAAATTTCTTCTACTCAAATGGGTAGTTGCAATACATATAAATTTCAAATATAAACCAGTGGTCAGGAGATCAATGCTATGGTATTAATTCCACTTTTGCTTTAATTCACTAAATTGTTGAATGGACACAGCTAACAACGCATTTCTTCAGTCTGCAGCTAGGAATACATGGGCAGTGTCTGGTACACTGTCTGCATCCCTAAGGTTTAATAACCTACAAGTTGACTATGTCTTCATGACTTATCTTTTCTTCTTACTCCTAGGTGGCTAAAAATACCTCTTCATTAAACATCAAACCTACTGTGTCAACATCTATGAAGAGCAGAAAAGACAGGTTTCCCTCTGGGAAAGTTGCTTACATATAAATTTCCAAAGTTTGTTCAGATTTTTAGAACAAAGAAAAGAGGAAAAAAAAATTGCAACCACCTCTGTGGGTAACATTTAAGTATAAAATCATAATTACTGAGGAAGTAGTTTTTTAATTGCAGCTTTCTTTTTTCTCCCTCATTCTGCTCCATCTTATAAAACTATCAACTTATGTTTGTGCAATGAAAATTAAAATCAGTTGTAAAAAACAAAAGGATTCCGCAATGTGATTTGATGAAATAAGAGAGGAAACAACAGAAATACATTGGAGAAGAGGAAGAAAAAAGGTCTTAAACACATTACAAAATAAATTGTTGTTATAGAAGTATGTTGCCCAAAATGAGACTGATATGTCTGGGGTTGTCATAAAGTTCCAGAATCAAATTTCAACTTTCAAAGTTTTCAAAACTTTTTCTTCCTTGCACTTATGAAGAGAATGGTGAACAAAACAAAAAAATAATGCACAAATATAATTTATTTGTCTCAATAATTTGAAAACAAAAGTAAAACTGCTCTTGTTTCTCAAACTATAATGAATTTTAATCTGTTATTCCTCCAGAATCCAGAAGAAAGGATAAGCTGCAGACAATCTTAAAGTAAATCTTTTTGTTGGGTCATCTCCACATCTAGCATGGTTGGGATAATTAATGATTGTGCTGCGGTTCTTTGGAAGTTGGAAATAAATCTTTAGTATTATTAATACCCTGGATAAGGTGAAGAAGAATGAGCAGCCATTGTTTGCACTCTCTGAAATACAGCAGTAGGTCCTTTCCAGTCTTTTGCTCTGTGGATACACTAGATAGCAAATATGCCTCACTTTGCTGTCCTGAGACCATAGAAAATATGTGTGCAATGCCACAAACTTCTCATAAGTCTAAGATTTCTACACAACCCTATTACGATGGTGTCTGAGTGTGTTATAATTCTACATCTCTTTATTCCCACAGGAGCCATACGAAAAAGACAGGAACTGTTATTCCTGGCAGTGAGAAGAACAAAATGGACAGAGGCACAGAGAGCTGAAGTGATTCACCCAGTGTCACACAACTCTGTGACGGGTCCAGAAATTAAACCTCCAGCTGAAGAGCCTCCAGACAAAAATCCGTGCCTCATTCATTTATATAAATGGCAGAATTTTACACCTATGCATTTGAAGATGAATGGTGGATCAAAGAAAGACAAGGGGCAGAACAGCGTCCCCAGAAGAGGCGAGAGAGGTTTTCAACTATCTTTGAAGCAGGAAGCAGTGGTGAAGACATGTTTTGAAGATCAGGTGGAAGGTAAGGAAACCACTAGATGAACGAAATTAATATTAACATCACAGGGATATTAGAAAAGAGGAAGACTATCAGCTAAAAGACAAAAAAAAAAAGATGGAGAGCTTAAGAAAATTAGACGAGGCAAGAAAGAGTAAAGAGGTTGAGAAAAAAAGGTCCTGAACCAGAGTTAAATAAATAAATTAGAAAAACATTCTTGTCCAGTGGGTTCTGTATCAGGCCAAACTAGAAAGAATAAAGTAGGCAGAAGAGAAAAGAAATTAAGGATAAAAAAAGGAGGGAAGCCCCAGAAGTTAAATTCATTTTAAACTAAAATAGATTAAATGATTGAGAATTTAGGACTAAACATCAACAACTCTCCAAAAATAGTTATAATGACAGATATTATGGATTTGTGAAGAAAAACAGAGTTCAACTCAATAACGCATTTATTTTCTATTTTAGCAGCTTTAAAACACAAAACAGTAATTAATTAAACTGGGTCTTTACAGCCTGTATGATCTAGGAATATTATTGACAATAGAAATTAACTTTTTGTCCATGCAGAAATGTCAGATCATAAAGCTTTCCTGGAGAAAAAGCAGCTATAAAAAAATAAACTGCCTTAGTAAATCTGAGGGCTGTAGGGACCTGTTTTTATGCATTCGCTTGGAAAGCATTTAAAAGAGAGGGATTCTAAAAAGTCACAAGAAACATTAAGCTTAAGAGCAAAATTCAGGAATTCTTAATATTCCTGTTTCTAATACCCATCCATAGTGAATATATCATTTTGTCAAACAATAGGGTTTTTTATTTGCATGTCAGGATGTATTTTGGGTGGGGGTTTTTGTGTGACAGGGTTTGTTGTCATTTGTTCCTTTTGCATTGTTTCTCTTTTTTTTCAAACTTTAATGTTAAGATACAAAATATAGCAGCATTTCCTTGATGTTTGTGATGGTGTGGAGCTGCTGCTACTATGAATTTGTGAGATGATTGAAGACACTGAATAATGTTGTATGCTTGGTGTAAAGGGTAAAAATAATTCTCACTCAGAAGACAAACAACTGAATCACAAAACTTCACGTGAGGTAAAAGGAGGGCAGTGTTTTCATACATGGAAGCAAGAGTACAACAGCCCAACATGCGTAGAAGATTGAAATTATGTGATTCACATGAAAACATAAACTGTTTTCTTTCAGAAAAAACGTGTTAGTCCTCTTATCTGAAAAATAGCAGATGTTTTCCGTTTCTATGTATCTAACTACCACTGTAGCTGGAAAAATATTAGAGCTGTTGTGAGAAAATGCAAAATTAATAGTGTATCTGCAGATTGCTGGTTCTCCTCATTTGCCTGTAGAGATGGTAAGTACCAGGTAAAATTTATTTTTTTGTCCTGCCGCTGTTACCTGATCAGAAAGTAACTCCTAAACCACACAAAGTATGTTTAGAGAGGAGACATTGCTTTAATCTGGGCAGGGTGCAAGGTGGAAGATTTCCACAAATCAAGCACACCTACTGAGGTTTTCAGCTCATACTTATACAATACAGTTAAAACACCATGCCTATCTAATACATATGTTCCGCCTAACTATTGCATATTCATTACGTTGAGCAAGCATGGCATGGTGTGCTCTTGAGCAATCATCCCAGAGTCTTCTATGCCTGCGCAGGGCGTCTCTGGTGGTCTTCGGGGGTCGTTTGGAGAAGAATACCCCTACTCCTTTTGTCCTTTTGTAAGCATGCGTCATCTGAGGACACCAGGGTCTTTTTTTCTCTTGCCAGTCCCTCATGTCTCAATGCTGAAGGAGGATGTGTGTCCTTGATTAGCAAGGCTGTAACTCTGAAATGTCCGTTATCTGGTGTGTTGACTATTATCCAAACACTCCTTAAGCATCCTCTATGGTAAGCAGAATCTTATACTAGATAAGCTTTACCTTGAGTACACATGGTCTAAACAGCCCTTGAATAGCAAGCATACCACGCTTCTCATGTTGTAGCTTTTTATCTTTAAGCTATCGCCTCCTTCTTAGTTGTTAAGCAGTCTTTTGAAGGCTTGAGGCAACATCACCATGTTTCCCCCTCACTGGTATTTCCTTTCAGTCCGTGGCTCTCACTTCCCAACAGCCCTCACCGTTCTCCCAATGGGCAGCTGCAGCCCAAAGGAAGAACATCTGTGTCCGCATCTCCCCCAGGAACGCCGGCCGGAGGAGGCAGTGACAAAGAAGATGGGGAAAAGCTGGTAACCTGTATCAGCAACTTTGCTGCATCAATCTCACCTGTTATAAAGGTGCTGGCCACCTTCATCTGCCCACAGAGTTTATGTCTTCACTATCTCTGTGATACTGATGATTAGACTGGTGCATTACGCTGGTAGTCCGTGAGCCATTCATCTTGAATCGCAGCCCCACACCTTCACATTCCTGCACTGAGATAGAGGATCCTGAGTGCTTTTATGAAATGTTAATCCTATTGCTGCTTAGTAGTTGACTGCTTAGAGGTCACACACAATCGCTCATCTAAGCCAGAACATCATAAATGTTTAAAAAAGTCTGTGTTCAGATTGTGAGGCCTGGAAATGACCACAGCTCTACTCTTATCTTTCTTCTTTGATCTTTTTCTCATAAGGGAAAATTCATTAGATGGATTGTCCTAAATGCCACAGCCCTTACCTGCCTCAGTACAGTGAAATCTTGTTTATATCTTAAAGCGTTTCCCCCAGCCCAGTTATCTCAGTCAAAACCTGTATCTTATTGTATTTAGCAAAAAATTTCTTTATTCTGTTTATTCTGCCACTGATTAACAGTCAAGATTCTTTGCCATCTGTTCCGTTGAAGCATATATCCAAATACTTCACAACTACAGGGAGTGTTTTTCAGTAGAAAGTAGTATGATGAAATACATGTACTGGCAGACCTAAAGCTGCAAGGACTTGCAATATTTCTTTTTGGTTTTTTTTTTTTAACATTAGGAGACTATGGTATTTAAAACAAGAACAAAAAAAGTAATGTTTCTAACTTTCTCTTTCTTTTAAACAGACAAATACCTGAATAAGGTAGTCATATGTCACACTTAATACAATCTACATGAAAATTGACTTCCTGACAACTTTAGAAATTGCCAGTCATTACCTAACAAGTAGCATATTACAACTCATTGAAATCAATGCAAGGATCCTGTTTTCTTCAATGATACTTTGCAACAGGGGACGATGAAGTAAAGCTTACTGCTGCAGCAATGTGCTCTTTTCAAACCGTCTTGGCACCAGGAGGCAGCATGTAAATACTCGATTGTGAAAATCAGACTTACAGGTGACGAATGTCTAGAAAGTTTGATTTTTTATTTGACTGGCTTATCAAGCCCTTTGAAATTGCACTCTGTGCATATGCAATTAAATTGGTATTTTATTCATGCAGCTGTCAGAGTGGTGGTATTTTACAATTCAAGTATGTAAGCATTAGGCTGAGGAGCACTCCCAGGTTTTTGCTCTGCACGTCAGCACTGGGCATGGCCTGACTATGCAGGAGAGAGACTCCAGCACAAACCAGCCTCCTGTTCTTTAGTTTCCAGAGACAGCTGATCAGACACGCATATATTTAGGATGTGGCAAGGCACAGAATGTAAGTTTGTAGGTAGTCATAGGGATTAACTTATGACCCATTTGGAGTCTCGACAATATGAGAAATTTTTCTCATCAGCTGCAGTAGAAAACCTACTTACTAGCACAGATGTTCTGTAGTCATCTCGAACACTCGGGATGAACGGCTCCCAGCAGTGCCATTGGGTATTTTGCAAACCTAAGCGGTATGCAAAAACCTTTGAGTTGATAAGTGAACAATAACAACAGACTTTTCCTTCTAAGCATTTGTAAATTAATTCTCAAATGCTATCTTCCCATAGTATTATTTTTTCAGCTAAAAAGAACTCAATTTCACCCCCTGAACTGGCATTACAGTTTTAATTCAGTTTTCTCTTTTTAAATAAATACATGTCTCTACTATCAAAGAGTCTTTTCATTGATCTGAAGAATTTTAGTTGGAAGTACAGTGTGAAGAAACTTATGGAAACATGCTCAGCGATTTTATCCTAAGGATAGGAGTTTTCAATGTTGGTCTTTGGTTTTGTAGAATATACAACAACAGAGTTTCATTCCAGCCTTTCTGAACCCAAAGTAAATGCTGACATTGACTTCTTTGAGGTCATTGTTGACCCTCTTACAGCAGGGGGCTGGACAGCAGCCTTGATTTGGCAGAGAAAAAGTTTTTGAAGAGTCTGCTGATACATACCACTCAAAGCAATCATTTACCAATTAAAGCTAATACAGTGTGATAACAATGATAAAATTGCTTCTGTGTTCTTGCAGTATTCTGATATTTTTACAGCTCATCTGGATTCTAGCTGCAGCAACAAGAATCAATAGCAAAAGGAAGATGCTTTACTAGATCACGTTAAAAATCAGTGTGAGTCACTTTTCTAAAAATGTTTTGAGACAGTGGATATTAGCAGTGGGATTATAGGTCAGAAAATAGTTAGCTAATCCTAACTAATAGTTAAGCCCTGGGATTAATGAATAGCAGTAAAATTTTCCTTTTCTCCTCCACTCAATATAATGCTCATTTTCCTCTGCTATTCAATAAGCAACTCAGATAATGTCTTGTTCATTTTTATTATTGATGAAACTTATGCATAATAAAGTTTTGGTTGTTTTTTCTTTTTGTATAATTACATGTCTTTCAGCATTAAAGCTGTTGGGACAATGAAATATCTTCACAGTGTTTTAGGAGAAAAGGTAATGTTAAAAGTCAGATTTTCACCATCACTTTTACCCTGATTTTAGGAAAATAATTTTTTGAAGAAGGCACAAACTACAGTTTCTTTTGAAATTTCTTTATGATTTTTTTTCAAAAATCATAGAATCACAGAATGGTTTGGGTCAGAAGGGACCTTTAAAGATCATCTAGTCTAATGTTCCATCCAACCTGGCCTTGACCACTTCAAATAATGGGGCATCCACAACTTCTCTGGGCAACCTGTTCCAGTGTCTTACCACTCTCATAGTAAAAAATTTCTTCCTTATGTCCAGTCTAAATCTACCCTCTTTTATTTTAAAACTGTTGCCCCTTGTCCTGTCACTACAGGCCTTGGTAAAATGGACTATGACTGATATTGGTATTATCTTTTGTGACTTCTTACATAACACAGTCCACAAAAATTCACAAATAATCACCAAATTGAGCCTGTTAACCCTTTTTAAAAGATATTGAGCCGAAGACACTTCAGAAGTTTAAAAAAAAAAAAAAGAGTTGCATTTGACTATATGAATGCATATATATAGAAGTCAGAGATGAGTGTAAGATATCCAGCTGCTGCTGTTTACTTTATGTTACTTTTAGGTTGCTGTGGTTACTAATCTACATGTAAACTTTTTTCACTTCTTTCCACCAATCAAGCTGACTTCCCCTTTCTTACAGCCAAGGCTTATTAAGGTTAGTACATAAGCATTTGTCGCTGGCAAGGTCATGGCACTGAGGGAGAGCTCTGGGAACCCAATACTTTCTTCTACTGGGGAGCCCAGATGTGGACCAGATGTGGTCTCACCAGGGCTCAGTAGAGGGGAACGATCACCTCCCTCTACCTGCTGGCTCCACTCTTGCCAATGCCCCGAGGGTACGTGGCCCCAGTTCCACATAGTGCCCATCAGGACCCCCAGGTCCTTTTCCACAAAGCTGCTTTCCCATCAGCCAGCCTGCAGCACGTACTGACGCACGGAGCTATTACTCCCCCGGTGCACGACTTTGCATTTACCTGTTTTGAACTCCCTGAGGTTTCCATCAGCCCATTTATCCAGTCCCATTTGTCAGGTCCCTCTGAATACCAGCCCTGTCCTCCAGCATATCAACCTCTGCCCTGCAAATCTGGCTGTTCCTATTGTCCAGATTGTAAAATGTCACAGTTTTGACTTCTGAGAGGTATCACTAGTGACCAGCTGCCAGCTGGACTTTGTACTGCTGATTATTAGCTTCTGAGCCCAATGAGAAAGCCAATTTTTCACTCACTTCCACTCAGTTGTCCATTTACTGAGTTCCTATTTGACCAATTTAGCTATAAGATTGCTATGGGGGACCATGTCAAAGGCTGTGCTGAAATTAAGGTATACAACATTCACTGCTTTCCCCTTGTTCACAGAGCTAGTCATCTCAACAGAGAGGACAACCAGTCTGGTGAGGTATGATTTTGCCCTTAATGTAGTCTTAGGGTAGGCATTAAGGATAAATCATCTCTATTGTATTCCTAAAGTATTTGTGTGTATTCCTGGAAAACTACTGATATTCATAATGAACAAAGCCTGGAAACCTAGAAAAAAATAGTGATTACACTGAAAGAAGATCTCTGTATGTGGCATGATTCAATCAGGTTACTTTATAAAAGGATTATCTAGCCTTTAGACTTGGTAAATCAACCACTGATTTATATCAGCTTTATTAAAATTTTCTATTGCACTCTATGATGCATCACAGTTTACACATGAAATAGAAGTGTCACCTTTCCTTTGGGTTGTTTAATTGCTTACTCTTTCTCACTATATCTTGAAACTACAATATCTGAGGCAATGTGTCAGATGTGATTTTAAAGACTAGGAGATAAACAAGCATTTCCTTCTTTTTTTTTTTTTTTTTTGATAGCTTTGTACACAAATGAAAAAACACCTTACCCTTCTATCTTTTATATCATGTTCTGTTATTCACCCTGTTCATAAAAATAAAATACGGCAGGAAAATATAAAATTATAAATGGGTAGCATGTTTCATGTGGGTGTACTCCCAGTGGCAGTGGAAACCCCTCTGCTTTTGACTCAAACCAGTGGTTTCACAGTTTTTGGAATCCATCCAATGATGAAGATTTCGCTAGCTGCAAGAAGAGGTTCAAGATTTGCAAAATGCATTTTTTTAATACATTCTCATTGATAGAAACTCAGATCTTTACGTTTCCAAAACATTAATGAAAGATACAGAAAAGTGACTGATTTCCCTATACAGTCCTGGCCTGAGCTTCGCTGTAGATGTGCTTCTCCCCAGCCCTGTGCCCTGTTGCCCTGATCTTCGTGGATGGAGCCCCACACCTGCCTCCTGGGTCCTATCCTGTAGGTAGTTTTGTGCTGACCCTGGCCCTGCCTGGGCTCCGTGGATGGGTCCCGGTGACAGATCACCTCAACTTGTCTGGGACCATCAGTGGATCCTGCCACCAGCACCACCCTGGCTCTGCTCGGACCCTGAGGGCTGGCATTCTGTTGGTGAGGACACTGCTCTGCCTGGGCAATGGAGAGCCTTGGCTTGTAGTTTGTCCCCCCCTGTGGAGCAGCCCTGCTGGTGTTGCTCCCCGACACTAAGCCTTTCACAGCTATCAAAACACCTGGTTGAACAATTTCCCCAACAATTTCCCATCTGAGGATTCTGGTTCCACAAAAATGATGTTTTCCTTAGGCGCGAGCTGGTTCCTCTCCTTTTTGGACTGCAACTAGGCAGGCAGAGAGGCTTCCCTCCTACCCCTTGCATGCCAGCTGGCATCATGGTGGGGAAATGGGCAGCCTGCCCATCTCACTGGACTTCATGGTCGTCAGGGCTGCCCAACTACCCTGCTTCCCACCTGGCAGACCGCTCCAATTGCCTGGCTTCCTGGCTGGCTTCCCACCTGGGTAGCCAACTCCCTGCACAAAAGTTCTTGAAACATGCTCTACGTGGTCTCAAAACGATCATTAGGTTTTGTGCGATAAAGTTACGCGGTAAAGAAAAGTTTTCTTTGTTTCCAAAGAGAAAAACAGAAATAAAAAAATAGAAAATTGTCAACAGAACAAAAATTGCACTTCAATTACCTCCTTAGTTTTCACAGCAGTCTCTGTACAAAGAAAAGGGACTACCATGGCAACATTACTTGAATTAGCAAATCTGAAGGACTATATAAGCCATTCTCCCTTCTCTAGTCTATTCAGGCTATTTTTTTTTCACTTAAAAGGAAAAAAAAGGCTTCAAAAGGTCACTCTGCAATGTTAAAAATGTTCAGGACAATGTCTTCCAGGTTTTGAGACTTAGTGTTGTCATTAAGTGAAACTAAGAATACATTTAGAAATATCTTCATGTAGCTTTCTGTCTGGTAGCACCAAGAAATTAGGAGATTGGTTTTATTTGTTGAGTGTTATAGTTTATATATATAAAAATAAATGCATGCACACACACGTACGTACACACAACGTAGCTTAGGCAAGGAGCAAGCCTCGGGCCTGATCTTAGATACGGTTCCCAGGCCAGTGGGTAGAGAGTACTTGGGTGGAGGACCCAGATGAAGTTGCTCAGGACAATTAAGGCCCGTTAGTGCACTCAGGGCCCTGAGAAAGAAGATTCTCAGCCCAGGGTGGTTTCTAAAGGTCTTTTACATGAGGTCTCCTACAAGCAGTCTTTCCTCCTTGGTCTTTGGCATGTCTCATGACAGAGGCCTCAGCCTAGGCCAGGGTCAAGGCACAGAGAAATCTGAGACTCCATGGAAGAGGGAGGCTAAACCGAAGTTTTCAAAGTAAAGTGAGAGCTGTGATAGGAACGCTCCCCAAAGCAGCCTTTGCACATAGGCCTTCTCATGGCTCTGTGGTTTAAGTATCTGACATGGCATAGACCTTTGCCTGCTGGTCAGGGACTTTTTTTCTGTTCTGTATATCTGCTGTTGAAATAAATAAATAAATAAATAAATAAATAAAAGTTGCCTAGTTTTATCAGGGGAGATGGGTGCATATTTTTGTGGAGAGATTAAATTTTCCAAGTACCTATCAGAGTCTGCAGATAAATATACTCTCCCTCATTCTGGACTTACATGTGCCTGGATACTTGATTGTACTGGTTTTGGCTAGAATAAAGTTAATTCTTTAATTCTTCAGTAGCTAGTACGGAGCTATGTTTTGGATTTGTGCTGGAAACAGTGTTGGTAATTCAGGGATGTTTTTGTTCCTGCTAAGCAGCACTTACCCAGCGCCAAGGACTTTTCTGCTCCTCAGACCACCCCACCAGCGAGGAGGCTGGGGGGGCACAAGGAGTTGGAGGGGACACAGCCGGGACAGCTGACCCCAACTGAACCCAGGGATATAGAACGTCATGCTCACCAATAAAAGCTGAGGAAAGAAGGAGGAAGGGGGGATGTTTGGAGTTACGGCATTTGTCTTCCTAAGTGACAATTACAGACAATGAAGACCTGCTTTCCCAGAAATGGCTAAATACCTGCCTGCTGATGGGAAGTAGTGAATTCATTCCTTAATTTGTTTTGTTTGTGTGCACAGCTTTTGCTTTACCTATTAAACTGTCTTTACCTCAGCCCACAAGTTTCCTCACTTTTACCCTTGTGATTCTCTCACCCATCCCACCGCAGGGAAGTGAGCAGCGTGGGGCTGAGCTGCCGGCTGGGGTTAGACCACGGCATCGATGTATCCTCTTGAGTAGTCATGCTTCAGCTGTTTTGCTTGTAGCCATTCTTCTTGTCTCCTAGTCAAGCTCTCTGGATGTCTTAACGACATGCCCCAGCACTGGCGTGCTTAGGATTTTGAACAACTATACAACAGTAGAGGCAGGGTATGGATTTAAGACAAATTTATTGCATCTTTGTGGTGTGAGAAACTGGGTTGGTAAGAGATTTAAGACTGAATTGATCTCATGAGTGAGACAATTAAAATAAAAGATTCTTTTACAAATATGCCCTCTACCTGTTACTGCCCGTGCCTATTGATCTGACCCAGTCTTGTTTAAGTTCAATACAATGACTTTTCAGTTATGAGGAAATCCACAATGCTTCCTGTGAATTCAAGATCTCTGTTCTTTTATTAACGCTGGGTTTTGACTGGGATTTTGCATACACGTGATTCTGAGCACTCCTAGGTGTACCTGCTCAGCTACTGTAAATTAGTGTCTTCTGAAACCAGAATGCCACAGCTAGGATCAGGATAAGCAGCTTCTCTCTCTGCTGTTTAATGACATCCTTTCCACAAGAGTAATGTGCAATGCATATACACAATCTCTAAACAAACCAATCAGTTATAGCATTCATCACACTTTGAATTTCAGCTCCACTCCCTTCCCTGAAAGCTCCCCAGACTTGTTCTCTACTAAGCAAAGAAGGAAGATACCAGATGGCTCATTTCGGATGGTTTGAGTAGTAGCAGTCTCAGACAATTGTCTAGGATCATGCCATTTGCCATCATTTGTTAGCCTTTAGGCCAAGCTATATAGGAATTTAAGAATGCCTCTACTAGTCCAGATCAAAGGTGCCTTTAGTCCAGTGGCCAGCAATGAATGCTTGGGAAGAACGTTAGACCACAGAAACTGTATAGTGACATTTCCCTAGGACACACTCCCACTCCAGGCAATTTGTCTCAGAGTTTAGGGGCTACAAAGCTATGCTGTCTGAGGGAATAGTGTCACTCAGCCAATGGAGAGTCTATGGTATTAGAGTAAAAACTGAATTCTGAGGGGTTTTTCTGCTTTTGCCAGTGTGTGTGTTTCTATGAAAACAATGCTGATAGGTGAGACGGTTGGTGCAATCTTCTTGTAGACTCTGCATGGGCTGTCACACCGGGGGAGCTAAGCCTTGGACTCCTGGCCATTCTATAGAGAAATGGATAAGGTTGCTACCTCACTATTGGCTTTGGTAATAAATACATGCCTGCCCCCAAACATCCTTTTAGGAATTGCCTCTCTCTTTTGATTGGGTGCCAAGAACCATCCTGTCCAACACTTTTCATCCTCTGTAAGAACTCTTTTGTTTTGATTCTCCTTCCACTCTTCTAAGTACTTCTCCTTTCTCATAAGAAAGGCGGATTACTCTGATCCCCCCTGCTTGAGTATTTACGTTTGATTTTCTCAATCTAATTAAAATTACTAAGCTTAAGTAAGTCAAGGGATATAAAGGGGCAAGTAAACAGTTCATTTTATGAAGGAGGAAAGGGATAATGTCTGAAATACTCTGTTGGAATCATTTCACCTGATCAGTCCAAATTCTTCCAGACTAGCAGATGGCAAGAGCATTCTAAATGAGTGCAAATCTGTCCTTTGTGCTTTTATGATCCCAGGAACACAATATTTATTCTGATGGTAAGTATCTTGAAAAATTGCTGTAAAAAGAGATAACGTATTATAACTATGTTATGGAACAAAACTCAAGGCACAGAAGAAGAATATGAATTTTAGAATCCCTGGCTCTGACACAGCTTTAGAATGAAGTCTGATGTGATGCTAAACCTGCAGTCCTTGTCCACCTTTTAGTGGGGTTTTTTTTTGGCAAAACCAAAGAGGACAAAAGAAAAAGTAATTCCTAGAGATATAAGGGAAGTAATGTTGGATTCATAAATTGGATATATGGGCAGTAATTTCTACAACATTAGAATAACTTGGTTTTGTAAATTTATGCAGAAAAAAATCCTGAATTATTTTAAATTACAGTTAATTTAGAAAGAACTTTGCAATATTGTTGCATTGGATTCTCTCTCATTTAACTTGGTCTTCTGGCTTCAACTTCCACACATTCAAATTCCTGAGAATATGACATGACACTCATAGCTGATGGAAAATGCTGACACAGAGCTTTTCCTATTTCTGTCTTTCCTTCAGATATAGATAGGTGGAAGGCTTTGATGCTTATATAAATCTATATCTCATAAATCTTACAATTTTTTGAATCTGGAATAAAAAAAACCCATATGGTATTCTAAGGATTTATTGCATTAATCTCATCTTCTCTGTTATTTGCTTTTTCATCTGCAGTACCACAGTACAGAGCTGAGCTAACCCGATGGAAGTCACTGAAGTTACATGAATGTTACACTTGCATTCATTAGGAGAAAGCGGACAGTCTTCCTAAATAAAGTAGGTTAAACTGAAGTGGAGGTTCTGAATATACATCAAAGAATGATTGGAAAAAAACACTTAATGCTGTAATTCTCCAAAAATAAGAAATTAGATATCCAGGAATTCAAAAGTAAGGTGACACTTAAAAGACAGCTAAACATTTTAAAGAGGTAAAGAGCAGAGCTTATACTGCTAAATGCATTAATTCAATCAAATAATTGAGTAATGCCTTGCTAGATAAGACTGGTTATTATGCACTTGCTCAATTCTGGGGTTTTTTTAGGTTTTTGGGGGTGTGTTTTTGTTTTGTTGCTTTAATAATGTTTGGTATTAAGTCTGAAAGACCTGAGTAACTTCACTGTAGCAATATTAAAAAATAAAGGTATTCCAAAAAGAGAAAAATGTCATTCAGTATATCCTTTTCAGAAGTTCATGTTGGTGAAGGAATTGTTGATGGCTAGTTTAATTAATTCTTCATAAGACTAGCTAAGGTGAAGAATGTGGGATCTAATAAAGTAATGAAATGACTACTATTAGCTAGATCTGGTGCTCTATCCAAATTCTATTCTTTGAAAGATCCAGCTCCCTACTGCCACTAGAAAATTAGACAGCTGAAACACAACTTACAATTGCTTTTTCCCAAGCACACCAGAAGTATAGCTTCATGGATTTTATCACCAAAATGCACAGCAATGTACAGTGAAAACACAGGAGAGACTTATTTTATAACTACTTCAAGATGTTAGTATATGTAAAGGAATTAGGAGAAAAATCTTGTGTGCACAGAAGCTGACCTACTTATATTTAGTGGTCTATGTTAAATATCAAAAAGCACATTCTGCTGAAGGTATTATATTCCTTGGGAAGTAATGGCACCTCTTCTAAACTGTTTTTCATTTATTCATGCTGAGACTGTTCTCTTCCAGCTTGTTGATGTTTGATACAGCAATTTTTGTAACACAGATGGCTCCTAAGAATTGCAATAAGTTATATGGAAAAAGAAAGATACAGAGGAAAAACAGTAACAGTACGTAACATTGGAGAAAAGGTCATTTTTTAAAAATAGGATCAAGGGTTGGAAATATTCATTTACAGCTACTGTTTGGGAGTTAAAAATAATTTCAGAATAAAAGTTTGTGTTGCAGAGTTGTCATTATGACAGGTTGTCATAATGATCATAGATAAATTGGTGAGCCATACAACTGAAGGAGGTAACATCAAGATGATGCCATCATTGCTGCAGACTGCCGTGACTACATATGTCTATATTTCTAGCCTACTGAATTTGGCAGTGGTTCACAGATACTAGGAGTACATCAAGGAAAAGAAAATATGACCATGGACAATGACGGTTACAAAGGAAGAACAGGTTACTAAAAATGCAAATATAAGGTCAAAGGGTTAAGAAAACGTGGCAGTTAAATATTTTCACTGAATCTTAAACAACATGCCCTACACCGTGGTTAGATTGTGAGAGATAAATAGTAAGAATGTGATCGTTTTGAATGATCAACAATTAAGAAAGCATTCAAAATAAAAGAACTAAATATAATTATTTTACTCAGATTCATCTTGGTTTCATCTAAGCACAGAATTTCATAAATGTATGAGTCTTCCAAGGTTTGTATTTTCTTCTTATCCCTGCTGTATGTAAAAGTGCAGCTAACTCCACGGGACTTCAAGATCCAGGGGAGTGCTCCTTGCCAGTCTGCTCAGAGGTGACTCGGTGTGCTCTGAGCTCCTGGTTCCTCCTGCCTTGATCAGATGGGTGCAGGTGCTGCTGTTCCTTTCTGCAGGTCCAGCCAGCAGCAAGGCTGAGTACATGTTACAGAGAAGCCCAGCCAGATCCCTCACCACTGGTTCATCGGTGTTAAGGTTCACCGGTGAAGAATGCACACACCTTCACTCTCCAGAGCAAACCACGTCTCACATGAATAATCACATTGCTTTCAGACCATAGAACACCAAGACCATTACCCAGTCACCATGCCAGACCTTGGATATTTCCAGGTGCTGGTGTCTTCCTGCTCATCAGCTAGTCCACGCTTCAAGTTTGCTAGCAACTAAGAAAAACACACTCTGATTTTAGGTTGGATTCACCTCCCACATCAGACACGTAAGGCTGCTTGAACCTAAACTTCTAGTGCTGTTATGCCGTTGCGTACTATGCTGTGGCTGACGACTATTTAACCAGAAGCACGTGAGCAGGTTATCACTGTGTTCGGGAACCTCTGTTTAGGTAACTGAGTCATTCTGCTAAATTTAGGTATCTACAACATAAATGATTACAGGTGGGCTAGGTATCTAAGCTCTTGCTACAGTCAATAGCCATCTAGTCAATAGAGTCAATGGAGACAGAGAGCTCTTCAGCCCTCTCAAAGCAGGTATCTATTTTAGGAAGAGATAAATAGATCCCTAGACTGCATTGACTGTTCTGGCTACATCTTCATTGACTATGATGGGAGCTTAGACAGTAGTTTACATGTTGTAAGCGGTGTTTTTATCACAAGATTTTAGATGTCTAAATCTGAAGTTAAATTCTATGCTTTAAGACACTTGCAATTTTTTTTTTTTTTAATAAACTACTGATCTGTGGGTTTTTTTAAGCAAAAATTTGACATAAATGTGCTGTTATTTCATATTTTGAATAAATATTACTATAACTTACATTGAACAAGGTATGAATTCAAAAGAGATTTCAATGAGTTCTATCCCAAGTATTGCTATCTAATTCTATATTTTTTAGACTACTTCATGCCAGTCAAAAATTGTGTGTGTATATCTATTCTGCACTTGATGCTTATGGAACTAGAAGCATTTTGGCTGTGAATTATGAATAAAACTCCAATAGTAAACATCAGTTAAATATAGTTAACTTTTCTAAATGTGTATTTTCTAGAATACAAAGTACCAAGAAAACTTGTTTTCCCAGAACTTTCCTTTTGCTCCTGTCATATACATATTGTCTTGCATTTCATTATTTTTCATATTTTTGAGTTTGATACAATTAATAATAATTAGTGCATCTAATATTCTTAAACCACTGCTTTTGACAGATGGAAATTAGATAATTCTGTGGAATACTAGCTATAAAAAAGGCAGTATGAATACCGACTATGGAATCATATGCTGTTATTACTCCATTTCAAGTATCACTATGCTGCTTTCGAAAGGAGGTAGATAATGTCTCTGTAATTGGGGACATATTTCATGCTGCTGCTTGTTCATGCTCTTTAGTCTCAGTCAATATAGCTGTGTTGAACTAGACTATGCCTTTTTATTTATACTGTAACTAATTCTAAAACTAAAATAATTTTCTTGGTTTCATTTTGAATCTTCAGGGAAGCCTGAAGTAGCCTAGATGATTGTGATAACATCAACAGCAGGGAAAACCATACTTAAACCATACTTAAACCAATGGGACAAAAGTCTGTGGGACCAGGTGGGATGCATACAAGGGTGCTGAAGGACCTGGCCGTTTTCACTGTGGATCCACTGTCCGTCATCTTTGAAAGGTCATGGCAGCTGGGCGTGTTCTGAGTGAGCAGGAAAAGACAAACATCACACCTACCATCGAGAAGAAGAAGAAAAATCTAGACAAGCTGGTCAACCTTCCTTCCATCTCTGGAAAGGTTATGGTGCAAATCTTCCCTGACACGTTTTCCAAACATGCAGCAGATGATTGCCACAAAGCAAGTCAACTACACACTGGGCTGTATTAGAAGGGATCTAGCCACCAGGCTGAGGAGATGCCTCCTCTCCATTTGAGACCACATCTACCTCTTCCCCTTCAGTTGTGAAACCACAAATGGATAGCTTACGGCCAGTATTGGGCTCCTTGGTCAAAGAAAATCATTGATAAACTGGAGAAAGTCAAGCTGGTCAGGGGCTAGATTTGTTCACCTGGGGAGGGAAGGTTAAGGGAGATCCCATTTCTGTCTACAACTACCTAAAAGGAGGGTGTAGAAAAGATGGGGACAGACAGTGGTTAGAGGTATACAGTGGAAGGGTGAGACCCAACAGATGCAAGTAAGAAAGTGGACAAGTCTGATTCAATAAAAGGAAAAAAGAATTTACCGTAAGAGTGTCAAAACACGTGAACTGTTGACCAGAGATATGGTGGAACCTCTGTCCTTGGGGACATTCAAAGCTTGACTGGACATGGCCTGACCTGCCTTGAACAGGAAGTTGGACCATAAAGACTCTGGATGTCCCTTCCAAACTGTGATTCTGATGCTATTATTTTGAGTTCAATTTTGTGTTCCTTAAAGCAATGAGATAAAATGGGAACTCAATTCTCATGTTTTATCCAGAATTTTGTCACAAAAAAGATGCTGAATTTCTACTTACCCCCTTGTTTTTTTCCAAAAGGAGAAAATAATACCTTTATTAGACCAACTGGTATCAGCTGAAAAACAAACAAGCTTTATGCATATAAGTCTTTCTTCATATTATAAACTACATCAGGCTGTGCTCTAGGGCTTTGATTTTCCAGTCTTCTAGAACGCATGTCTGCTGAAGAATGATACTATGAGGCCATGTAAGAGAAGAAAATTGTTCCTCTTTATGGAAGCAAGAACTTTGAAAGTATGTAGGTCTCGCTGTTATGGAGATGAGATGTGGGCAAAGTGCACGTTTTAGAATTCAATATTTTTTGCAGCTTCTCTAAACATAACCTTAGTTGGTCTAATAAAAGGTACTACTCTTCCCTCATATCCTTGCATTATATCTAACTTTAACCCAGCAAAATTATTGTACTACTGTCATTGCTCCTGTTGGATCTAGTAAATGTAACAGATAAATGCAGCTGACAAATTCAAAGTGAAACTTCACTCGTTTGAAATCAACAGCATCTCCAATCACCGACTGAATGAGAAAAGAGTCAGGACTTCAGAACTTTTTGTTTCAGTATCATGATGTACAATCACAAGAGACTTAATGATGAGAAGCTCTGTCATTATTAGTTCGTTATTAGATTTAATTAATAATCCAGGTGTTAAATCAGTTTTCATCCTTATTTTATTATTATAAATCCTAGTGTTAGTTAGCATGTAATTGCTTCCACAGCATCCTGGAAACATTACGTTTAAAAAAGGGAAAAGAGCTGTATTTATGAGGAAGGAACTGTGCTTTCTTTTTTTTTAGAAGCAAGAGATAGGGTCTCTCCTTTTTACTGGAAATATTTTATTTTCCACCAACTTTTAAAAACTGTTGCTAAAACCATGCTTCCAGGGAGCTGATCTAATGAAGTATTATACAACTATTGTTTAGAGAAAAGAACTCCTTTATACAAATAAATGCCTCTATATTTGGTCAGTTTTATGAAAATTCACTTGTAAAAGTGGACTACAAGAACAAAGGGAAAGAAAAATATGTTAATCAAAGTAGTCTGAAAATACAGGATATATCATAGGCAAAAAGGAAGCAGGAAGTCAATACTGAGTTTTTTCATCTTCTTTTCAATTTTATTCATCTTCTGATAAACATGAAACTGTCTGCTTTTTTTATGGAGTCTATAAATCCAATTAATCTTCCCATTGACATTAAAATCCACAGCAGGTCTACCATGTGATGTGTACACCGGAGATGTGAAGCTGTATAATTAAGTATGAGCAGTCCTCAAACAGAAGTTTAGTGAGTTCAGGCAAAAAGACTGAGCATCAAATGGAATGGAAAATTCTATTATTTTGTATTGAGTTTTGAGTAAAGAGCTTCTACCTACAGTTAAGTTTAGAGGCTAGGTGGCATCTTTATACCACTCATCTCATTAATTCATTTTTCAGAGAGATCTTTTCTTTTCTGTTACTTCACTCACTGGATGCAACCACACTGCAGGAGGTTGCTGTTAGTGATGTGGAACATGTAGCTTTGTTAGACAATTTCTTTAAAAAAATCTCATGTAGCAGGAACACGGAGATAAGCTTTATAAGTAAGCGATCCAATCACCAGCTTCACGTTTTAACCATTAACAGGCCTCCATTCACATTTAAACACCTCATTCACGTTCAAATACCTGAGCAGGCTAAGGAAGAGGAAAAAATGGCTAGAGGTTATAAAAGCACAAGAAAAATCAATCTGCAGTTTCTAATTTCATTGCTAGACAAAAAGGATTTGTTCCTCTAAACCTAGGCATATTCCTGGTGAGGCATGGAGGAAAAGGCAGAGGTAGTGCAAAGACAGTGTTATCCCTCCTTTCTGCTTCATTGTGTGAAAATGTAGGTATCTCATTTGTTCTGACTTCAGAGAAAATATATCAAAATTTAGAGAGAGCCTGAAACAACAGTTCTTAGTTACGAGCTATGCTATATTTCAAGAATTGCCAGCATTCAAACCTGCCAATGTTCTCAATCCAAAAGTGATAGTCTGACAGTGATACCCTGAATCTACTGAGGTTGTTAATTTTCTCTGCATACACAGAGTGCCCACAATCTGCTTGATTCCTGCCCCAAAGCAGATGCGCTTTGAACTGGAGAGAACTGTTAACTGTTTCAAAGGCCACCGTAGCATGGAAGAAATGAGGAGATGTGCCATATTATTCTTGGGTGTATAGCAATTTTCCCAAGACATTCTGGGAGGAGGTCAAGGGAAGATGAAGCCATTAAGATAAATGGATCCTTGATAACATATAGGCTGGACACAAGGATGGATTAGGGCTCAACCATGGATAATCTGTGCCTCTCATTCACTCAGGATTACATTACGGTTTATCCCTATGGCAGATGATAGCCAACATTCTGCAACAACTTTTTCAGAGGCCGTTTCCCCTGTCATGATGGATGATGGATGTTTTCAACCACATCTTACTGTTTTCTCCCATTCTAATCCTCTGCATTATTTCATTTTAGGGTTATGGCATTCTTTGAAGGCTGGATGTTGAATTTCATAGGATATATTTCCAGAGTGGAAGACTTTTGAACAGTATCCTATGCTGGATATTATCTTTTCATGCAATTCATCAGAAATGAAGGAAACATTTCTAGTAAATATTTGTTAGGACGTTTTCTGTTTGAACAAGATAAAAGATTGTAGCATGTAATTTCTACCATGAGATGGCTCAAGAATGGAAGAATTATTTTTTCAGCATTTTCAGTGTTATACTTTCTGTAATATTTTCTAAGTGAAGCTTTAACTTTCCCTAGTGTGTAGACAATTGCAGATTTCTGTGATTTCATCTGAAACATAGAATATGTGCAGTTTGGAACCAGTTTAAAATCTTAACATTCATGAATGTATAGAGGGGGGATTCTGAATTTTCTTCAGGTACTTACAATGTTTTTGTACTGGGTGAATTCTTCAAACCCACCAAACCCAAAAGCCTAACCACTTACATAGCACTATGCACACAACACCCTCTTCTGTCCTGAGGCAAGGAATATCTGCAAATTTGTGTTGTGGGGTTTGGTTGGTTTTTTTTTTATATAGCGTAGATTTGGATTTGTAAGTTTAGATTCTAAGGCATGTTGACAGAGAAGCAAAATTTTCATCAGGATTTTGTTCTGATGATAAGAGTGAGTTAGGTAGGTTGGTAAGATGAGTGTTCCCTAACTCATGTCAGTCTCAGCAATATCTGTGATTAGTACTATCTGGACAATGATATCATTATTTTCTATGTTTCCAGTGGTGAGAATAATTCCTGCAGTAATAATACAAGTATGTCCTCCATAGATATGACATATTGTTTTTCACTACTGGTAATATTAAATGACAATTAAAAAAAAAAAAAAGGGGGAAATAATCTCCCTCTTGCTAAGTAATTGTAAGGACTTTCTTTATTCTTGCATTATGTGTTTCTTAAATCCATGAACTCCCAGTGCACAAGATTCAGAATAGAAAAGACAATCAATAGCTATAACTTGCACAGTCTATTTTTGTTTTGAAGACAATTGGTATTTGCGTAAGAGTATAATCAGTAAGTAATTCAACTGGATTTATTTAAGTATGAAAGAATTGGGTATAAAGAGAGAATTCAGTTCCCTTAGAAGATCAAAAGAGAGCTTTATTGAAGGGAGATGTTACTGTGCAATAATTATGAAAACACAGTTTCCCTGTCTTGAAAAGTGAATCAATTTCTCACAATTAGAAAAGTAAATGTGTGACCTTCACAAGTTAAACGGTTCAATTCCAGTGTTTGAGATACAACTAAAAAAAAAAAACTGTTTAGGAGGCAAACATTCCTTGTTTTGCAGCTTCACTGTGTATTATTTTCTAACTGTGTGCAACACATCCAATGTATTCATAGCAATACTAAAATAAAACAAGAGGATTTTTCTTCTTTTGCCAACCTCCAGACCTTCTAATACATAATCTTTAGATATAAAAGGTTAGGTTTCAAGCCAGGCATGTGTTGAAAAGGTTACACTCCAATTTCCAAACCCAAGAGCACAATGAAAGGTATGCTGCCTAGCTAGTTCTGTAGAGTTTGCTTTTTAGATATCAGAAAATGAAAAAAACAGCCAACTTCCCGAACCACCTCTCTTTTAAGAGGTCATACTCATTGGAGCACAAGCCTTTACAAGTTCATTAGCCAATTTGATCTTTCAGGTCAGCAGGTATTTTCAACCTGGGGCATGATAGTCGATACAGAATTAGAATGTTGCTATCACTTCTCTAAAAATGGACCAGTATCTTCAAATATGAACAGCTAAATTTTGGCATTTTAAACTAAATATAGAAACTGACATATAGAGATGTAGTTCTCGGAAGTGCTGAATATCCAAAACTTACTAGTTTAATGGGAGCACTTGCATAAGAAGGAAGTGCTCTATGGAGCTAAAATGTAATTTATTTTTAATAGTACTCTTCATGCACTGTGGCGCAAAATGCTTTTCAAGAAAAGCAGACTTCTTCCCTCAGTCATAACACTATAAATTCAGCACTGCTTTGGATTTAAAGATAGCAAAGAGAGAGTAAATTTCATCCAAAATGTTTAAGAACCGTTATAATGCTTCTTATACATGTAAGGACTCAGACATTGGAACAGGCTGCCCAGGGAAGTGGTTGAGTCACCATCCCTGGAGGTATTAAAAAAGCGCATAGACAGGGTACTCCAGAACATGGTTTAGTGGGCATGGATGATGGTTGGACTCGATGATCTTGAATGTCTTTTCCAACCTAAATAATTCTATGATTCTATTTATGATAGAAGAATGAGGAGAATGAGGAAATTTCCCATAGGGACCCCCCCATAGGGGCGCCCCCATGGGGACCCCCCAAGGGGACCCCCAATGGTCCCCTCTCCCAGGAGGTGCCCTGGCATTTTGCTACTCTGTTTTAGTGACAAATCTCAGTAAATAAGCATGGAAAGAAAAATGATGATAGCTGGCATGCAGCGTGCAAAGTACACACGGTAGTAGTTTTATACGGGGTCTTATACACAAAGAACGGCTGCAAGGTTTTATTCAGTAGGTCTTCTAAACAGACTTCAGGAGCTTGTATTTAATCAAAATGTACTTTCTTGAATCACGTCCAGGTATGTTTTAAACAGAGATGCAACAGCCTCAGCAAAATACGACTTCCTTTTACTTCATTGCAACTTAAATTATTGCACACAAATAAATCTTTGCTGCTTCAAAGAAATGCTTCCTTTTAAAAGAAGTCACTGATTTTCATGGAATGGCACCTATGCAGCTGCACACAACCTTCACTTCCAAAAGCTTAGTGTCAGATAAAAATGGGAAGTGATCAAAGTCTTTAGAGAAGAAAGTAATTCTTCCCAATTATTTTAGCCAAGTGTGGAATCCTTGAGTTTTTCAATGACTTAGTTTCTTTGCTATTTTATGAACAAGTGAATGCATTTTTAAACTTTAACTCCTATAAAACTGAAGGAAAGCTCTTAGGGATCAAGGTCTAGGAAATAAATTATAAGGCCCCAATCCTGTACGTGTCAGTGCCGGCATTATGCCTGTATAAGAGCCTTTGAGTCTGGGTAGAAATTCTGTTCCTTTGAAATTTCTGCTTTAAATAATGCACAGCAAGGCTAGAAATTGTGTTTAGACCCAGTGATTCCAATTCTATGCATTGATTTATAACAATTTGCCCTTGGACATGACACAGCGTGCTATAGCCAAGTACATGACTGAGCATCTTCAAGTGATAGTTTTGCTGCTGACATGATTGTCTGAGGAGAACGTGTTCCCTTAGAATGCTAGAGTAATAAGGAAATAGTCAAAATTTCAGAACAAGAGGATGTTCTGCCCTGAGAAAATCTCAGCATGGTGAGGTTTCTATAGGTCAACCACAATAAATATGCACTCACACATAGCAATGGCAATGACATGCATCCTTGTAGTTCTCTAGAATCCCACAGGGATTCACTTCTACTCAGTTTGTGTCAGAATAAATGAATGACTAGATTTGAAACTGTCCCACTGTAGGCTTAAGGGAGAATCCAGAAGGCCCTTGAAATCCACCATGGGCATAGCTATTCTCCTACCTAAAACTCTGACCAGAAGCTGTTCTCTTTTAGTTCTCCTACGGCCAATCAGCCCTTTCTCTCTTTCCTGCTATTTCCTCTGGGAAGATGGGAGCTAACGACCAAAGATAGGGGAATAAAAGATTTTTCCCATGTGCAGCATTCTCAGTTTTCCAGCTTCTTTTGTTCTAATCGGGTCCTCAGTGAGACAGACAAAAATGTCCAAGCTGCTGAGTATTTCTTGACCTGCTTTTGTCACTGAGACTGTTCTGCATGAAAACAATTCCTAAATCCTTTCACACACATACGAGAACAAGTACAGTAAAATCAAACCGGTTTTCAGTGAGATGGCCTACCTACAACTTCCAGGGACACCTCTACCGCTTTTCAGGGACTGACACAAAGGGCAGAAAAGGAAGGAAATTATCCGATATTGAGCAACAGCTTTTCTTTGCCCGGTGATACCCGAGAGCTATTGACTAGAAATGTGTAGATGCAGCAAGAGAACCTTAGCAGGTAAAGGGCAGCTTTCCTTCAGGCTCTTCTCGTCTGAAGGAGGAGAACAGTTTGCCTGTTGTGACAACAGAAAAACAGAAAACTAATTTGTCTGCTGGGTGGTGGCTTAGCAGTATCACACTGCAAGGCGGAGACGGCAGAGCTTGCCGGAGCGCCCCAGAAGCCCCGGTGCAGGAGGATTCAAGGGCTCCTGCAGCAGACCCCTGTCGCGCTGGCACTTGGCGTCAAGGGAGGAGCCAAACTACAAGCTTGTGCGCTGGCTACAGGTGTGGCAAAGGGCTTTGCAAATCCCACAGAAAAGGGTTTGGGTTTGGGGGTGGGTTTTTTTGGTTTTGTTTTTCCCTTGGAGCACAAGACCTCAGGCTTCATCCACTTCCAGTCAATTCTGGTTCTGCCAGCAGAGGGCATGAGGAGGCAAAGTTTGCTCGCTTCACTGGGATCCCGTTCCCACTTCCCAAGAGAAGGAATAGGGAGACCAAACGGCACTTTGTGTGGTCTCTGGAGTCTCTAACCAGGTTGCTGATTGGGAAGGGAGAAGTGCAGGTGCCCTTCCGAATGAAGGAAAGCCAAGAACGTACCCTTGGGTATCCCTTTATTTCAGGGTCTTTCTGCTTTCACCTGACATCTTCTGTACCCCAGAAGAGGATGAGTGTAGGGAACAGACATGGCTTTGTCCCCTTGCTGTGGGAACACATTCGTCTAGAAGGGAAAGGCCAATTTATGCACCCATTTGTGCTCCCCAGAGTTCAGATCGCCTCAGGGGATTGTCACCCTCGTCTCCTTGGCAGGTTGAAGAGAGAGATCAGGGCCAGTTCCCCTGGTTTACCTAGGGACACCTATGCATTATCCCTGTACAGGGGCTGCACATTGTCCAACGCTTCCTGAACAACAGGGTCAGGGGCCTTGGGTTTCTTCACATGGTCTACCGCTTCTGTTCTGAGTTGTTGCAGCAGAATGAAACTTCACCTCCCTTTTCCTGATCGTTCTGCTTTGCACGTGCCAAGGTTTGTTGAAGAGCTCTGTTATACAGCTTAGCTCTTGTATACCCTGTTAAGCCTAGTTTTTGGAGACCATCCCTTATTTCAGCATCCAAACAGTGGGAAATGTCAGCCCTAGTGCCTTCACCAGGTAGTGGTGGTACTCTTACCTGCTCCTGCTGGTTTGCAGTTACCAGGTAATTTTTTTTCTATCACTACTTAACAGAAAGGCCTGGAAATGGGCAAGTTCAAAACTTAGAAAGAGGATAACAAACCCTCCAGCTTGTTTCACCAACAGCTTTTTTCTTTTGAAAGACATCCTCTTACTCTCCATGTTTTTAATGGATTTGTGGCAGCTTTTCAGCATATGTATCTGGAAAGACATTAAGAGGATGTTCTCTTTCAAGGTATTCAGGGCAATTCAGAAATGTCTTTTATCAGGTCATCAAAACCAGTTCAAAGCATAGCTTTCCTCAGTCTGGGGGAAAGAGATCAACAGCTCCAGGAGGGACAGGAGCTGTTCACACATTGGGACATCATAGTCCTGTTCCTGCCTCAATAGCAATGCCAGGATGTCAGATCAACTCATCTGTTTTTATCGCCAAGTGCTGGTTTTCTAAATATGGAAATGGAAAGCTTTTTTTTGCAGAAAAAAAGTCCTGGGTTCAGCCTAAAAGCTTCTGGTGATAAATGTTTAAATCAACAAACAGGTACCTATATGGTAACATAATAACACCTTCATACACTTCTAAGAAGAGCATGTCTTCCCATGACAAATCTGTCTGGGGGTAAGGTTTAGAACATCTCTCCGGGGTGATAAAGAGCACTACGCATTTTGTGTTGAGATTGATGTTGCAACTCTTTCTACCCTGACAAAACCATTTTGGATTCTAAAAAGGGTACTAAGATCCCTGTGATACATTAGAAAAAGCTTTCTCAGTTTTGCCATTTCACAAACAGAATTAATCAAATCATTGATTACAATCATTGATTTTATTTGGGGGAGAAAAGGATATACTGTTAGGGCTTCAGTTAAGTTCCCCACAAATTTGAAAAACAGACATTTAAATAAAACTTTCTAACATATTAATTGTGAGAAATTATAACACATAAAGTATTTTCAGATGTAAAAGAAAGTAACTGGTCAGCATTCTCCAGGGGACATTTTAAAAAATACCTTTCCCCACAGTTGCTAGACAACCCTGCAAGAATGGTGGTAAAAGGGTACTTCTAGCACTTCTTGGTGATCAAAAACTGTAGGGGCTGCTGTTAATTTTTTCAGTAATTACCTATTTCTTATAGACCACCCTCTGCATCTTCAGAAGGGGCATGGTTCCTGTAGTCCTCCTCTTCTTTTTCCTGGTGATGGAATGCTGCTCTGTCAGAACCTTTTTAAGGATGATACCATATGGATTTACAACAGAGGCCAACATAAAGTTCCTCCGCACCTCAAAATTGACTTTTGTCTGTTAGATGTATTTAGAGTGATACCCTTAAATTTAAGGCAATGATTCCCCTGACTGTGAGTAGCTGTAGGCTTTAGATCCTGACAAAATTACTGCAGTGTTGTGTTCATCAAATGGAAACTTACTTGTCAGTTCAGCTAAGTAGTACCAAGCTGACAGGTCCCAGGTTCCTTTAGAATTTCTGAATATTACGGCATCTGTGTCATGATAAAGGTGATGGTCATGCAGTACACAGAAGAGAAAGCTAACATTGCCCTCTAGAGTCGCATTACCCTTGGCATGCTAACACAAGGCAGTGGACATAAGATCATTTACAGGTGCACAACGTTACCTTTCCCTTCTAGACGAATGTGTTCCCACGGCAAGGGGACAAAGCCATGTCTGTTCCCTACACTCATCCTCTTCTGGGGTACAGAAGATGTCAGGTGAAAGCAGAAAGACCCTGAAATAAAGGGATACCCAAGGGTACGTTCTTGGCTTTCCTTCATTCGGAAGGGCACCTGCACTTCTCCCTTCCCAATCAGCAACCTGGTTAGAGACTCCAGAGACCACACAAAGTGCCGTTTGGTCTCCCTGTTCCTTCTCTTGGGAAGTGGGAACGGGATCCCAGTGAAGCAAGCAAACTTTGCCTCCTCATGCCCTCTGCTGGCAGAACCAGAATTGACTGGAAGTGGATGAAGCCTGAGGTCTTGTGCTCCAAGGGAAAAACAAAACCAAAAAAACCCACCCCCAAACCCAAACCCTTTTCTGTGGGATTTGCAAAGCCCTTTGCCACACCTGTAGCCAGCGCACAAGCTTGTAGTTTGGCTCTGGACATCTCCCTTGACGCCAAGTGCCAGCGCGACAAGGGTCTGCAGCAGGAGCCCTTGAATCCTCCTGCACCGGGGCTTCTGGGGCGCTCCGGCAAGCTCTGCCATCTCCGCCTTGCAGTGTGATACTGCTAAGCCACCACCCAGCAGACAAATTAGTTTTCTGTTTTTCTGTTGTCACAACAGGCAAACTGTTCTCCTCCTTCAGACGAGAAGAGCCTGAAGGAAAGCTGCCCTTTACCTGCTAAGGTTCTCTTGCTGCATCTACACATTTCTAGTCAATAGCTCTCGGGTATCACCGGGCAAAGAAAAGCTGTTGCTCAATATCGGATGATTTCCTTCCTTTTCTGCCCTTTGTGTCAGTCCCTGAAAAGCGGTAGAGGTGTCCCTGGAAGTTGTAGGTAGGCCATCTCACTGAAAACCGGTTTGATTTTACTGTACTTGTTCTCGTATGTGTGTGAAAGGATTTAGGAACTGTTTTCATGCAGAACAGTCTCAGTGACAAAAGCAGGTCAAGAAATACTCAGCAGCTTGGACATTTTTGTCTGTCTCACTGAGGACCCGATTAGAACAAAAGAAGCTGGAAAACTGAGAATGCTGCACATGGGAAAAATCTTTTATTCCCCTATCTTTGGTCGTTAGCTCCCATCTTCCCAGAGGAAATAGCAGGAAAGAGAGAAAGGGCTGATTGGCCGTAGGAGAACTAAAAGAGAACAGCTTCTGGTCAGAGTTTTAGGTAGGAGAATAGCTATGCCCATGGTGGATTTCAAGGGCCTTCTGGATTCTCCCTTAAGCCTGTGCTGAAAAGGCTATTTTCAAACCTAGTTGTTCACGTATTCAAATATGAACAGTATAAAATCTCACCCTTGAATATAATAACCCACATACCTACGTATTTTCTTGCTGTTTGGATGTCATTGCCAAAAGAATCTTCTCTCACTGTTTTTTTGTTACAGGGCCTTTGATCCATGTTCTTCCACCAATGGCTGAGGCTCGCATTACGAAAGCACTTTCCACTCTTCTAACATGGATTTTAAGTAAAATGGGATTACCTGTTAAAGACAGTTACCAATAGTGGCAATGAACATTTGCTGGACTGGTCTGTAGATATTTTGACACTCTGATGTGAGCAGATTATGTACAAAATCTGTATTTTCATTGTCTAATATAAAATACTGAGATGCATTTTGTGTAGTACCATGTGGTCTTAAATTGTGCTTTTATTCTGATTACTCATCATTCCTTTAATGGATTTGCATCGCGCATTTCTGACACCCAGAGGTGTGATCCCATCCCTATGGGGATTCTAGACAACAACTAGGATGTGTCTCTGTCTTTGACTCTGCTATAACATGTGGGGCCACATGTTCATAATGATTGGCATATAGAAATGTCTGCATATTCAGAATAAGATGCCGGTCAGGGCAGTGACATTATTCACATTAATCGGCATATTTGCAGTAGAGATATATTTGGGAGAATATCGATGCATTGAGGAGTAACTCATGGAGTCATCGTAGAGATGACGTGAGCCTCTGACTTACTCTTCTGCTCTTATTCATTTGTATGGCAGTGATGCTAAGAACAATGCTATACTGTTGATGGTACAATAAAAATATAGCCCTTAATTAACAGAAGTCTGATAATTAACAAATTAAAATTTCTGGCCTGAAGCCTTTTGCTATTAATCATGATTTGTTTGGGATATAAGCAAAACATAGTTAATGATTCTAAGCAGGCTATGATTATGAAATTAAATGCAGCCTTTTTTTTCCTGGATCCTATTAACATAGTTTCCCATTCAGAAGCCCAAAGTTATTTTCTTCTGAAGCCTTGAATTCACTAAGCGTAGTTGTTTGGGGTAGGTAGGAATTAGCAGGTTTCTGCATCATTCCAGGAAATAGGACTGATGGACAGACAGTGCCATAATAGTGTCATCCTCTCATTGCAAAGCTTTATCTTGCTTTTCTTTGGGAGAGTGATCTGTTCCCAGCCCTTGTTCAGAGTCAGGACAAAAAGATACAGCCCTGCTCAGAATAAAATTTGGAAGACAGAGGGTAAAATACGAGAACCAGGATTTGAGTCCTTTCTGCCATTACCTCCCTTTTCACATTGTGATATTTTATACAGAAGATAGTCTAAAATATGTTATTGCCAAACAACAAAATCAGAAGCTGTCCAGGCAACTCCAGATAAATTTGAAAATCTCTGTGTCTGCATTACAAAACTTGCCATGAATTATGCAGTTGAGTTTCCTGGACTTAGGAAAACTGCAGGGGCCAGTACAGCCCGCTCGCAAAGAATGAACCTCATCCTAAGAAAACTGCCTTCCCCATGATGTTATCTCTCCTGTATCAGACAGAAAGGTTAGTCCCACATTCAACAGCCACAGGATTTGAATTTAGAAGGCTCCCTGTTCCCATAAATTGACATTTTAACTTGAAGTAAAAAGCTGGAACAAATTCATTGAGTTTAGTTGTTATGCAGGGCTATGCTAGGAATGATGATTTCTCAGATGCTGTTGTCCTGAAGACTTTAAATTCAATTGTTAGAACTTTGACTTGAATTTAGTAGCTTACTAGGCAAACAGTCCTAGGCCTGAATGGAGAATGAACCTATCTATAAAGAGTAAATAAAAGCACATACAGGAGAAGACAAAATCTTGAGTGAGTACAGAACATGCCTAGTTACAAAAGCAACACGCATTTCTAATGTTGGAATAAAACAAATCATTAAGTAACAGCTGGTTGTAAACCTGACCTTTTCTGGGGAAAACAGTCTCTCCATATACTTTGATAATGTGGATACAATACAGTGCTGATTATTAATAAAAACATGTGGACTGGATTTTTAAGGCAGTCCTACATAGTAAGTTAAGGAAGAGATCTGAAAGAGAGTATGAGGCTCTCCACTCCTTCCAACAGCATGCTACAACTGCCATTTGCAGACTACCTGATTATAACCTCTAAGCAGTAATATCTGATAGTCAGTCAAACTACCGGTAAGTATCTTATGATTAATAGATACTGTGGAGAAGAAGATTCCTTCTTTACTGCTGGTCTCTGAATTGATGTATCCATATATTTTCTCCTTGGTGGCTTCATATACATTTAAACTCAAAGACTTCTAGGAAGGTAAAGTGCTGATGAATTGGGTACTGTAACCAACTTTTGACTCCTCTCTTCCTTGAATAAACTGACACAGAAATCAGCAGAAGCCTGAGAAGTGCATGCGTGTTATTTAAATTGGGAAAAATGTAATTCCAAGAGAAAAAAAGAAAGGAACCTTGAGTTCTTGGAACAGTTATGCTATCTTTTTCAACCAGCAAATGATCTTAAAATATTTAATTAAAAAAAGAAAGGCTACACAAATTCCAAAGGGATATTATTACAACAATCTAAACTAAATTCTAAGCTTCATAGCTTTTTTTCTATAATTGTCCTACAATTATATACACACATATATGTATGTACATACTGAGGAAAAAAAAAGAATATACTATTATGTAAAGAACAAAGTTTATAACTAGGGCTGTCCATGTGTAATTTAAGAGCTTACTACCTAATAGGCCACAATGCCTAGATAACTTCATAAAAAAAATAAAAATTAACTGCTATATTATTGTTACTGTAATGTTAATAAAAGGCAAAAGCTGAGAGTAAACTTTTCTATAAAAAATGTGTTGCATAGCCACTCCTGGACAGTGTGTTTGTTAAAAAAAAGAAAAACATAATTTATTGGCATCTTTGCAAAGGGTAATGCCGGCATGGGAAAACAAATTTCTCAAACAGGATGACAGTCACTGTCCAGGAGGTGACAGGAATCTCCATTGCAAGGATCCTTGCAGCAGCATCTTCTGCTGGATCAGCTGATACTCCCCAAAGTGTTCTTTTACTGAATTCTTATATCCAGCTGGGCTCTGGTACAGTGAAAGGGCTCATCATTTGCATGATCCACTGTTACTGTTCATCTTAAATGACATACAAAACATCTTTTGATTATCTTAACTATGTACACAATAATTGCCAGGACACTAAGGGCACCATGTGGGAGACTGAATGAGTTAATGTCGCAAACATTGCACGGGGCAAGTTCTCCACAGCAAGGAACCCCAGGTGAAAAGAAGCCAACCAGCCCAGGCCATCAGCAACAGGGCGCAGAGGCCGGGCTGGAGGATGCGTAGCTCCGTCTTCGGTTCACACTCTTGAACAGTTTATTATTTATCATCGAGTATAAATGAAACGAGAAAGACTACCTTAAATGTAGACATGTATGTCATCAACAGCTACATATGATTACACATTACCTATCACTCCCATAGGAGTGAGAAGATGAGCACTGCACGCAACTTTGTACACAAAACCAAAGACATCTTCCACAGTTTTTGGGTTTTTTTGGTTTTGGTTTTTTGGGGGGTTTGGGTTTTTTTTGAGAGGATGGTCTTGGAAGTCTGTCAGATTCTTCACAAAAACAGCTTGGATTTTGTGAAAATGAAACATGTGGGGTTGAGTGTGTCCAAAAATGAGGCTAGAATGCTACAAAGCTGTGTCTGTAACTGTTAGTGAGATTGTGGTAATTTCTAAGCGCTACCTAGATGTCTTTGGCATGATGATAGGACCTTCCTTAAACAACAGTGCAATTTTGTAGATGTGGACAAGTACAATACAATTTAAAACCCACAACCCTGTGGTGTTACCTTCATAACTTTGCTTGACAAAAATATGATTCAAGTGCTAGGGAAATCTTTGCTTCCCACACTTTGCCCTTGTTGTATGTGTGTTTGTCAGTGTGTGTATATTTGTGTGCACAGATTGAAAATTTTGGTCCTATGAAGTCGATGACAGTTTTGTTACTGACTTGTCATCTACTTAATGTGACAATGATTTCATCCTTTGCAAAAGAGAGCTCTGGGGTAATTTTCCATCAGTTTTCCTCCTCCCCTCTTCTCCCTGCCATCTAATCTAATCTAATCTAATCTAATCTTTCTGCTAGTCACAGGAATGTAGATAACAAGTCAGATGATGGAAGAAGGAGTCCTTCCATGGCCTTGTTTTGATCAAGTCATATATGAGCTTTTGTATAAAGTTTATTTCTTTTAACAAGTTACAATGGGAACAAAACTATAGATATAAATAACTTGCTTTCCACACTGTCTGATTTATTTTAATCAGCTCAGGGTTTTTCTAATATACTCTGCTGAAATGGGACAGGCCACAAATGTAAGTTTTGTTAACAAGTGAGAAAATCATGCCTGTAGCAATGCCTTTGGGCAAAAGTCTTTCTTAGAAGACTTAGAAGAAATGGGGATCTAATTATGGAAAACATTTTTAAATAAATGGAGTTATGTTGCCTTAAAATCACATATAACCTGTTTCTAAAAAAACCTGATGTGATAGTTCATCATATTACACTCACGGATGAATAAAAAGCTAGGAAGACTAACAAAATAGCTACCAATTTAGGCTTTGTTTAAAACTGTGTGTTATTTATACTTTTAAAACTGTGTTGACAGGGCTGAAACAACGGTGGGAGAGAGAGTTCACTAGGGGGATCTCTCTAAGGAGATGTCAAGTGGAGACAAGTACACTACAGCTTTGCTGGCTGTCACTTTATTTCTGCCAACAAGAAAGACTTTTTAAGTGAGGAGAAGCCACTGACAGATGAATAAGCCTAATGGGTGAGAAGGTGAAGGGGACACGTGTGTCTTTTTATGGCTCTGCGTATTGAAAATACCAATTCTAAAATTACATGCAGGATGATATAGTCTCAGAACATCATACTAGCTTTTCTCAAATGAACCTTCTACAGGTTTACATCTGCAACAGTATAAATATCTGTGTTTTCTCCTTATGGAAATGTGAGTAAATAGATAATGTCTAATATGGCAACCCATAACATATCTCCTTTGTTTGAATATTTTGGGTATCGCAAATAGAATTTAGCAAATTTCCCTTACCAACAAAATCAATAACTGGTTAAGTTACTGCTTGTATGCAATACACAATAGCTGTGTGATACTCAGTCCTATTTTCAATAGAGAAAGGAACTACAGAGGACTTTATGGCTCATTTACTTCCTCTTTGCTGGAAATGTAATAAGAATCTCCAGTGGAATGAAAAAAAAATCCACAATCATTGTATATCCCTCTTATTTTTTATGTTAAATTAAGGAATTGTGTATTTGAATTCATACTAATAGTTTTCAAGACACAGTAATTCAATAATGTTAACTTTCTGTGAGTACATTTAAGGAAAAAGGGAAAATCATGTTCAGGAACAGAGTTTAATGACTTAATATCCAAAATAGGTGTCTGTTCAATGGACCTAATAGAATAGCCTCAAAATGCACTCCAGTAGTATTAGAATAGAATTGGTCTGTAACAGGACATTTTTCATCAACAAGTCAGAAAACTTAGTTCTTCACTAAAATTTCAATGCTTCATTTTGTTGTCTTTCACACTCCTCCAATCTCCTTAGCATGCAAGGGCTATCACATCAGACTTACGCATACAGAAGGTTACTTAGCATGACCAGGAAGATGTCCTCCTTTTTTTTTTCAATAAAGGCAATCAATTTAACACTTATCATTTCTGAACTTTAACCGTGCGTCCTGGAGTCCTCATAAAATCATTGCATGCTCTGCTAGACAGATAATGTTAACCCAGATCCCTCCTCCTCATGTCAAAAATACTAGAGGGGAAATGCAGAGCAATGAAAATACAGCCCTATCAGGAGGAGGGCAGGGCACCGTTATTGATTCCTTTTAGCTTTAGCCCAAACTATTGACTTCCACCCCTTGCAAAGATCAGCACAGATCTAGCACTTACATAAGAAACCCCTGCAAAGTATAGCAAGGGAAACAAGTTCGCCTTTAGCATGAAGAGGAATACAGTCTGATGGGTATGCAGGTAATAAATAGCTCTCCACGTCTGTCGTTTCCCTTCCTCTCCCCAGTTTCACGATTTCTGCACACGGATTATACAGATTTGTCTCACAGTGTTCTCCTATTTTCATTCCTCATTTTGGGGCCAATGTGTCAGCATTTATTCTACTTCTATTATACGTTTATCTTCACTTTTGTGGAAGGAATACTCTAGATTTGGTAAAACAGCTCCTAATTTTTTAAGTAATGTAAGCCCATGTAAATTAGTGAGAGACTTGAGTCCCTACCCTGAATTCATCATCAGAGTAGAATGCTAATTATGTAGAATATAAAGGATATGAGGGAAAGCAGGAGTAAAGGCTAGAATTTTCAGTGATTTTGTATACTTCAGCAATTTGCAATCCTAGTTTTAAGTTAGGCAACAGAAAGCTCAAAATCTTTTTCATGTTACGACCGGAGTTTTCAAACATGCAAATAGACCGTATTGTTTATTTTCTTTGCCTTTATATTTCAAACATCTGGCCTTTCTGTATTTTATATTTGAATTTTATTTCTCAGTGAGATTTGCGTGAAATTCTTTTGATGTGGGAATTATAAGTTTCTATTAAGAAGATACAATGTTGATCTATCTAACAGAGGAGAGAAACTACGTGGTTTAAATTTAGAAATACAACTACATAAGATAGAAAGGAACATAGGCGGATGGATGGATACATAGATAGATAAATATAAATCTCCCTTAGAGACCTCTACCTGTTTTTATTAGGAAAGTTTTAAAGAACTGTGTACTGGGTTTATGTGGCAAGATTTTGCTAGCAAAAGGGTTGCGGGGCTGTCTTCTTTGAGAAGACACCAGGAGCTGCTCCCTTGTCAGACAGAGCCAGTTCCAGCCGGCTCCAAGATGGACCCACCACTGGCCAAAGCTGAGCCCATCAGCAATCTTGGTAGCACCTCCGAGATAACATACTTAAGAAGGGGTAAAAAACAGCAACTGGGAGACATGAATGAGAATATGTGAGAGAAACAGCCCTGCAGACCCCAAGGTCAGAGAAGGAGGAGGAGGTGCTCCAGATGCCAGAGCAGAGATTCCCCTGCAGCCCGTGGGGAAGACCACGGTGAGGCAGGCTGTCCCCCTGCAGCCCAGGGAGGTCCACGGTGGAGCAGATCTCCACCTGCAGCCTGGGGAGGACCCCACGCCGGAGCAGGGGGATGCCCGAAGGAGGCTGTGACCCCACGGGGGACCCACGCTGGAGCAGTCTGTGCCTGAAGGACTGCAGCCCATGGAAGGGACCCACGCTGGAGCAGTTCGTGAAGATCTGCAGCCTGTGGGAAGGACCCACGTTGGAGAAGTTTGTGAAGAACTGTCTCCCACGGGAGGGACACTTCGCTGGAGCAGGGAAGCAGCATGAGGAGAAAGGAGTGACAGAGGCGAAGCGTTATGAACTAACCCCAACCTCCATTCCCTGTCCCCCTGTGCTGCTTGGGGGGGAGAAGGTAGGAGAGTTAGGAGTGAAGTTGACCCTGGGAAGAAAAGAAGGCTAGGAGAAAGTGTTTTTCAGTTTTATTCTGATTTCTCACTGTCCTACTCTGTTATTAATTAGCAAAAAAATAAATTATTTTCTCCAAGTCAAGCCTGTTTTGCCCATGATGGTAATTGGAACATAATCTTCCTGTACTTATCTTGACCCATGAGGTTTTTGTCGTATTTCCTCCTCCTTGTTGATGGAGGGGGAGTGGTAGAGCGGCTTGGTGGGCATCTGGTGGCCAGCCAAGGTCAACCCACCACAAGCTGTAAGATATCCCAAAGAAAGGTTTTCTATAAAATGAAGAATTGGAGTCTGTCTGTATAATTAGATACTGCTGAATTTTATTAAAATATCCCAAACTAAGGCAGTATTTGTGGGCCAGTATTTTAAGCAGATATGGGCACCTTCATTGTAACAGATGTTTTGTTAGCTATCATGGAGAATATGCAACTGTATTCAGACCTTATTAGCTCTTTTATGATGAGTGGAATTGTCAAAATGCATGGAGTAACACACTCATGGTTACAATGCTAATTTCATTACCATTTCTTGAGTGCATCCCTTAAAATAAGAGACTACATGCCCTATATATTATAGGATGAACACTGATAGTTGTTGAATTCCTAGCCCAAACCAAAGAGCACAGTTTACCCAGTTTGTCCTGAAGTCTGATCGGGTTTAAGTTCTGTAGTTCTCCCTTTTGACTAGTGGAGTCACAGGGAGACTGTATACAGGAGTCTGTGACTAGCTGTATACGAAGACAATGGGTCCTCATTTAAATGGAGGTACATAAAGCACCAAGCAAAATGGATTAAGTGCATCTATCTTACTCAAAGATCATACTTATTGGTTTTTTAAGAGGACTAGCTTCTTGAGAGACCATGGGTGGATTTCTGTTTTCACCACAAACAGTTAATTTTGTCACATTTTCAAGTTTGCTTATATTTTCTGTATGTTAGTGGGTTTCAGTCCTTAAAGCACTTATCAATCCACAGTCCTTATAGTCTATTCTTGATGACTTTTTAGCATGACACATTGATACTTAGCTCCTCCATCCTGTTGGGGACCCATGCTGACACTTAGAAAACAATTCAGAAAGAATATTCTCTCTTCCTTGCTGCATAGAGAAATTATGTCAATAATCAAGAAGACAACATGCACGTCAACTACCACAGGGACGCTCAACTTCAATTAAAACCACATACGTTGTAGCATAAATTTATGCATCTGTAAGAAAGAAAGCACATTGATCCTGACCAGGAGACCACTGTACACTAAGGAGTTAGTGATCCACATAAAAGTTAATGTGAGTATGCCTGTGCTGTTTGTGTTGTACTGCACTGTGCTCCAAATACATTTTCTTGTAAGAACATCCTGTAATAGCTCAAATGACTGCAATGGGAGAATCTCTTCTGTGGATGGGGTCTGCCCAGCATGCTGCAAGTGGCTTGGAGGCCCACAAGATGCAAGACCACCTGGAGTTCCCATCATCTAGAGGGATGTAAGATTATCCATGCTATTCTCTCCTTGTGGTGCTAGCTCTAATAAATTGCATTTTAAATGACACCTTACAGAGTCTGAGTGCCTTTCTTACTGGGATCATAACAGACCAGCACCTCCTGGTGCAAAACAGAGAGTTGTTTGGGATTAATCTCTCTAGTCAGAATGCATACTGGAATGTTGACTGGAAAGTTGTTCAAAAGGTAATGCTGAACCTAGTACACTCTCCCTGATAATTCATGGTTGCAGTGGTTACAGCTAGTAAATAAAGTTCTCAGGACACAGAAATGTTTTTTCTTGTGTGCCTGTATATGTACCTTTGATTTGACGAGGCAATCCACACAGATCCTGAATAAATTTTTCCTATTTAATTATTTTTGTATACCAGGAAACCATTTGGCCCTAAGAAAATACAGTAGCCAAGATGCAGCTGCTTGAAGCATTCTCCCATTAAATATAATGACACTAAAGTGGAAGCGCCAAGGGCTATTATGCACCGACAGTATAGTCAAGAAAAGTACCCATCTGCAGAAACCATGCAGCAAGGTAGAAACAGAGCAATGAAATAACCATGAAAGCAGCTGAAGCCTCAGGACAAGAAAAACAAGTGATCTGCTGCAATGCTTAACAACAAAAGGAGAGACATGGACAGTTATTTGGGCTTTCATGGTTACAAATGTAGTAAGGAGTGAGCAGTATCGCCTTTGGCACAGATCCCTCTCACCACTGTAACGTTCGCTGCCTCTCTAGAAAGCCAGGTCCCCACATGTGCAATCACAGCCTCCTCATGAGAAATAAGAACTGAATCACAAATGGCTGCTTCTGGATGAATCCTCCATGCCTCAGCTCTTAGCATAATAACAGAACTCCTTAAAAGGAGTTAAATCAGAAAAGAAAAATCAGTGTACAAAGCCAGAACACCATAAGTTTTCTCTTTAGAGCAATGCTGAACAGAAACAGTCTTTAAAAGCAGAGGCCTGATTAAAAAAGTTCTCTAGCTCCTGCTTTGCATAGTGTTATGAGTAACACCTGTGTGGAGGCCAGGACTTCAGCGGCTAAAGCTGAAGTGTTTTTGTTCTCTAACACATCAGTTAGACAAAGAACCATCCCTTGCTTTTGGTTGTGCCTTTCCTAGTGTATTCAACCTCTATCTGTCATTATATTGTTGATTTGTGATATGAAAGTGTCATACATGGTCAAGCACAGGGCTGCAGAAGGGAGAAAACAGAATAAATAGTTTAGAGTACAGCTGAAGAGGAAAACCAGCAGTTTTGTCTTTTTAAGTCTTTTTTGAGAGTGAAAATGCTGGTGTGATAAAGTAATGGAAGGTACATGAATAAATATTTACTGAAACAGAGACTAAATTATGCTCAGTCCTGCGTAGAGCAATAACTGATTTTTTGTCTTAGCTATGGCATAGCAAATTCATAGAACTTTATACATCAATCATAGCCCTCTTCCAGTTTGAATTTCCTAATAATTTTATTACCACCCCTTGAGTCACACAGTAGGCTTCTCTAGCATCAGTGAGTGTTTTCTTTAATTGGTCCCCAAACCTGTTACTATGTGCAGAAATGGTGAAGTTAAGTACCACACAATGGCTCAATTAAATAAATTGTGTGCATCCTTCTTCAGCTTTTCCTCAATAACTTTTAAAAATGTGGACTTTGAATTCACCAAATGCTCAAGAAGTTGGTGAAAAGGTGTTTCCAATTTTCTTGATTAGCTGAAGAATTGCTTTAAACAGTGTACCTTGCACAATTAGAACCACAATGGCTCATCATTAGTCCTTCTCATTGTTATCAGATAACAGTATCTTTTGCTAGCCTGTCTGCTTCCACTTTTCCCACTCAATCTAGCTGTTCTCTCTCCTCTTAAATCCTAGTCTTTCTCTGTGGTCTGTACCCTTTTATGCCCCTCCTTGAGATTCTTTTTCCAAGCTCCACCTCTTTCATCCATACCTGTGCAACAAGCCTCAATGCTCTTCTTATTCACCTTATTTCACCTATTCAATGCTCCTCTAAATCACCTTCTTATTTAATTCTCCCCTGCTCTCCAGCATGTTTCTTCTTCTTGTTCTTCTTCTATTCAGGGGAAAAAAATAAAATAATAAAAAAAAAATATAGAAGAGCACCAATAAGAAACCCAATTAAACCCCAAATATGTAAAAAACTTGCAAATGAAAGACTACCTATTAACTGAAACTCAGAAGTCTACCCATACAAGTGAAATGTAGGGAGACAAAAATAAAACTCCTTCCAAAATGCATGTTTTTAGCAGTACGTTACTGCAACATCAATGGACCAAAAAGGAATTTGGCAGTTAGTAGCAAGCTATGGTGAAAACATTTCTATGGTTAAAGTTCAAGTTTACAAAATATCATAAATAAAAAGGTATATGCATTAAATATGATTTTGCTGTGTTTTCTGAGTATTATTGTGCACTTTGTTTCAATGAGAGTAGTTGATTAGTTGAGTATAAAGAATTGAAATACAAAGTAATGTAAACAGAAAATATTAATCCCTACCAGGGTTCTCAGGAAAAGAATTTAAAAAAGCAGTTGAAACTTCAGATTTGTTTTCGGAGAAAAGGACTCAAGCATCCAGTGAATTAAAGCCAGTAATACCCCTTTACAGCCCACTGTACTGCGTGTGTTCTCCTGTGATCTGAAGACAGTGGGCATGACTCAGAAAGCCTGTCTTCAGCTGCTGAGGCTGCTCCTGGATTCAAGTGATTTGCAGTTAATAGGGTTCAGGTGCTGCTGATGATGTCTCTTTCTGATCCCTACCTTAGATCTGAGCTGCTCTCAGGAACAATTCCACCAGAGGAAATTCAGTGTTATAACTAGCTTTTTATTCTCCCTTTTTCAGTTCACCCAGAACGCTACGTGAGACAAGCAGGGGCACTACTTCTATGAAACAGTAAGTAGCCCAGTAGCATTCACTCCTGTGTGATGAGGAATTACGTTGCACTCAGTTTTAGAAGTGAGACTTCTGAAAAACAGCACATCTGCCTAGTGATTTTTCATTTCAGTTTAGTATTTTTGAACTTAAATTTCTGAAAGAAATTGATTCTAAATGATTGCACAATTAATAATTGTACTGTTTAGCAATACAAAAAGATAAACTGCAAAGCAGGAGGCATGATCTCATCTCACACAGAACAATTTAAGCAAGATTAGAACTAGGGAGCACTTTTCCATTTTCAAGAACTTTTAGTTGCCTGTAACGTTTGTAACTTTTTGTTATTCAGCACAGTGAAAATATTTTTGTACACTCAAACTATAATTCAGCATTATATTCAAGCATATGATTAATTTAAAATCTCATGAAAGGAGTATGTGCATGCTTAAAGTTAAGTATCTGATTCAGTAGTTTGCCACATTCAGCAGTTTGCCAGATTCAGCGAAGGAGCAAAACCCCAAAGTGAATACAAACAAAAAGGCCAATGTTTTTTAACAAAATATATAATTAAATAGTGAAGCCTTCTGCCACAAGGTGTTACACTTCAGATTTTTTTATATAATTTCAGAGAGAGACTAGACAAGCAATGTAGGAAGAATCCATGAAGTTTTTTTAAATATTTTAATCAAAATAGTTAATAATAGAAAAACTTCTGTTGAACCTCAATTTTCTGGAGTCAAAGAGCATATACATTAAAGAAGTTCCACTCCATGCTTACCCTGTTCTTGTATTCTGCCCTGAGTATCTTGGCCACAGCCAAAAGCTGTGGAGCTAGAAAGATTGTTCTATTAGTGAGCTATTTGTCCCTCAGATGGACAGAAGACTACCCTTCTTGTGTTGTATTGGTGCTTTTTTTGGATATTTTCTGTGTTCAGGGAATGAGGTATTCTTCATGGACAGGGAAAGATACACCTCACTTATTATCTTGCAGATTTGTTCTCCCTTAAATGCATGACAGCATAGTGCTGTGGATAATGAAGTATTTTTAAATTTAAAAAAAAAAGCTCTGTCTAAGGTTTGTGGTCTGTTACACTTCACTGAGCTCCTTTTTCATCTTTCTGAACAGTGTAAACAGAATCGCAGATGGATTGAGGTTGGAAGGGATCTCTGGAGGTTATCTGGTCCACCCACCCTGCTCAAGCAGGGCCACCTAAAGCCAATTGCCCAGGACCATGTCTAGATGGTTTTTTTAATATCTCCAAGGAGGGAGACCCCACAACTTCTCTGGGTAACCTGTGCCAATGTGCAGTCACCCTCACAGTGAAAGAGTGGTTCCTGATGTTCCAGTTTGTGCCCATTGCCTCTGTCCTGTCACTGGGCACCACTGAGAAGAGCCTGGCTCCGTCCTCTTTGCACCTTCCCTTCAGGTATTTATATGGGTTAAGATCCCCTTGAGCCTTCTCTTCTCTGGGCTGAGCAGCCTCAGCTCTCCCAGCTTTTCCTCATATGTGAGGTGCTCCAGTCTCTTAATCGTCTTAGGCACCCTGTGCTGGACTCCTTCCAGCAAATGAGCATTGCCAAAGGCATTCAGAAGCTTAAAGGTGGAAGTTAAGTTCCTAACTTTCTTAAGCTCTCTTGAAAACCCTACAGACACCTATTTTTAGACACCTAAATGCCGTTGAGAGTCTGACTGTAATGTTCTTAGAATTAGTTTAATTAAAATTATACTGAGATGAGTTCAAAAGAAGGATTTTATTCATATGTCCTTTCTACACTGATAAGTAAACTTTCTTTTTTCTTCCTTTTCTGCAAAGTATGTAGTGTGTAATATGAAGGATACAGAGTATTTAAGATGCCAGCTTTCTTAACACGAGAAAACAACTGAATACATTTGTATAGGGAAAGTAACTTTATGACTAAGACATAATGTCTATAATAATTGTACACTGTTTTGCCCATGTATTTTCATAGTAATATTAATAGCAATAAATCAATTTGCATTCCTAATTGCTATGGCTAGTGGGTACAATACTGAAAAAGAAAACAAAGTAAATCAAGCCTTTAAGTGTCTAGCTGTGAATGTAACCACTGTAACTTCATAGTGTTTTGATTAAATTCATTCTTCCTCTCTTTGTTTTCACAAAAGTCATGAGTGATGTTTTCTTTCAGATAAGATGCTGACTATATCATTTATGTATCTATGCAATTTTGGCATAGTGTGGTCTCTGAATACCATTAATATTTATACAATACACCTTCCTAATTGGTTTTACCTTAGTACAATCAACTAAGAAAATATTTATTAGTGAAGTTAGTGAAAAGCCTCCCTACCCATTTTCAAGGAATGGCTAAATATCTGGAGACCTGAAAGATGTTTTGGTCTAAATTTAAAAATTATTCAATTTTAAGTCCACAAACAAAGAAGAAAGAAAAGAAAAAAGCAAATTTTTAACATAAAAGGTGTGTATGAGAATATTTTTTCTCACATATTCTTTTCTTGACTTGAAATATTTATGCATTTTTCTAAATATTTGTATCTTGATTTGAAAGATGCACTCTGCTTCAAAGCTCCTACTTTACCATTACTTAAATAGTCTAATATTTATTTTTTCTCATTTCTTTGACTGAATACCCTTGAGTGACTAGCTGTCATACCTTTACATGTCATCCTTTATTATTTATTGGCATAAGCTTATTGGCAGAATCAGAGAGGACTTAAACCACCTGTTAGAGTCGTCCTAGTCAAGCATGCTTCCCGTTATCCAATTCTTCTTGAAACACCACCCGTTTTCCACATTTCCTTTTTTTTGGTGTGTTTTTAATCACAACACATACATCAAGCTAACGGAATGCTAGCTGAACACAGCAGCACCTGAACAGCTATATTTATTGAATCCTAACATGATAATATTGCAGCTTCAAGTCTTTCCATGCCCACAGACCTAAACAGTTGTTTTTGCCTTGTTCCTCATGTTACTATAACTATTTGGTCCCCGCAACTTTTCTAATTTATTTTAAGAATTCTTTCTTCAGCTGTGCTAAAACACAAGTTACTTCTCAGAAGAGATCTCTCTAGATCTCCAAGTCTATGCATTGATTTTTCAAGGTATTTTGCCTTTCCTATCTCTCTTAAATCCATCTCCTATGTCTCTAAAGACTGCATAATATTTAATTGTGAAAGGACATACAAGTATTTTTGGCTAAACAGAAATACAAATTCACATCTGTTCAGCATATAGCAAAGTAGAAAAATGTTTTCATTACAGTATATACTTTACAATACCTCTTGTAGATTCAATTGTACATGTGGATGAATGAGAATGGCTGAAGCAGTGTCTCCTTTCCACATGCAGCATCTCAATGTTCTTCATCTGAAAGGTAGAATTTTTGCCTGTTAGTAAAAGAATATCTTTCGCAGTTTAGCAGCTCTAAATAGCACATTATTTATGGCATAATCTAGGTATCAAAATTCACTGAATTTAGATTAGGAAGGTAAAATAATTTGTTCAATCTAAGTAACCAGAGGAGAATAAAAACTATCTGGAACACAGGTGGGTTTTTTTGGGTGTGTATGTATTTTTAATTGATTTGAGTTGAGCAGAATTTGCCATTCTTTTGTACTAACCCCTTTACCTCTGTCAAAGCTTTCCATTAAGTGACTTCCAAAGAGCTCTTAAAATTTTTTCATGCAGTCTACTATGCCTCTGTCACTGTACAGTAGAGAAGTTGAGTGGCAGCAACCTACTACTGGAATTTTTTAAGAGAGTACTTACTACAACTCCCTATCTGTCAGTCATTAATTAAATTATATCTTGACTCTTCAAGCCAGAATTGTGGTTTGTTTAACTTGGTTTTAAACGTTTTGGGTTATTTTCTGAGCTATTTATCACTTTTGAGATAGTTGTTTTAAGGGTTGATGGCATGCTTAACAATTTGGGTTTTGACTGTAAAAAGATGCAATGCCTTTTTTAAATGTTTTCCTAGTAGTATTTGAGAGGAAATATTTGTCAAATGATTTGCCCTTAAATGTTCCAAGTAGATGGATAAGCTTGAGAAATCCATTGGAAACTATCCCCAGAGTGCATTTACTATTTGTACATCAAATAGAAAGGTCTGCTTTTAAAACAGACCTTGTAAATCATGAGATACAAAGGAAGTATTGGTTTTCTGCTTAGTTTCATGGCTTCAGCAAGCTCCTGGGAACATTTAGCAAAGCAGTGATGGTAAATTATATAAGTATATTTATGGTTAATTCATATTGAGGAAGCTTTAGAGTTTAAGTTGATTCATGTAGTTTGGAAATCGACACAGCTATGCTGATCACAGTGAAAATTTTTACCTATACTTTTCATTGAGGATAATTTATATATGCTAAAGAGATTTAGTGTTTGATACATAAGCTTTCTGTCAAAATATTTCTGTAGCCTCTATTCTTCTGGTACATAGCTGGTGTCCTTTTCAAACGAGGCTGGTGTTTCAGTCTCAAACTCCTTCAAAATGCTCAGAGGAATGAAGTCCTGAGCAGATGTTAAGACTGAAAATCAGTATATCTCCTTGTCCCAGAAACCAATACTCTCAAACCGTACTGTTTATCTAGACACTGACATTCAAAGATGATGAAACATAAAGCACAGTAAACAGTTAAAAGAAACAGATTCCACTTTCAGCCTCCATATCCTCCATCCCCTTTCCTGTGCTGGAAGGACCATTAGGATGCTTAAGAGAGCAAAAGAGTGTGGGGTTTTTTTGTTGATTTGGTTTGGTTTGGGTTTTTTTTGGGGTTTGTTTGGGTTGGGTTGGGTTTTTTTTGGGGGGGGGGGGTGTGATTTTGTGGTTTTTTTCCGTATTCAGATTCAGCAAAATAAGCCTTTCTTGTGGAATCAGAGGGAGGATTTGGGTAGGACAGTCAGCACAGTGATTATCCACCAGTGAGGATCACCTGCAGCTGGTGTACTTTAAGCTGCATTCTCCTGTAGGCTGCCCTTTTATGAAGGAATGCCATTGGAGCCACAGCAAATTGTTTGAGCACCTTCAATGATTTTCACTGAAAACCACAGGATGGCAGCCAAGAGGAAGATACAGCAATACAGCTTTCCTTTTTACCCCATGGTATGATTTACTGAGGTAAGAATAGATCTTACTGTCAGTGCTTAGCCTGCATATTTATACCCATAGGCAGATGAGTATGATTTGTTTAGTGAACCTGAACGGACTATGCCCTTTTGGAAAACTTTTTCGGTGAGAATAACAATGATAGTGAGTTTGGGGAGGTTCTTCAGGCCTTTGCAACCATGCAAGCCAGATAATGGCTAGTCAAAATGTTGCATGGGAACGGTCACGATTCCCATGGCAGCAGACTCGTGGCTCTCAGATTTTTCCTATTAAGAACACGGCAGTCAGTCATATTTCAGGTTAGGATTCCTGAATTTTGGATTTAACTCTTACTAAGCAAGGATTGCCATTCTGGCTCATCTTCCTCCGGAAGGCTCCCTTGTTGCTAAAAAGTGGAGTGATGAAGTAGATAGTACTGAGCAGAACGTGACTGTAGAGAGCATGTATTTCTTTCTATTTTTCAAATTCTCTTTTACTTGCCAAAAAATAAACAATTTATGTTATAGATTATCCAAAATTGTCTTTGTCTTGGGGATCTGGCAAATTAGGGCTACAGATCACCTAGCTACTTCAAATAATGCCTAAATTTAAACTTACTTTTAATTCTGATGATACCAGCACGTCTAAGCACAGGCCAAGGTTATTAATGAGCTTGAGTATATCAGGAGTCAAAGCCTACAGCAATACAGGGAGAAACAGCTGTTCACTGAAACCAGAGGAACCGATTTACTAGAAACGATGTGCTAAAGAAAACTTCAAGCTAATGACAGTTTCTCTGGGTATTCTGAGTTTTGACCGCATCCAAATTTGAAATGTTTTCTATCTAAATCGTTCATTGTACAATAAGCTCGGAGGTTAGCTCCCCAGATCTATGTTCAGGATTATGGCAGCATTCTAGAAAGCTTTGGTCAGTCTTTATGTGAGAGCATAACTATTTTATTAGAGACCAAGTTGCGAAGCACCTGCCCATGTTGAGGACTGCAAAATGTTAAGCAGTTCTTACAGGAACACCTAAACAATGTACTACAGCGTAGCACGCACAGCATACAAAAATCTTATTTTATTATATGGTATTTCAAGCTAGCGGTACAAGTTTCCTCTTATATCAGACATAAGCTGCATTATAAAATAACTTGGGGAATGTGTTTACTGCAATAAAGCAAAATCATTTAGGTTCTACTTTATTACTGTTGCTATAATATAGTCTTGCCAGAAGGAAGACCTTTTTTTCCTCCAGTGTCATGCTAAGCATATCTATACTGTGCTTTCATCAGCTTGATTCAGAATAATTTGTCAGTCCTGTTTCATCAGCAGGAACAATACAATAATCACTGTGGATAATAAATCAACACTTCATTTCCTGTAAAGAATGGAGTCAAAAGAAAATGAGTATTTAGAGAGCTCAACTCAGCAGCTTCCTTGATTTGAGAGATAATTCAGACCTCTTGTTCCCCAGACTGCTGTTTAGATACTTGGACCAAGGCAAAGCATACGTGCTATTCAAACACCAACATCAGACCAGGCTCCGTTGACAGACACGATCTGGAAAATCTCCGTGCAATAGGTTAAGATGTGACAAAACTAGTTGTCTGCCTCAGAACCTTTCTCAGTTCAGCCACCGCTGCAGCCACCCGAGGGGGTAATTTTCCAAGAGAGCCCTGGTCAGCAAAACGCAGCCGCTGTGACTCAGGCAGGTGTTTGCTCCTGCCAGCTCGAACTGAGGCAGTGGGACTTTGCACAGTGAGGGGACAGCAAGGTTTGAAACCACTCCAGCTCCTTGCCTTAATGGACGAGAACCAGCACTTGCATATTCCCTTTCAGGGAACACATCACCATTCCTGCCTAAAATAGGTGCAAGAAACAACTGTCATCTGAATTTTAACTTTTCATCATGTTCTAGGGAGGGGGAAAAACCCCAGCAACACAGTATTTGAAAAGTAACATAGAAATTTAGAAAAACAGAACAAAAATAAAATGGATAGAAGATAAGTGCTAAGCTATTACATGCCAGCCACCCAGATATTTGAAGAAGCTGTATCGCTTTTTTAAAAAAATACTGTTATTACATTAAGATGGAATTAAAATTTAAATTCTTGTATTAAAAACAACATAAGAAAATCTCTGTCTATTGAAAATATGTCACTGTACAATCTTAAAAAATGTCAGGTGTTTTATTTAGTATGTGTATATGCTAGAGATTTACTGGGAGAAAGGAAATAAAAAGAAATGCAGAAATGATGCTTGCTAGGATAAAGGCACTACAGTACAGGATTATCTGGGTATTGATCTGTTTTTTTGCAGATGCTAAACAAGGTGGGGGGAGAAGCCTGCATCTGTGGATTTAATATCTGCGGACACAAACTTCCAACTGCAATCAAAGTGTTATTCTGGAGGAAAATATTTGCCAACCTTTTTAGGACATTTCTAATTTTAGACAGACAGCCATGGAACACTGATACTAGAGCTTTATGATAAATTGCAAAAAACCCCACACCACAGGTCCACACAATTTACTTATAGTATCGAAACTTCTTTCCTAACTGAGGCCTCTAAAGTAGGAACCTGCTCACACCAGAACTCCAAATATTCATTACACATGGACAATACATTTCGGCTGAATCAGCCACAGCAATGCCTCTCTATTGACTGCAGGGAAAGGTAAGACCTTTTCTAGCTGTCCCAGTTAGGAAAGTAATGGTGGGTTAGATAACTAGAGAACCTGGGACTCTACCGAGGTGTATAGGGGCAAATAAAATAATGAATGTACATCTTTCTATAACGTAGCAACTAATCAGTTTGTAGTTTATTTCACAAACAGTGTGCTTAGGGAAAAAAAAGGAAAATAGTTTGCTATGCTAGAAGCACTGAGAGATAGTTTTATTAGTCTTGCTTTGTTGCACTATTTAAGATGGTTAATAAAGAATGCATTAAAAGTTTCTAAGTAGGGTGCTTCATATACGCCACATTCAGAGGAATTATTTTTTCTGTCTGAAAAGACAACTTGACATAGTCAAAATCCTTTCCCAATACCAGTAAAATCGTAGAAGGGTGCAAAAACTCATTTAGGCTGTTCAACATGTAATATATTTTAATGTTTACCTTACATTTAATGTTTTAAAATTTTTCAAAACACCAGATTTTTCCATTATATTTTTATGTCTCATGTCTTAATCTGCTTATTTTTAGTTTTTGTTTTTTTTTTTTAATTCCACTTTCACAGAACATTTCAAAATATTAAAACTACTGAAAGGAGAAAAATGACCAGCTCTATTACCCTTTCTTACAGTCTTTCAGGCAGCAACGCTTACGAGTCACAGCTAATAATGTTGACTACAGCTACTAATTGTGTGAAATGTTCCATTTCTTGGAATAAGGACATTGCATTTATTGTCAACTGCTCTATTGGATCTTGAAGTGAGGCTATTCTCTTTTTAAAGGAATTGTATCTGTATAACAATTTATTTCACCATGTATGAGAGTAGTCTAAATTTACAAATTGATTTGCACTCCTAAAATGCTTTAGGCAGGAATTGTTACTGCTTTTATGATGAAAGAGAAAATTGTGCTGTTTCATAGAACTAATTTCAATAGAACTTATATGAGTTGACTTCTTTATTTGTAATGCAGGATTCAACATTTCAAGATCAACACAAGAGATATTGTTTTTTATGTAAAATCATAACTGATTATTTTTATTGCATTAGAGGGTTCTTAAAATGTTTGGAACATGAAAAATCAAAGGACAGTTTTGTGGTTTTTTTTTTGTTTGTTTTGTTTGTTTGTTTGTTTTTTCCCTGAGATACAAAAATAGGTGAAAGAGTGGGATTAGAATTGCCTGGAGGAAAATAGTTTAACACTTAAATTTTAAACAGAATAGTTCACATTGTGAAATTAAATTGTAATTTAGTCTATTAAATATTTTCTAACTATACCTCAACTCAAACTTAGGGTGGCGGGGAAGCGAAGAGACAGACTAAGGAAGCTTGAATTTCAGATGTTTCTTGTAAAGAGTATTTTTCATAGTGTAAAAGGAATTCTTTCAAATGTTTATGATTTCTGACAATTAAGCTTTAATTACAAATAACAGCTTGAATTAGATACACCATCAATACATCATGAAATCCAAGCTGCATAGTCAGTTTTATAACCTGATTTGGCAGATTCTGCCAAGCATGGTGTTTTCCACCATGAGTCAATGGGACTACTAATGGGAGGTTGTAAATACTTATTTGCTGGTCCTAACAATACTTGCTTAAAAAATAGCGTTTTGGTAGTTGCAACAGCCAACTGGCTCTGGAATATATCTTCTTCCTATAGTTTCATTAAAATAAGCTTAACTTAAACATGGCATCCAGCCAGCTGGCATCTAATTCCTGGGGTCTTCTGTCAGACGTGCTTGAAGTAGTGGGAGTGTAGAGACTGCTTCTGATGCAAATAGCCTGCAAGTTGCAGAAAAACACTGCTGTCTGGAGATACACAATTGCTTGCTGTCATAATATGCAAAGAGGAATTAGCTCGGGATGAGTCACTTCAGAGTCGCTGATTGCCACAAAGTCCGGTACTAACCAAGTATCATTAATAATCTGCATATAATTAATGTCTGTGAGTTTATATTAAGTATGTTTTTAATGTACAGATGGATACATACTGTGAAGTTCAGTATTTCTCAACGACAAATACCAACTATTTCACTTAAAGAGAAAAGGAAAGCCTAACAACAATCACAAGGGAGAAGTCCCACTATAATGAAGTAACACCTCTGGAAGTGAAACCCTCTCATTCCCATGAACAAGAGAATCTGATGGTTCTGGAGTGAAAGCAGCTAGGTAGGACCCCAGGCAGGCACTGAAGGGAAGACTGACCATAAGAGAAAAGTGATTTCTTGGAGGAGGAGGAGGAGGAGGAGTGTGTGAATCCTCTGTCCCTGACTACCACCTCCTCATGAAGGACACTAGTAAGAGAGGCGAAAGACTGTAACTTCAGTTTACAGTCTCCAGGGTTATCTAAATATATTTTTCTCATCTATGAGTTTTATAAACATTTGCAGTTGGAATGACTGTTCTGGATATTATAAATAAAGGCTTGCATGTTATCCTCACCCATGTTAAGTATGATTCTAAAACAGTTGCCTAAGGGGAATCTGTTAAATGTATCACCTAAAGATTCATAACCACTTAAGTACCCAATTCTCCTAAAAAAAATATTCCGTTGTTCTAAAGGGTAGCAGAGTGAGTACCTGCTGTCTAAGCCAGGGGTGAAAAATTGTCTTTCACTGGCTGGCGACACAGAAGGTTTTTTGGTGTGCAGTAAAAAGTGGTTTTGAATCCTCATGATCACACAAAAAAGTGTAAAAACCCAATAAATTCTTTGTGTCCATCGGAGCAATGACACACTTGGACAATAAGAATACTTAAATAATTATTTGCACTGCTAGTGATAATGTGATGCTAGCAGATTTCTTTCTCTGTTTATACAGAGACTATGAAAGCTGATGTAGTGGTCATTTTGTTAGAACAAGTCTAAGCCAAACAGTGTTTTGAAGGCTAGGACTCAACTGGGCTATGAGGTTAGAAATGCACCAGAGCCATGCTGGGAGACCACACCAGTGAATTGCACAGTACCTTATCTGGGATCAATCGTGTCTTGTAAGAAAAGTAGGTTTTAAAAATCTGAATGGCTTTTATTACTAGAAAACAAGTGGGAAACTAGAATGCAAAGAATTTTGTTTTCTATTTAAAATGTGTTTTAAATTCCACTGTCTGAGTGTTTATCCTACTGAGAAGCCCCCCTTTACTTGATAAAATAGCCCATTAGGACTTTCCCATCTTGCATTATAAATTCCTTTCATCTGTTTACAGATGCGGTCAGTGAGACAAAGAAAAAGGTGTTGCCCGAGAATCCTCCTCCCCTCTCCAGATAGCAGAACAGAACAGAACTGAATTTGGAAAAACCTGGGGAGCACCTTATCCTTTGAATAGAAAAGAAAACTTCAAGTAAGAGACTTCCAGAAATGCTTAATCATCCTTAATGCTAATATCCTTAAAATGTATATCTTGGAAAGGCTGTAGAGAGAGTACTCTTATGCCATTAAAGCCAACATTTTTATTATCAGGTGAATAGGAGGATATTTTCCCCCCATGTGTATTGAGAATGAACACCAATACATCAATACGAGTGGATCAAAATGTTAACTCCCTGCCTTTGATTTTCTAGGATAGCAAGAGCACAAGGGATATTGTCAGACAGAAAACAGAATATTAAAAATAGTATTTTCCCTACGTCTTAACTGTTGTAATGGTAAAAGAAGCAAAAAGAAAAAGCTAACACCACTGTTGGTATGCTATATCTGTGGGGCAGTAACCATGACAACTCAGCTAGGTTTTCTTTTAATTTATAAAGCAAATATAAGTATTTGTAGAAATATTCATAATGTGCTCATACAATGTCGATAACGTTCATGTTTTTTAAAATAAACCTTTGTGTGTGTCCCATATTTCCTCATATTTTATGCATTCACATTCTTCACAGTTGTCAGGACTTTTTAAATTTTATTTTTGTCATTTTGATTTTTTGCCAGAATTAAGCCGACTTGTTTTGATTTTCTTTCAGGATTTTTTATTGCATTGCTTTTTTGTCTAATTTTTTTCAACTACATTTTTTTTAAATTCTTCATGTCCCTATATTTTTCAGAAATGTTAATAGTTTTCATTTAAAACCAGCTCTAAGAGTTTATTGATTTATTGTATTTTGTTGTGTGAATTGTCCTGCCAGCTCCGTGGAGCATTTTAGAACAGAAGCTTCCTGACGAGTTAGGATCCAAAATAATTTAGCCTGAAGCTCTTGGCAGCATCTCTGTTTCTTCACAGCAGTGCTGTACAATGTAGGGTTAGAAAGTTAACATTTCTAATAGGTAGAATTTTTAATATCTGCCCAATCTGAAGAAAATTAAATAGAAAAACTTGTGCCTTAAGAGTCCAAAAATTCTGCATTGTCTTTGCAGTAACTGGGCTTTTTTATCACAGTGCTATGTTAAAGGCCAAATTCTGTTCAATTTATAAATATAATCACTCCCAGCATGCATTTACTTGCAGGAGTGAAACAGGCATGCTTTGAATACAGGGCTTGAATTCTCTGAAACTGATGCTGAACCGTCTGGCCATCAATCCTTTACATTAATCCAGTCATTCAAGACTAACTGACTTACCATGTTTCCAATGAGAAAAACTGCCTGAAAACCTGCCTCTGTCTCTGGTTACTCTGAGATAACTGAGTGACCCAGCAAGCCAGGCTTGAACAGGGTAATCGATATCTCCTAGTTCCAAACAAAATCTTGGTGATATTGCTCTAGTAATTCATTGGTTTTGTTTATTCTTCTTTTGTAAATCCTCCTAAACTTTCAGTTGTTCCTCTTTTTATTCCCTTTTGTCTTTGTTTTCCCCTTAAGTGGTCTGGTCTCATCATTTTGTCTACTTCTCAGATTAATAATTTTGCATTTCCAAAACAATAAAAACTACACAAGAATTGGCTCCTTTAACTGACATGAAATATATCTGAAAGATATCCTACCATAAGGTGTTTAAAACTTGATAACTCAGTTTTCCAGTTGATGTTTTTTCATTGGCTGTTTATATGAAAATCATCAGAAACATAAGAGCCATCCTCTGTTTAGGGATTCTGGTGGAATGAAGCATAAAGCTTGAGAAGAAAGTAGGCTATAAACAGAAGTGATTTCTCTCTATATCTGATCAGGGGAGCAAAAGTGAAAAAGTATCATTTGACTATACATTCAACTTACAAATCTATGCAGAGCTCAGCTGACACTACCGCCTAACTCTATTTTCAGTCATACAAACAAGCCGTAATAGTTGCTTAGGTTAAATTGCAAGTTACCTGCTAAAGATAGTAAAACCATAGCAGTAGTAGATGTCTTTATTAACTACTCACATGATTCCTCTGATGTTAAGGTTAAGATTAATATCCCTCTTTAGGTTCTCCCTTGTAAGCGGAAAAAGAGTTTCACTGCAGCCCACCGTAAGATGTTTTTAATGGAGGCAGCACCAAGAGAAATAGGGGTATCTGTCTTTCTCCACTGATCATTTTAGATGAGGTGGAAGAATAAACAATTAGCTGAGACAAGACACGCAGTTTTAAGAGGGCTAAAGCACAGAGAAGTCCTAAGTATCTCAGTCTCACTTTCTGTCTCATATCCTGCCCCCTGTAAATCTGGGTAACAATCCACTTGCAATGGTGTGATATGAGTCAGCAGAACACACTCAACACCTTTGAATGTTTCCTACCAGTATCATCACTGGATAAGAGAGGGTTTTTTGCTGAGCAAACACTGTAAGCCTTGTATGCATTTTAAGTTTTCATATTTATGGAAATCTTCATTGTGGTAGGATGGTACAAAAACCATTTGAAGGAGATGTACCTAAATGTGTTATTTAATGTAGGCAGTAGGAAATAACTTACTTTGACTATAGGAGAGAAAATTCAGCTATTCATGTTTTACATAGTGTTCCTATAACCTCTCGTCTGTATGAAGCAGACAGAAGTGGTTAATCATTGAGATTTCTCAGAAGCTCTAGATGCAAGCTTGTGGAGAGTGAAACCTATCGTTTTTACTTGATTTACACAGTACAAAAGAAAAAAAAAAGCAAAACCATAATGCAGTTTACTCAGTGCAGCTACTTGACTGCAGGTGAGGGTATATGACAAATATAATTAATTTTTGCATTGTAATGTTCTCACAGCCCAGCTTTAGAGCACCCCAGGTAACAGTAACGTAATTCTTGTTTTTCCTATCACCAGTGTGGATCACTTTTAATCTTGTATGTAAATGTCATAGAAATCTATTTACTCGAATGACCTATAGTTTGGGCCTTGGTTGAGTCTTCTGGAGTATTACCCTGTTATTTAAAAGTTATTTAAAAAATAAAAATGACAAATAATTCAATGAAAATGATTTTATTTTGGATAGTCAACCTGTAGCAGGTAAGTTTTTTCTCCTGTGCAGTTTCTCAAGCACAAGCGTGGAAAGGAATAAAGGCACCGATTGCTAAAATGTCTCAAAAGCAAACAAATACATTTGCCATACTTATCTTTCAACTCCTGAGTCCACTCTGCCAGGAAAAGCAGTGAAAAATTAAGAGGAAAAAGATGAATGTTCTTTTTTTCAGGAGAGATTTAAAATGAATTGGAAGGTCGCTCAGGTGGAGATTCACTAAAAGGTTGCTGTAGGCAGAAGAGATGGAAGAAGAAAAGCTGTGTTACCAAAAAGTAACAGACAGTGGAAAATAGTTTCTGCAAGAGTGCAGAGAATGGAAAAAGAATAATAAAGTGTGTGTAGGGGTGGTATAAATTTAAATCTTAAATTAGTCACCTAAAAGTAGCCTAGGCTAATTTGTCTAGATTCCTTCTACAGCCAATGGATGGAAAGAAGTGCTCCAGAGAGTAATTTGTTCCATTTGTCTTTGACATCTCCATAGGTGGGATAAATAGAAAGGGACAAATTCCTTCTGAAAGTGCCTGCTTTTCTCTGTTGCTGATAGAGGGAGCCTAGAGAACTATGATAAGGAAAAATAGGTCTTACTAGGATTTGAGATATATTCAGGAGGTTTTAAATTTAATGTTTTAAACTGAATGCTAAAACACATGAGAATTCTTTTTTATAGCATTCTTTGAAGGCGTGAGAACGCTAACATTATATATTCAATAAATGTGTTCCTATTGATTCCAATATAAAGTTGAGAATAACAAATGTAAGCCAATAGACTGAGATAGAAAGGAGACAGGACTCTAGAAGTTGCTGCTGTTATTATAGCTTATAAGATTTAAAGCTGTTCTTGATCTATGTTGTCTAACAGAATGAATATAAACAAGTATTGTTCTTTTCTGGTTTATGAGTTTGAATTCTGGAATCTGATCCACTGAATGAAGTCACTGGAAAAAACATCCTTTCTTCAAAGAATGAACCTTATGCATGACTGCATGATCTGCAGTGATAAAAACCATTAAGTCCTAATATGAGCTTGTCTTTGTAAGTGAACTAGTGTTACCATCTCTGCTGGAAGAACAACAGTCAAACTGCTTACTGACCTCCAAGTATAAGTGTTATTTACATATGAGGAAATTAGCTTTTTCACAACTGAAAATATTTCTTCTAGATAGTGAAAAACTGGCGAAGTTTACAGTGTAATCTTAGAAATAAATTTTATTAATATATTAAAGAATGGAGTATTTGAGTGACCAACGTTGTGAGTTCAGCAATTTTCATGAATGTTTTCTTGAATTTCTATACACATTCATACACGTTTATGCACATGTCACCATTATGGGGTTTTTGTGGTTCGCTTTTTTTTTCCCCTAACATATTCCTGTTATCAAAAAATCTGGTCTTAATTCAGCTTTAAGACTGCCATCGCTTCAGTAACTTGATGGTAGTATTAAGTATGTATAGGTAGGACTAGAACTTTTTATGACATACAAATAGTTCCTCAGCTATTAATAAGAAATGTGAAAAGTTTGAATGGAAAAACAAGTCTTTCTTCCAAGAGGGGTTAAAGTCACCATCATTAACATCAGCTATAGATTGACTCCAGTATTGCAATTATTACAGCATAGAAATACATTATACAGAATTTGCTCTTAACTTTCAGAGTTTTACTACTCCCGTTATTGCAGAAATTAGCTTTGGAAAATTTTTGGTATAGTGATACTGAAATATGTGTGCAATTTTGTCTATAGCAAATTATTATATACATACAAGCTAGCCTTTCCTCTATTCCTAGCTTATAATTGTTAGTCTATATTATTAGACAATGTTGCCCCTAACAGATTGTAATTATTCAATCAAGTTGGATGAATGTCTTTTTCATAGTAACAATATCTCAGAAAAAGCAGGATATATCTTTCCCTTTAGTGTTCTTGAAAATATAAAACAGTCATAAGTATTTTTCTCTAAGGTAAATTTGTAGCTAAGGCATTTGATACTAACAAATTCTCACAGATTTCTCAAGTGATACTTCATTCTACAGAATTTATTCAGTTCTGCAGCAAAATTTCTTTTTTTTTTTCAGACACCTAAATAAATACTAAATACTTCCTTGTCCGCTGCCGTTATGATTGCTGAGATTTTGTGAATGATTCAAGGCGAAAAGACTCATGGGTGATTGATAGCCACGTTCATGTACCTATCAAAGCAAACCAGTGGCAATTTCCTAAGCAATGCAGTTCACATTTCAAATAGGTATCTGATTATTATTATTATTATTGTTGTTATTATTGTTGTTATTATTATTATTTGGGCATTTAAATAATCTTATCCAAAGTTCTTCAAAGTCTTCTACTAAACAGAAATTAAAGTGGAAACAAGCAGCTGACGTGAACAGTTCTGTACAACTGCAAAGGCTCCTAATTTGGGTTAACAATGACTTACAGAGCTCACAGAAAAGACTCAAGTGGAATAAATGATTCTGTATGACCTGACAGAAATACAAGAGATTAAGACATCTTTCTAGGCATAAAAAGACCATCAAGCTGCATAAGATGTTCTCTGAATCCTGCAGCAATATCATTGACTGTCAAGAAATCTACGGCAGAACAACTGTTGGTCTTTTGAATGAGGTGTTTCATGTCACTTCTTAGTGTCAACTTAAAACACAACATCAGAAACAAAATACTCAGATAAAGGACTGTATGGAAGAGACTGTCAATAAGGCATCAATGAAAATACAATTCTAGCTATTTCAACACATACAGAAGGCAAAAGATGAACACATATTAGAGCACTAACTGTGAAGTAGTTATGTGACTATATATTTGGAGCAACAGAAACACAAAGGCACTAAATGTGGATGTTGGGATAAAGTTCTTAAAAAACTGAGTACAGCATGGGATTGGCCTGTTAAATTATGAGACAGTGAAAATAAAGATATCAACAGCTACATACAGGATCCAGTGAGAAGGAGCATTGATAAATCCTAGGTGTAAACAGTACAATACACTCTACTTATTATGGGTGTTTCTACACAACATTATTTACACAATTTTTAGATTAATTTTCTCAGAGGATTGAAAGAGAACATTTAAAGAAGGGCATGGAAGGCCTGGCTCTATATTTTAACTGTTGGGTTTGGTTTTTTTCCTTTCAGCCTTCTCCATCAATATTAAAGATACATAGACTATCTTCTGCTATTGTCAAAATAATTAAAGTTTCAGTTCCACACCTGTGGGATTTTTTCAGGAATTGTCATTGTTTCAGTATTATTGCTGAGCTATTGTTATGCCTAATCTCACAATAAAGATTCTGAAGACATATAAACTTTTAGTTAAAACCCCCTACATTAGTCATTACAATTTAAAAAGTTTAAACACTACAGGGAGCTGATTTGGTTCCTTTTTTTCACTGTAATACTTCAAGTTATCACTCAAATTTGCTGCTTCTCCTTAGTTATTGATTCTGATGGATGAGCTGTCCACTCAATTATTGATAGAATTCTTCACTAAATTTTTTAGTGTTCATCAAAGTGAGGGCAAACTCTGTTTCCATGCAATACAATAGAAAAAATACAGCAAGTATCAGCAGAAAGCAAAATCTGCACAATACATTGAATTGGTAATGATCATTAAAGTCTGAGATCACAGTGCCACAGACCTGTTCTATCTGAAGTAAAATGAAATCAGACTGAGCCAGAACCTAATTTAAAATGAGTGCAAGAATGAACAGAGATGAAATCAAGCTGCTGTCCAACTAGATAATCTGTTTTAATTACTACCAAATAACAAGACAATAACAAGATCTAAAATCTTAAAGGATATCTATAAACAATTCCCTGGCATTCTGAATAGAAGTCAAACCATTTTCGTGTTTTGTTTTGTTGTTCGTGGGGGGAGGGAACCAACATACCCATAAAAGAAAGTGGTAATTTTAATTCAGTTACCACTGTCAATGCTATTGCAACAGGGTAGTCATCCACACAGTTTTATCATGTTTCTAAATCATTTATATGTTCATATGAGTATTAGATAACTTCTTAAATTATGAATACCTGATGTAGCAAAGCCCTTTTTCCTTACCAGTAAAAATATGCTGGTTTACTTATACTATTTACTTATTTATTATAGAGCATTTTAAAAAAAATCTTTTGTATAGTGTTATATATTCTGTCCCAGAAAGTTATTAAAATTTAGATAAGACAAAATTTTGTCAGGATACACAGTCATGATATCATGTAATTTGAGCAGTTCTTACCAGAAATAATTTGCATGAGTATGGTCATTTTCACATGGAGTTACAGGTCCACTGTATGTGAAAGAGATCATGGAGTGGAGTTCATGACAGTAAGTAACAGTTCCTGTATCTGTCTGGAACTTATGATTAATCTAAAAGAAGTAGAAGATAATTACCATATTTTTTGTATTTTTGCTTCTCTTAACACAACCACTCTTCAAAGTAAATCTTCTCCTAATCCAGAGGCAGAGGAGGAATCAGGAAGAAGAGAAAACTAAGTAATGGGTGTCAGGAGTTTGGAAAATCTGAAGTCAGCTTCCACTTGACTTATATACACAATATGTTACTCTCAGTTTGGTCAAATCATATGTGTTTTGCAGAAACCAACTTTTAGATGTGAAAATACAGTATGAACATGGATAGGAATTCAGGAATAACAGCTCTGCATGCTATGTCATAAGATCTTGTACCAATCACAAGTTTTCAAAGCATTACTATTTATAAAACCAACAATGATGTAAAATGTTGCCTTAAATTCCTTGAAGTGATAGAGAAAGACTAGAACCAAATTTATGCACATTGTGAAGAAAAGATCTGGCCACTCTACTTCTCTGTATGAAGTTTGTACACTGTATCCTCTTTCTTGAGAATAAAACCTATTCAAGTCCTTCACATCCACTCCTTGTTTGTTAAGTGCATCAGAATAATTTTAGAGATCCAGAAATATTGTTTTTTTGATTGGTTGTAGTTTTTTCCCCACTGACTTGTGGGGTTTTTTTGTTTATTCTGAGAGTTTTCCTTCACTTTCCCAGTCTCTACTCTAGTTTCTCCCTCTTAATAGGAATTTTCATGTTTCTTTTATGTCTTTTTTTCCAGGAAGACTCCTTCTTTGTTTGAAAAGTATTATTGTAATTCCCTAGCTGTTTCATCAGGTTGATGGTCATCTTCCTCTTAAACATGATCAGTTCAAGGCAAATGCCCACTCAGCCAGTTTCACGTATTTGATATACACAGACACGCTATTTGCACTCATGTTCTCACACTGGGGCGTTTGCCCAGGGTATGTGGTGCGGGCACCTGACTTACAGTCAGCAGAATAAATCCCAGTATTATCTGTTTCAGGTGAGATGTCTACAGGAGAAGTTTAAAACCTTATTTTTAAAAGTTTATTAAGTGATTGAAGAATAGCTGCCCGCTACCATAATACTTAAGGGGGAGACTAGCGACCCACAACTTCAGAGAGCCTGGGCCAAGTGCAATGTTAGGTGATCAGCAATAGCCAGAGAAGGTGAAGGAACCAGGAGTCTTTCACAGGCATGAAAGCAGCCAGGGGGGGACTTTCATCCTCCAGTGCCATGAATATGTGGAGCTCTGAGAAAAACTTCTTTCCTGCAGAGTTAGCACACTGTGACCTAGGAACCCTTGCTTCTCTGTCTTTTTATTGTATCCACCTGCAAGAGTTTAAAAAGAAAAGGAAGAAGGGAAGGAGCTACCTGAACAGATCATACACCTTCTTGGGCACTGGGATGATTATTTCAAGTGCAGACTTACCCAATGAACTTTGGCATCCAGCGTTTTTCCCTCTACCCTGTCAGCAACAGAATCAAGCCATCTGGGAGGAAAAAGCACACTTTCAGTGAGACAGTCTTTCGTATTCTGTGCCATGTTAACCAAATCTTAAGAAATTAGTTAATGTTTCCTTATCTAAGCCACAGAAGATCACAGACAAAAGGACTTTCACTTTACGTTCCAATTATTATTTGGCTATTAAAATATTATAGTAATTTAACTTTTCATTTTTAAAGCTTGAGAGAAAAATAAACTACTTTTAAATGAAATTGGCAATGACAGTATATCAAAATATACTTGTGGGTAAATTTACTGTTCTGCAGAGCTGGAGGTCACTGGGTTTTACAGGACTGCTCATAATCCTGATGGGATAAATTCACTACACCACAATAATATCAAAGTATAAAAAAATACCAAATTTGTGCTTAAAGCACATCTGTCCATTTCTTTATCTCTTTATTCTATGCCTGTTTGTCTGTCTGTCTACATGTCTATCTATCAATCACAGAATGTAGAATTTATACAAAGGAATAGAGAAATTCAGATGAGGCTACCTAAGGCTCAGAAAAGATCATTTTGATCTTTGTCCAGTATCTACTGTGATTAAAACTCTTTTTAAAGCATGAAGCCTCTAGTTGTTATTCATCTATTAATTTTTTTGCCTCTTTTTTTTTACCTTTTTTTGCTATATGGATGAAAACATTTTAAACAAGTATGTTTATATTAGTACATGCTGCTTAGTTTGCTTTAATACTGCAGAAATAAAGTATCTGTTAATACTGAGATACTTTTAGCTTTGAGAAAAAGAAATGACCATTAATTGGCAGTATTCCATTAACTGGAGAGACAAAAACAAAAATGAAAGGTTCTTTTCCCATAAAGTAAGCTATGCTGTAATTGTATAGTATTCTGAAGAAACTCATCTCCTTTAGGTGATATTTTCAATGAATGCAAATTATCTGTGGGTACACCTCATCATGTCTGGTTTGAAGAAACTGCAAGTCTTAATTTTTTTAACTTTTCATTAACTTGTTGCAAAAGAAATGGTTAACTCGGATGTATCTCTCTAGTCAGAATTTCCCCCCCTTTTTCTAAGCCTCTTCTAGATTTCTCTAGGTCACCATAATTTTTCATTTTCTCTAGACCTTTTTTCTCCTCTCACCTTTCAGTAAAACCTTACTGATCTTTGTCCTCAGAGTCAACATTTCACTGTCCAGACTTGCAAAAAGGAAAAAAAAAAAAGATAAGAAAGAGAAGGTGCCATCTGCTTCCCCAAACAAAGTATGAGCTTACCTGAATAGCTAATAATTCAGTAGGCCAACAGCTATTATTCAGACATGGAATACGATGCAAAATATGAGCATGATAATAAACTGTGGTTTGCTAAAGCACATCTATGTTCCAAATCATATGTATGTAACGCATTTCCTGTTTCTGCAGAGAAGGTGTATGTGTGCGTATATTTACATCAAAACTACCAGCCTGTTTTCATTTGTCAGTAGTCTGGAGTATCAGTACATCTTATATTATTTATCCTATCACTACTGAGTTCCACAACAGATGGAGAGGCAATCCTACACAAATGGCATTTTTACTGGGCAGAACTAGCAGGCTTTTCAGTAGATTGATATATTAGGTGTATTGAAAGAGACATTCTAAAAAGTCACTTAAAATATCCTTTTCTCTGCAAGTCTTATGCATAGAATAAACTCACGTCCTAACGCAAAGAAATAAGAAGAGATTGTATACATAAAGGAATCCACTGAGAAAAAAAGGTTTGCAGACAAAGGTGAAATATGTTCTTCTTAAGTATAATATTAGAAGTCCTCTATAGCTCTCAAGGTAAGATTTTGATGTGAATAGGGATCTCGTGAGATCTTATTAGGAAAAAAACTACTCCTCAGAACAGTATCTTTGTCCAGAGATTTAAGTTCCTACTTATGGAAAAAGTGTTCTAGTAGTAATAGATCTTTTTTTTTTTGTCCCCCGTCCCCCCCCACCCCCAGCTAAGGATTACCAGGAGGGAATGCTTTAAACCTTGCTTTTAGTAGGGATATTACAAAATAGCTCATTAAGAAAAAATAAACTAGGACAGCTCATGAGTTAATTCAATTTCTGTTAATTGTAAAGGTAATTTGTTTTTATAAATAACTGCTTTAGTATTAAGAGGTTGTCACGACCCGGGCTGGACAGAGCAGGGAAGGGTTGTGGGGAGTTCGGAATTCCCTCAGGCGAAATGGGGGTGAAACGACCCCAAACGGTCCGTCGAACGCTTCCTTTACTCAGGGCAGAAGCGGCCCGAAGTGGGGAGTTTGTCCCAGCAGACGGGGGTCTCCCACCACAGGACCTGGCCCGTGTGACCCGCGGCAACCCTCCCTGCCCGAACCCCTCCGAGAAGAACACATCTCGCTTCGGGGAAGGGGACCGGGAGATCCCTCCCGCTGGGTCGGGGGCTCAGAGCGGACCCCCTTGCTTTCCAGGCTCCTCCTCAGAGAAGGGCCCGGGGGCGGCTGGACCCGCTCCCGCTCCAGGCTCGGTCACAAAACGGCGGGTTTGTGCCTGAAGGGCTGAGGCGTGGGGGGTCACGGGAGAAGAAAGAAAGAGGAAAAACCCGAGGCAGACGTCCCGGCCCTGGCTCCCGCGCCGCTCCAGTCAGCCGAGGGGGCCGGTTCCCGCGGGCGGGCGCGGCGCTTCGGTTGGCGCCCGTGGAGCCTCTGGCGGCCGCTCCTTCGGGCGGGCGCTGGCACTGCCGAGGCGAACGCGGGGCTTCCAGACCCTTCGGGCCCGGCGGCCGCTCGGCGAGCCCCTTCCCGCCCCTTCCCTTCTCCTCCCCTGCAGCCAGGGCCGCTGTCTGCCCACCCCGGGTCCTCCGGCCCGGCCTCCGCGCCCTGTTGCTGGCGGCCTGGGCTGGTCGTCGGGGCTGACCCGAGGGGCCGCTGCTCCCCTGGGCTCCCTCGCTGGGCCGGGGTCCGCGGGAGGCAGAGCCCTCCCTCGCCCGCCGGCAGAACTTGCCCCGCCGCGGCCTCGGAGACGTTCAAGCTCTCTCAGCCCCTCACACGAGGCGTTTCCCTGCAGACCGTGTTGCAGCGCTTCGAGTCCCGAGTCCCGTTCCTTCCCTCAGCAGCAAAAGGCAGGCCCCGGTCTCTGTCCACCACGACGGGTGTTTGGGGCATTAACTCCGTCCAGTCTGTCACAGAGGTAAGCTGAAAAACGAAGGGAACCGAAGGAAAAAATTGTCTGAAAAGCTCAAAAAATTCAGTAGATCTCTTCAGCTCAGAGCAAGTGCCTGAAGCTAAGTTTTCTAGTTTTTTATGATCACAACATCTAAAGCCTTAATGACCCAGCCACAACATTGATATTTGTTCCTTACGGTGTATACAGCTGTAGAATTTCGCAGTGACCTCCAGGAAACATTCTATAACATAACTGGAGCTTAATTAAACATAGAGGATTTTACATTATGGTAAGCGTCAACTACTGAATGCTTTGCCATCTCTTCCAGTGGTTTCACCGCAAGAAATACTAGGCGGGAGGAACCGTTATGCTCAAGCACCTCAGAGATCCTTCTTACAGGCTCGTCTGGCCAACGTCAGGAAAAAATGCTGTGGTAAGTCTGGCTTCATGTTTATATCCAGGTGAAACAGAGCACATTTAAACATTTCTCAGATCTTTGCCATTATTCACCACAAAATTAAAAATCCGTGTGGGCTTGAATTTTTCAAATACAAAGGCTGAACTCCACGTGAAGTAATTTACATGCCCACATCTTAGTACACATGACCAGTTATTGTCTGCCTTTGATATGTTGAAGTCTATATCTTTCTTAAAAGAGTGTTTCCTAATGTAATATTTCCCTTTTTTAAAAATTTTAATTGCAAAAAATTTACAATTATTCTCTGGAAATACCAGAGAAAGCTTCAGAAATTGTGAGGAAGATTTAATACGGGACGTTGTACTTTGCTGTGCCTGTATCCTTCACAATTGCTGGCAAAGATAAGACTAACAGACACTTTTTTTTTTTTAAACCTGATACCGAACAATTTATAAGCAGTCGTCCTGTCTTCCTTCCACCTGTTTCCTCCACGCTTATTCACACTGCCTTGGTAAGCAGCATGCAAGCCATAAAGGACATGGCAGCTAGCATAAATTGCATGACCTGTGAACGTTTTCCTCATCCCTGCTAACGCTGCGTGCCTTGCCTGTATTTTAACTTGATGTTACGGGCCTATGAGCATACATATGCTCATCCTCCAGTGCCCTTGTCCTCCCTGTGGGCCTGAGAACACAGGCCGAAAGGGTCACTGGTCTGGAAATTCAGGAGGCTGAGATACTGGAGGAGTGACAGAGTTTAAATACAATATAGTGACACCCTTACTATGTCACCACACTGAGGATACGATAGTCAACAACGGTGACTGCAAATACACTTGATGTGCTTATTTCTTCATTTGTGCTATCAAGGCCCACATTTTTAAACTTTCAGGCAAATAGCTCCTAAAAACGCCTAGAAGCACTCCAGATAGTTAGGTACTCATAAAAACACGTGCCAGGTAAGGTTTCCAAAGCCTAAACTATAATGGAATGTTTGAAACCTAATGTGCCTCGGGACTTTTAAAAATATTACCATGTGCATGATAGGGATTTCCCCATCTAGATATTTTTGAAAATCCATATTTAAATCAGTTCCAGGGAACCATCTGAAAATTCCTAATATAACAGTGAGTTGAGCTTGGATAGATGCAACCACTAATCTTCAGAACATTTTCCATTACTGTTCAAGAGGCAACTGCCAGGGCTATGAATTATGCAGAGTTGTGACAGAAGCACAGACCAGTGCCATTCCAGGACATTATGCAAAAGGTTTCTGAAGACAGAACCAAGGGCCTGTGACAGTCAAAGGAAAAAAATATAAAAGCATATTTCAGAGTAAGGAAAAAACTCAGAGGATAAATCTAGAACAAGAACAGCCATCAGTGTTTTCTTTTGCAACGTTATGAGACTGTGAAAGTAAGATAAAACAAGGTATTTTTCACTATCCATCCAATTCAGATTTAACATACATTTATTTCTAAAGCTAATTTTCACCCCAAAACACCCACTTTCATTTTTCAAAACTCATGTGATAAGGATATGGAATGTGTAGCTGAAGAAAACCTCTGGCAATAAGCTCTTTACCAAACATGAGCTGCTGAGAAATCCTGCAAATGATATGCAGAGCAGTAGACCTGGGTAGCCAGCTGGCATCACCAGTGCACCTTTTATACAGAATTGCATTTCCCGCAAAAATCTTTTTGGTGATTTATGCATTCTCCTTTTAAATGCACTAAATGGTTTGGGAAATGAACCATGTGACTAGCAGGAATAGAAATCCCTTTTAAATCCTTGGAAACACAAAACAGAAGGCCCAGAAGGTGAAGAAGGGGCAGCTTTCTATGCTTCACTGCCTCACACCTGGCTACTAGAGGACTCAAACATATGAGCATTAAAAAAAAAAAAAAGATACAATTGGGACTTCCGAATCTCTAGTAAGTCTGTAGTGATTAGGGACAAATATCTTGTTGTTAAATGAACAGACCAATTCCCCAAAACCATAAAAGTTAAAATACCTAATTTTCTCAGAGCTGGATATTCATTATTTTAAAAAGTAAAGATAATGCATAAGCTATTTGTCTGCTTACTTAGTGATCTTTGTACTTCACTAACACACTAGATTTTTGGTCTTTCAGGCTACTTTGACAATTTACCATGATTACGAGCAACAGTCACTAACTTGTAGACTTAATATTAAGTTTTCTGGTTTTCCTTGCCTTTCTTTCCTTTCATATTGTGTCTGATTAATTCTCCTCATCTGACTTTTCACTCACCTTTTGTGTTGTTTTCTTTCTATTAACCTCTGCTGGTCCACATTTTTTCTGTCTGCCAGCATTCCTTCTGTCCTCTCTTCAACATATTTTCTGTTTTTGTTAAACTGAGCTGTGTTTTTTTTTTTTTGTAGTCAAGACTAAATTCTCCCCAAATACTGTAATATTTAAACAATTACTGAAGGCAGCTCCAATTTGGTAAAGAACTGCATATTGAAAGAACGATAGAAGGGTATTGTGATAAGTTGAAATGCAGCATTCTGATTTCCTAAATGTAAAATTTTTATTTTGCTTCAAAGTTGTTCTATATTAACTAAAACTTAAAGGAGTGTGAGCATAAACGAAAGTGACATTTCAGTCAGGGAGTGAAAAGTGATTTTTCTTCTAAATAATAATTCCATCTATATATTTGTAATTATTATACAATTAATAAAGGGTTAAAAGGCATATTTTAAAAGAAAATATTATGAGGACTGAATGTAACAGCTTAACAGTTAATATTTTTGTTCTAAAATGTTAACATTTTGCTTTTGCCAAGAACCATCTTTTGCTTTCGGTTCAGTAAATAATATTTTCTAAAATATGTATTATCTGTTTTCCAGTCTTAAAAATAGCCCTGATAGTGCTAGCTCTGGTTGCATGATTGAATCTCAAAGGAGATGAGGTTTGTTTAGTTAATACATGACACCTCAATAAAGACTGATTTTACTTGGAAATTAAATCTTCAGACAACAAAAAGGCACACTATCTTTCTCTGTACTTTCCCCCTATTGTGGGTAAAAGCTCTAGAAGAAAAATAACAGGAAAAGTATTAGCAGACATGCACTATGGTAAGCTCATAAGGAAACAAAAATAAAACTCCTCTGCCTGAAATATACTTTGCTGCTCATCTGAGCTTGGAAATACTGGTACAAACATTTTAGCCATTTAGCTAGTGAACCTGGGAGAAAGAAGTCCCTAAGGAATGAGAAGCCACATAAATAGGCTCTGAAAGAACATAATCACAATCAGCAGCCCCTAAAAAACAGTGATCTTGGAGAAGAGAAAGCTTACGCATTTCCTCCACTGGTTTATTTGAAGAACTTCTATGTAAAATGAGGTTCATACCCTGATGGCAGATGCTCTGGCATTCTCCATAGTAGATTGGGAAAGCTGTAATGAGGATTGCCTACAAGAGAGCAGTGTCACTGAACAGCTATGAAAGAGGAGGGCTCACCCCAAACACCCTTGGCACCCCTGACTTGAAGTCTGCTCCAAGAGCTGCAAAGCTCTTCTTTTTAGATATGGTGCTTATGAAGTTGGAAGCAGTCTTCAAGGCAACTACTCGTGTAACTCTGATCCTCATTACCTGCACAACTTGTGGGCAAAACCATCAAAGGTTTGATTGTCAGGGAATGACACCTTGAAACAAAAATTGGTTAGAACAATGTGCGACAGGAGAGTTGAGCGTAGACCCGAGGCAACATGCAGGCGTGATACAAATGCTGGTGCAATTTACAATTAATTATTATTTAGGAAATATTTGAGTTCTGGGATGAAAACTGAGATGTTAGACTAAGCATTGTTTACTTTTCTCTAATGGATATAGAATCAGATTAAAACATGTTTAGTATGTTGCCTGCAACAAGTTCATTTGAGGAAATTATCCTAACAGTAAGCTCTCCTGTGGCATGTAAGTGCTCTGGCATTCCTCATAGCAGAAAAAATATTTCCACCATTGCCACAGGCCTTCCTCCAGGCATTCAGTTCCTCCATTTGTTCCACAGGGATATAGATACTTCTCTCCTTTGTAAAGCATTTCAATATATTTGATTCAAGTTTATAAATGGAATTATGCTTATTCCCTTAGCTCCTCTTTTGGACTCTAATCTATCTTTATTCCAAACAAACATGTCTACCAAAATTTTGTCCTTGTACTGATACACTTTATTTCTGTAGTTCTTCTCCTTTTATGAGCCTGAGATCAGTGACACAAAAGAGCCAATGGTAGCCAAAGGTCACCAGGGTAGACACAGCCAGCCTGCTCTAGAAGGGTGGACACAGCCAGCATGCTCTAGGAGGGCATAGCCCGTAGCAAATGGATGTGAGCCAACAGAGGCCAACTGCCTCGAGGGCCAGGACTGCTCCCCGACCTTCCTTCTCTTAACAGTACAGACGTAACGATGCATAGCTCTTAACTGCTGTGCTAGATCAGTACCCCCACACTGTGGCATACTCAGTATTAATCTCTATAATCATGACTGCTTTGGGGATTTTTTTATTATCTGTTGTACTGAAAAAATAAAGGGTTTGGATAATCTGAAAAAAATCCCTCTGGTGCTTTTTTACTGTCTTATTTATATTGTTTGAAAAATGGAAAAGTTACAGAAACATACTAGGTAACAATTACAAACTTAATTGGACACTAAAATCTTTTTTTTTGGTCTATTTCACTTGGTCACTTATGAAATTTAAAAAAAATAATGAAAGGGTTTAAAGACAAATCAGATATTTTTTTTGGTATCTTTGTAAAAAGTAGAGCTCAGGCCCTCAACCCATTTTGATCAAAGTTTTGGAAATGAAAGTGTCCTTTAACTACAATAAATACTGTGGTGTTACGGCTGCTCAATTTCTGTTAAAACATTTTTGAGTGAGATTATTCAACCTCTGATTTCACAAATCCATCAACAATCTACCCTCCTCTCCAATTTTCTATAATAAACTATTCCCTGAAAAAAAGTTACTCAGCTCTTATCACAGTAGTTAGCAGCAGTCACACCAAGTTACACATCGGCAAATCAGTGTGAGTGTAAGTAGCATAATTTGTATGTTGAGAGGATGAAACAAAGCAATTTCTCTCCTGTATGTGCAATTCACAGCATGTCCTTGAATGCTTTTAAATATCATGTTGCAAAAACTGCCTATGAGCCCACATCCAACTAAATAGCTGTCAATGGAAGACCTAAAGTTAGGGAGCATTTCTATGGCTTTTGCCTTCCAGCTTTTTCCCCAGTTTAGACAAGTACTCATCTGGAAACTAGACATGTTTACTTTGCTGGAAACATGGAAATATAGCCCAAGAATTTGGCCCATTGTTTTAGTTTCTCAGGAATGTATATTTCATATTTAAAAGGTTGTATCTCACTCAACTCTCTCCATCTAAGCATCAGAAATAAACCTTAACTGAGATATCGGTGTCGTTTCCATAGTCAGGGGAACCAGACAGTGGTTGTATCCAGCCGATAATGGCACACGTACTGACGGCAGACCCTAACCCTCCTGGTCACCTGGCCCCTGTTGCATGCCCTGGGCACGGCATGAGCATACAGGGCTGTTTGAAAGCACAAGACTGTAAAAGGACAGGAACTTAACCATCCCTGTAATGAACTGCCTTCTGATAACACCTGGGTTTTTCCTCAGAGAGGGTTAGTAGGTATGATTCAGCAGAGATTCTGGCAGTGAGCAAAGGTAAAGTAGTATCTAGATTCCAGTAGATACCAGAATCAAACCACAGTTTGGTTTGAGATGTAGGAGCATACGTGTACAAGCAGCTCTCCCTCTAGCAACTCTAGAAATACTTTAAGACATTACGTCAAATTACATGTGTGTTGAAGGTGATTAAAGTGCTGTGGAATAAGCCTCACCCCAAATGATAACAATTAAGTAAAAATGTAGATGATTTGACATGTTGTGCCAGTATTACTACGGGAGTTGGAAAAAAAGAGGAATGTTCTATTGGCAACAGCTGTAAAGTACATAAATCAAATTTAAAATTTTCTTCTATTTAACTCTAAAAATATAATGTAGATGGCATAGGTTAGAACCAGAATGCAATTTCCTGTCACCAAGGATAGAACATCTGTGACATATCAATATAAGGGTAATTCATATTATTGCAGTGTAGAACTCTATTCACTTCAGTGCTTTTGCTATTGAGTAATTGTCATATCCAAAATGTCACCTTGCCATTATTGTTATTGGTCTCTGTACTTTGCCTATACTGAGGTTGTTAGTTCAGTGCAAGAGAGCAAAGAATATCACTTGCTTCTACTGTAAATATTGTACATAACATTTCTCTTCTCTGGAGACTTTGCCTCTGTTCAAAAGGCAATTGAGCTGCACTGCTTGGTCTGTGATTTTTGCACAGCTATTTCATTAAAATACACATGCAGTTATACAACAGGGGTCCTACATCTTAAAATACCATTTGAGCCTAGGAATTCTGGAAACTTCTCAGTAGACTGTTGTCTTCACCCAGCCATACACTGGGAGTCAAAACTGAGAAACTCTATGAACATTCAAAGTTTATTGTTCATTTTTTCAGTGGAGGGGCGTGAAGGTGATTCACAGCTTCCACTAAAAGAATTTAATGATATATTCAGAGGCCTTTTATTTTCTGTCAGTATGAAAATAGCATACTGCAGCCCTTTCGTTTTATACATATGTCCATTTTGTTTTGTAATTCTCAGCATGGGATCTATGGCCTTTACCTTACTTGAATTTATAACTATTGAACAATACATTACATATATCCATTTTCTCCACACTACTGGTATTGGCAGGATGATTAAAATTTTATTAGATAAAGCAGTAAATTATAATTTACTTTCTGTTGTTTCTCTGACTATGTAAAACTAGGCTGCTGATTGGTAGGAGAATGACACTAGGCAAAACATTAAGCAGTCCATTAACTTTGATTTATTAATAAGCATTCATTGAAGAGACTTTTCTCCATTCAGAATTGGAATAGTAAGTTCCTGTAAGATTAAAAGGCTTTTAAGGAGAGGAATTAAATACAATAGGAATCATTTGGACAGACCCACTTGACTTTATAGATTTTTAAGAGAATATCATTTTAGCAATGTTCTTTTTTTTTTATAATGGGAGCCTTTGATTATTTAAAAAGAGATTTTGTGATTTTGATGTGCTGTTCCTGATGGACTCCTGCATTTGGTTTTCCTGTAGAACACAATGTGACATGTATTTAAGTCAACCTTATTTTACATTTTTCCAACTGCTTTGTTCCTCTGGGCTCAGGGGGATGTTTGCTGTGGGTAGTCTGCAGTGACATGCATGAGCAGTCTTATGCTATATAATTTAAGTAGCCATCTGTTTAAAGAAAAAAAATTATGCACGTGTTTTCTTTTTTATATTTTTAGAAAAAATTCTGCATGATGCACTGAATTTAAAAGAAAAAAACAGACAATACTGGAATTACAGCACTTTACAGTGCTGACATTCATCTATTTATTTAGCAAATTTGGACATTCTTGTATTTATGATTTTTCACGAACAAGGCATGATCCTTAATCATAGAATCACAGAATGACTGGAGTTGCCAGGCATCTTTAAAGACCATCTAGTTCCAGCCCCCCTGCCATGGGCAGGGACATCTTCCACTAGACCAGGTTGCTCAAAGCCCCATCCAGACTGACCTTGAATACTTCCAATGATGGGACATTCACAACTTTTCTGGACAACCTGTTCCAGTGTCTCACCACTCTCATAGTAAAAAAATTCTTCCTTATGTTCAATCTAAACCTACTCCCTTTCAGTTTGAAACTGTTGCCTCTTGTCCTCCCTGTTACTCCAAGCCCTGGTAAAACATCTTTCTCCGTCTTTCTTATAAGCCCCCTTTATATATTGAAAAGCCTCAATAAGATTTCCCAGGAAATCTTCTGTTCTTCATAAAAAAAAAAATTAAAAGTTTTATTTTTCATATCTGAATGTAGTTTTCTCCATTTGACTAGGAAGACTGATAACATAGGACAGACGGTCGTTCTGAGGACTGAGATTTTCCTCAGTAGTTCTGGACAGTTGTAGAGGAGACCGAGGCTGGTCTGCGATAATGTGAAACCCCTGTGTTGGGTTGACCATGGCTGGCTGTCACCAAGCTGCTCTTTCACTCCCCCTCCATCAATGGGACAGTTCGTCACATACAGTAAGGACAATGAGGAGATAAGGACAGGGAAATCACTCACCAATCACGTTTAGGACTGTTAGGACTTCAGATTGTTTTTAATCTAAATATGGTTTGTCTGGCACCACTTCAGTAAACAGAAGAGAAGATGAAGAGAAAGGTTTTTGACTTACACTGAACATAGGTTTTCTATTAGATGTTTAAAAACACTAAGCTTGTAGTTTTGTGTCATTTAATCATATATTGAAACCACTAAACACTAAAGAAAGCACATTGGAAGTAAAAGCAGCATCAAAATCAATTTACAGCTGTGGCATATGATAAGGTTGTCTACTATTCTTGGGTATACAGTTAGGTTTTTAGCAAAAGCAGGATCAACTAATAGGGCAGATACTCTGACACAAGACTCATTTAGAATTTGAATTTCCAATGGGGCTTAAATACTATTACTTTGGAAAAAAAATATCCAGTGGTTATGGCTGCTCCCTCTAAAGAACTGCTTGATCTTTGTTCAACTGTAGATACCCTTTAGACTCCCATCCTCAGAGTTATTTAGCTTATTTATAGAGTTATTTAGTTTATTTCAGCTGTTACTCTTTTTTTGCAGTAGCTCTGAACTGTATAGGTTGTACTATGCAACCTTTGTACTAGACTGGGAAGTATAGTGACGTTGGATTAATAAATTATAAATAGATTAAAGATCTTCAGAAAGCTATCACAATGATAACTCTTGGGTATGTTTCTTAAGTCTTCAGTTCTGAGCTTGGGTAAATTGACAGCAGCAGACATGGAGATATAATAAGTGATACTCTCCCTGTAGTAAGTGATAACTTTTGCATCCACTATTTTTGATGTACATCTGCTATAGCTCTGATCTAATCTCTCTTATGAGTATATATCTCAATGATCCATAAGCATTTTCCTCCTGAGTCATTTTCCTTAAATGTCTCTGCTGGTGGTATCACAGGCCATCTCTGTGGAAACAATTATGAAACTGCAAACAGTGAGTTGTGACATCACTAAATGAATCTACCAGGAGGAGGAATGTTTGTAAATAGAAAACAAACTTCTATAAAACAATCTAGTAAATTATAGTGAGAAATGCATAATATTGTCTGTGTAGTAGATCTATGTAGTAGTGTTCAAGGGCTTTTTTTCTGTCAAGAAAGTTAAATTTTTTTAAAGTTTGCTGGAATATGATGGCAGCTCTTTAAATTAAATCACTGTCAATCTCTTTCAGCTGACAGTGTGAGCATATTTAAATAGCTTTATAGCTACAGTACCGTATGTTGCAGTTAGTACGAAAATGCAAATTTCTCAATAGAAAAAATACTGTCTTAGGGTGAACAGAAATAGTGACTTTGTTCCTGATATTGTTGTCTTTATTGATGTAACTTTTGACTAAATTAGATTATATGAATGCTATAAATATATTCCCTTCTCAAGTTGCATTTTTGGATGGAAATTTGCTGTAAGGAATAAATATTTCAGTTCCTTTCATTTGCACCTTAGCCATATAGCTTTCCTTTTTTGTTGTTGTTCACTGGCTTCTTCATCCCCCAACTTAGAAGAAGAATTACATCACTACAAATAAATTATTTTTCTCATATTCTTCTGAACATCAGCAGACTCTTCTATGGGCATTGCATGCATAATCTTACTCTTCACCTGATTAACTAGAGCTTTCTTTAGAAATTATCATTTTACCCTGTGGGCTTTTTGGAATTGGACATGTAGCAAAAATGCTCAGCACCTCAACAATAATGTCATACATTTATTACTGTCTTGCACACAGTAAGTCTTTTATCTATTTGCGCTTGATATATGAAATGCCTGTCAGTTCCATTTGAAAGAGTAGCTTCTACTTTCGGTACTAAAGAATGTAAAATTTTCTTGCATTTTAACTATTTACCCAAAGCATAGACTAATCAAGGTTTGGCAATAGAATTGATTAAACTTGTTTGAAATTCTACTCCAAAATTGTTCATCTGGATGTCCAGAGTTATTCGTGCATACTTTTTAATCAGTATCAGTTGCCAGAGCACCCTAAACAGCCCAGAAGAGAATTATTAGATTGCTTTTTGCTTACAGCTGCATCCTTCAGCCTATTCCAGGAAACTGGCAAAAGATGCATTACTGTGTAAGTGATGGGAAAAAGCTCTCATGTGAGCGTCCTTTATGGAGAGAATTGTTTTCTTGTAAGGAAATTATACAGTAGCTCAAATAACCAAAGAAGGAGGAGCTTCCTTCCATGGACCATATCTGCACAGTGTGTCGTGGGAAAATCTGTCAGGGCTTTGCCTGATGCTACACAAATATGAGGGTCCCAGCATCTAAAGGGACATAAGACTGACTTGTTATCCATGTAACTGTTCTTATTCTGTCTTACTAAAATAGCTATCTTACTAAGCCATTTGATGTTGAGCCTTTCTTACTGATACCCAGAAATAACGCTGCACCATCTCCCTCTCTCTCTCATCTCAATCCCTCCTCCCCCTGGTGCAAAACAAACATACATGTATGGGCAAGAGTTTCCAATAAAAGTATTTTGTGCATAATAAGACTTTATTTTAAATTATTATTCCCTTGTGCTCTGTATGATAAAAGTGAGGCATATATAGTGAAGCTGTGCAATCTGAGTGCACAGCAGATCAGGAAAGCTATTGGACAGCATGTTTCCTGAACATCCTCACACTAACTCTATTAAGTGAAGCCAGTTTCATTGGCTTTGGGACAAAGGAAAATTCCCCTTCCTGGTCCGCTAGAGCCAACTTTATCTCGGATCCCAAGGTTCATCCAGACCCAGTGTGATATAGCCAGGCTGCTGTGCCTCCCAAGTCCAGCCAACAGTGCTGGTCCAAACGTGGCCAGCCATAGAAACCAACATAAACAGAGAGCAGTGCCTTTACTGGCACCACGTAAACATGGCCAACATACAGACCACAGACGTGTTCCTCCTCTCTGGCAGATCAAGGTTTAGGTTCATTTAGCGAAGAATACACACACCCTAAATCTTTTGCTTCAGTCACAGCCACATTTGGAGGCACCTGGAATATTACCACATACTCCGAGTCTTTTCATGTCCCTGCGCAGATCCCCATCCCTTTACCCAGACCTGAGGTCTTTCTGAGTGCGTCCTCTGACTTGCTGGCTAGTCCAGCCCAACATTTAATACCAAAAAAAGACACATGCATGCATGCAAGCACACATGCAGAACAGGGAGAGTTCAGAGAGAAAATTGTTAGGAATGGATTTTAATAAGAAAATAAGACAGCCTGCAGTGGTCAGGTGCAGGGCTCAACCAGGCAAATTAATTGATCTGCACCTTGCTCTTGCTCAGTTGGCCCCTTTTATCCTTCTTCCTTTCCACTTCCCATTCTTTTTCTTTCTCCATCCACGTTGATCCTTCCCTTCCTTCATCCTTGTTTCCTCACAGGTAAAAAGTCCATCCCTAATTAAATAGTTACAGTTTTGCTGTGTCCATACCCAAAATTGCTACTTCTGATGTAGTTACCTAGGGCATTCCAGCCTCACACGGTATTAGTGATACAGTAACCTAGGCAAGCAAGCCAGCCTTGCAGGTTATGGTCACCAAGTCCACACTGGCTTTCAAGGATTTCACTCCCCAAGAATTCTCTAATTCTCTCAATTACCTGTGAGAACTGAGGTAATTCTCCCTTAACCATCTGTGAAATTTAACTGTTTCTCATAGTGAGACCCATAGCAGCTTCTTACTCCTACATCCAGCAGTTCCTCACAATCAGTTCACTTAGGTAAACCTCAAGCCAGGCCTTAGTCATCTGCCTATGTACTTTAACAAATTGGATGCAGACTCTGCAGTGCTCTGCTTAATTTTAACTCTCTGAGAAACATATTTAGAAATTAATGAACTTACAGATTTGCATCTCTTGATAAATAAATTGTCTTTTTACCATTTCACATTCACAGAGTCAAATCTGCATTTTTCTGACATGCAGTTCTCTATTCCATCAAATCTATTTTCATGGAAGAACTACAGTATTAACACCCTGTTAAGCAAAAGCGCATAAAGTATTATTATAGATGCATATATAATTAATTTTCCTCTGACATATAGAATTAATTTTCCACTGCCTTATAAATCAACTTTGATTAATGAATCTTCATCTTTGAGTCTTTATCTTTAATCACTACAAATGAGTGTATATATACATGTATACACCAAGAATGGAGCAACATTCATTGGAATCAAATGATGTATGCCTATATACCCTCCTGGCAGTTGTTTTTTATGTGGAATTATAGTAGACAAGGAAAGTTAGTTTCTGTTTCTGGTCAAGTCTGATAAGGCCTAAGACATTAAAAGTTCAGAGAAGGGTTGAGACAGAACTTTTAGACTGAGAATGATCTTAAGAATTTGAGATTTATCATTCTGTAGGGGTTTTTCTAGAAGTGAACATCAATTCCTTGCTTGTACAAGTGAAAAAATAATCCACAGTGATTAAATCTTTGTTTACTTTTCTAGCAAAATAAGTGATACAGATAAAAAATGCAGACTGACAAACAAAACCCATAAATCAGACACTGCTAATGTATTAAGCTCTGCAGCCTAGATAATTTCATCAACAATTTATTCTATATTTTATTACTGAAGCTGACCTCAAGGTTTGTGCCTTTCTGAGAGTTTCTCCAGAGAATAAAAACATATTTGGAGTGCTACCAATGGTGCTGAAATAAAGTACTATTATCTCACATGGACTTTTGATGACTAAAATGTGCAAGATTTGAAGAATAAATAAAATAAATCTTGAGGTTACTGGAAACAACTTGGGATTTTCCAAAATGCCTAGAGCAAAATGGCAGCAGCAGGTGTAGAAAAGAAAGCCAAGACATCAAAGGATGTTTTAGAGCCTTTTTTTTTTTCAGAACAGAATGTATTTGGTACTCTTTGGGTAATGACTAATAGATGTTTGCTGAACTTACCAAAAACCTCTAAACCTAGATACCCCCTAGGTTTCCTTTCCCATTGTTTTGCCATCTGTTGCATTAAAAAAAAAGCCTCACTTTTTTCCTAATACCTAATCTAATTCCTCTTTTCTGCAAGCTAAACTGTTTTCTTCTTGTCCTTCCCTGAACAGATAATGTTAAATAACTTATCATCATCCTCTTTTAAATCACATTTTATATGCTAGAAGACCATTGTCAAAACCCCTCTGCCTTTTCCTTTTTTTTTTTTCAAGCTAAATTACATTCCTTCAACCTTGCCGGGAAGTCTTATTTTTTGAACATTTTCATTTGGGTTGTTCCTCTTCTGTGGACTTCCATCAGTTGTATTTCTAAAAATGCTGTGACCTAAAGTAGATGCAGTACACCAGTAGAAGTCCTATTTGGGACAAATAGAACAGAAAAACATACACTTTCTATGCTCCTCATTCGACACTTCTACTGATTACACTCCAGATTAAGATTTGCCTTTTTGCATCATCTTGTCTTGCACACTCTTGTCTCACATGCAGTTTGCAATCCATTCTAAGTCCAGCATCATCTTAATTTCCACTGTCTGGTCAGATCTACATTTCTATTTGTGGTAACCTTCTACAGTCTTGTTCTTTGTACTAGTGCTTACTAAATTTCATATTGTTTATTTTGGACATTTTCTCCAATTAGTTAAGATGATTTTGGATTTCGATGCTGCCCTCCAGAACGTTTGGAATTCATTAATAACAGCAGATGCAATATATGTATTGTCTAATCGGTCAACCTGGTCAGTAACAAAAATATGTAGACTGACCCTTCAGTAAGCCTTTCAAAACATAGTTTCTCCAGCTTGATTGCAAACTATATGTAGATAGTCTTTCAGTGTGACTTTTCATCTAATTACACACCTACTCTGGTGATTTCAGCCATTTTTCCCCTTTTATTCAAGAGATTGCCATATGTTACAAGGTCAACAGCCTTTCTGAAGTGCTGATATAGCCCCTCTACTAATTATGCTTTATCCAATAACATAGTTATCCTGTCAAATAAATAAATTAAATGTTTTTCTACTATTTGGTCAAATAAATCGATTTGAGCTCTTTCCCCTACCACCAACATTCTTTATTCTCTATAAGTTTATAATTTATTTCATAATTTATTCAGGTGTTTTTTTCTGGAAACAAAATCAGGCTCGGTGGCCTATAATTCTACTGATCCTGCTTTTCTGCCCTTTTTAATCTAAGTACTGTATTTGCCTTTCTCCAGTCCCCTGAGACCTTCCTACTTTTCCAAGAAGTCTCAGTGCTAATCGCTAACAGTTCAGACACTGCATCAGCTTGTTCCTTCAGTGCTCCAGGCAGAATTTCATCAGCTCCTGCCAACTTGAATATCTCTAACTTTCCTCTGACTGTTCACTCCCTACTTTATCCTATACTTCTCTTTTGATAAAAATTAATTTTGCTAAATTTCTGATTAATGTTTTTTATTTCAACAAAAACAAAGAAACCACTTACATGCTAGTATTTCTTATTTCATCTGTTATTTGCTTGTGTTTGATATATAATAACTCATTTGGTAGTGAGTTATTTGAGGAGATTAACTTTCCTAATGTTTTCAGGATGCCCCATTTCAGCATTAATATTTATGTGATGACTGGATTAGATTATGACGATTCATGGCAGGACTTCAAAAATTAGCTCAATAAATATTTTGAAAGCCCATTAAGTAACATCTCTTTTATCGCTTTGGCCTATCTATTAATTGAAAACTTGACCAAAACCATCAGAGGATCAAGGCATTGTGCAACTGGATATGCTTTTTCTCTTTGGTCTGAGATAGATGGTATTCTTCGTTGTGGGTAATAAACAAACTGGTAATATGGGGGGAAGGGTTGTGTTTTGGGGTCCTGGGAGAATGACTGATGGTGTGCAGGACCAGCATATGGAAACAAAATAATATGCTTGAAAAGAGAAAGTGGGAATACTTGGGGATGCAGTGTAGATACTGAGTACCCAGGAAAGATAAACAAAGTGATGGAATGTCTTCTTTTGAACTGGGTCTTCACTGATACGTAAAGTGCTTTGACTACCTCAGGTAGCATTGCTGAGGTGACTTCAAGAAAATAAGCTCTCCTCTGGTACATCTCTATTTACATATGTAAATCAAGGAAACAAAGACAAGTGAAGTGTTTGGTGGGCCAGAGAGAAAGCTGCTCACTCTTTCACTTACCAAAGAGCCTTTTTCAGTTGTTCTCTCCAGCCTCAGTGTGAAGTCTCAGGACACAAACAATCTTTGCCCGTTTCTGACAGAAGTAGTTTTGCAGGCACTGGACACAGCTGGTGTATGGAGGAGCATTTTAGTCACTGACTTTGAAGTGATAATGAGAGGGGAGCAATGGTACCTACACTGGCTCCCAGTTGCCTCCACTGAATGGCATCTCTGCTCTGTTTTTGCAGCCTTAAGGCCATGATGGTCCTTTGACTCCTTCCTGTAAAATTGATTGATATGTAAGTGACATTTTTGTTGTCTTTCCTAGGGAACCATTGCCATGAACTAAAGTTTGAATGCTGTGCCTTTAATTTTTAGACTGTATTCAGTTACTAAGGTTACCTTAATAACAAAGTGATGATACTGCTTTTAAATTTCAACGGTACCTTTAATAAAAACCATTAAGCTTTTGAGTTTTGAGCCAGTGAGGGACAGGATATATGGCTGTATTTGTGCACTGGGAAGAGGCTCAAGATGCAGCTTAAGCACGGACCTAACTAATACTGTAAATGTAGCCTATTGGTCTTTTCAGTAACACATATAGCCAAAAGAGGTCACAGGACAAGAAGACTGAGCATCCTCTTTGGCCTCCTAAGCTGTCATTTCCCTCAAAATTATTTATCTTTTGTCAGCATCCAGATTTGAGGCTTCTAGTCAATCCCTGCATACCTACAGATGTTTCTATATTGTCATTCAGTCGCAACTATCTCTATTAGCTGTAGTAGCTAGCACCTTAAAACAAGGTAGGAAATCTGAAAGAAAGGTTCGGGAAACTTTTGAACAGATAAACTTTGTCATGTGCTCAACTAACTTAAAAATGTTAAGGCTCGCAGGAAAACTCAATCAAAAGTAGTACTTTAAGAAATGTATTTTATCTTGTTTCTTTTTTGTTTTGGGACTATCCTATAATGGGTCAAACATTTATGGCATTTTAATGAATATAAGTGATGAAGTGCAGATCACTCTGCGGGACAAGTATACGTTATAATGATCAACTTAAGCGATTAATAATACTGTCATCTTGGCTTATACAAGTGTAACCTAGGTTCTATTTAGTGAAAGTCTCCTGGAAATTTATCAGAGTGTAACTGAAGTGAGGGAAAGAAAGAAATGCTGAAGGTGGTGATAATGAGCTATCAGGAACATCTGGCAATTATTCTTAGATTTAAAGATTTTTAGCACTTGGTGAGTGTACCCCTTGCTGTTATAAAGCAAAATGAACAAGTAGGCTCTAAAGATATGCTGAAAAGTGAAGTAAAAATGCAGATTCTCTTTTCAGCAACTCATTAAAAAATACTGAAGTTGTTTTAAGAATTTCTCCCTAGATACATACGAGGAAAAAATAGACCTTGATGTAAATGAGGTTCCCTAGAGTCATCATCACTAACAGAGCTAGAGACAGGCCCAGGTATTTCAGGTTATCAACATGCAGAGAAACTCTTACATTTGTGAACAATGTGCTGAATCACGACTTTATGCTAGTAGTTTTCATCAGTTGCACTACAATAGGAAAGACTACAGTCAATAGGAAAGACTACAATGACCAGTGATAAATTATGCGGATGATATCCTTTTTTGTTTACTTAACCAGTTTGCTCTCATGATATTCTTTGATATTTTTAACAAAACAGTTCATAAAGCAAACATCACCATTTTTAATATAGATTATAATTTTCTTGTTCACAATTCTTATTTTCTCTCAACATTTGCGATAGCACTAAATGAATTCTCCCAGTCCACCTCAGGTCAGAATTTGTCAAAGGAAAAAACTTCTCAGTTCACGTAATTTAAACCAGATTGGGATTGAAACAGTTTCTTGTTGTATAAACAACATGCAGTTCCCTGACAATCAGTGAACTATACATACAAGATCAATAAAACAGAGTAGCTGCAATACTCGAGGCAGGATGTTAAACACATACAATTTTATAAACACCTTTATCTTATCCCAAATTTATCCCCAAAGGTTATAATCGCACCAAAGCACACATGCGCACATATACAGACACACAGGGTTACAAGTATACCTCCTTCCTAGCAGAACACGTGGATCGCCAGTAAATCTGCAGCCTCCTGGAAGTGGGGCTACCCTGCTTGCACCCCCCTCCTGTGGGAGATGGGGGGGCTCCAGCTCCCTGTGGCCCCTTCTTGCCCCAACCCCGCCGGGGCAGGACCCTGAAGGCTGCTCCCTCTGCCCTGGGCAGGGGCTGTGATGCTGCAGGGCGACTTCTGGCAGCGCCAAAGCAGGTTTCACTCCTGTCGTTCGCACTCCAAGGTCTCTTCCTCCTGTCAGGAATTTTCATGCTGTTTTTATACTTCTTATCAGGCTAATTCCTTCTTTGTATCAAAAGCCTGTAATTCTCTGATTGCTTTCTAATCCTACTGATGGTGGTCTTCCTGTTTAAAATGATCAGTTTTAGGCAAAAGGGTTGAGGCAGTTTTGAGTATTCAATCCAGACATACGTATTATTTCTAATTCTCATTTTACCAGGTTATCCAGGCCAATCATTCACCAAGGGTGGGCCGTACAGGTACCCCACAGAATTTAGCCCTAAGATGTTAATTTCTGAGAACTAATGAAAGAAAAAGAAGGACAAAAAGACAAAAGTAGGATGGTTTAGATCTGCTCAAAATATAAGTAAGTGTATTAATTAAGAAACCTTTATCTGCAAACACTCAGTTGCAAACTCTCAGTATTTAGCCTATAGCCACTGAAATGAATGAGGCTATACTTACGCATCTCCTTAGCAGAGGCCATCCAAGAAATACTTTATAAAAAGTCTGAGTGCAATTTGGGAGCTATGAAAAACATAGCTTTTTCATCTCCCAACAGAATTTCAGAAGGAAGCATGTCTGTTGCCCAAACCATTTTTGATAGACTCTTCTATCCTCACCCTGAAAGCAATGGAGACCTTTTAAACCCTTTGGGTGAGACACCAAGACACTCCAAAATTTGCTGCCTAATGAAGTGGAGAGACAAATTATCCATTCAGGCACTATCTACAAAAAGTTTGACAAATCTGTCAAACCTACAAAGAAAATAGATTTGATGGCTTGAAGAAGCAGCTTTTTATACTTCTGGAATCAAGGACTGGCTCTGATTTAAGGGTTTTAAGCCTAAACTTCCTCCCCCTCCAGAGCAGACTTCAGGTCTTGCCAGAAAGGACAGAAACTGTCCCATTAAAGATTTAGGTAGCCTTGGAAGGAGTTGGCTTTCCTTTCATCAAAGGATTCATGCTAATCCTCTTTTGCATTAATATATTATATAAAATATTTGAACAATAGTTCTCCTTGGGAAACTAGAGCTGTACAAGCATGCATACCAGAGAACAAATGTTACTGGTAGATATGAAACAGCCTATTGAAAGAGATTCCAAGGTAGAAACTGCCTAGGAAATGGGAAGAAACTGATTTTAACACTGATGTTGCACCTCCACTATGGGGTAGGTCTGCTTCATGGAGCACCCTGACTTGTCCAGATCAGAGGAGCCAACGGAGGTTCTTTTTCTTTTCCTCACGGGGCATGTGAGGGATAGCGTGCTGTTAGATGCACTGCAGTACTCAAGAAGTATTTAATGCATATACTCTGGACAGGACCAGGACAGTGTAGGCAGTCTCAGAAACTTCAGTTCAACACACAGAAAGATTATTCCCTTAACAAAGGACCTATGAATTTCCTTACTATTTCTTTAATTCACTACCATTTCACAGTATTTTTTTTCCAGCCTCTTTTGCTTTCTTTCCAACCCATATGCATTAATTGCCAGTTGATACACTCATATTCAGGAGGCAGGCAGGCTATCTGAATGCTGCTCCTTTTTTACTGCATTGCTCTCCATTGTCTTCATTGTTAACCAGTGTCAACCACTCTGCCAGTACTTGCTTTGCTGAGATCACACAATCTAATTTGCCCCTTTTTTGTTCTATTATAGTCATTATTTCTCAGCTAGCCCACTGCACTTAAAATAACTAATCAGCTGTTCTACTTTACAATTAAGTAAAAAACTAATTCTTCTACATCACTTACGGACTATAAAACAGCCTTTTATTAAGTTGACAATTTATTGCTTGCTTATTCCCACTTGTTTGTGTGTGCTTGTTTATCTTAATGTAGTCTAAAATTCTTACATTGCTGTTTAATTTGGTTTTGAAACTTTTGACACTTAGACCCCTCTTCCTTTGAAAAGGTTTTTTTTAAACCATCAGAGTTTTTTCAAGACCGTTGGATTCTGAGCCTCAATAATTATACAGCTCCCCTGATAAAAGCCAGTGGTTTCTCACAGGGAACATTTCTATTTATATGTATTACACATGTAATACTGTAAACAAAAGTTAACAATTGCTGTATAATTTTCCTCTTTGAAGAAAAATCACATAAGGAAAAGAAGCATACAGTAAAGATTCAAAGTTAAAAAATTGCTATTACCTCATATTAGCAGGTAAGCAAAAACTGCAGGATGACTTTGGACTCTAGCATACCTGGACCCAATCTTATGAGCCTGTGAGCATCCTCCTTCATTCACCATTCTAACAGATGTGTGATAAGCTCATTATAGAAGCTCTGGGAATCCAGCTGAAAAGCAAAAAAAACCACCCACAGAAATAAACTGAACTAAGTAGGTAACAATTTCAAGACACAAAGACAATGATGAATTAAAATATTTGCAAAGTGATTCTGCTCTGTAGAGGAAGAACTTTGTTTTATAAGCTTCATGTCTGAACTTAGGAGTAAGGATTTGGCCACAGTTCCTCTCTGTCAGGATTGCATCTCTTTGTACAGTGTTATTTCAATCAATTTTTGCAGGGAGCTAAATGACATTAAACAAACATCTGTGTTTCAATAAAGATTTTAACTTCTTAGCACTGTAGAGTGAAAAAAATTTTAAGCACTTAAATAAAATTCTGGTTTTCAAATGAAAATCCAGGAAAACAACATAATCTGTGTTGTACATGAGTTACTGAAGTCATTGAAGTCTAATCATGGTTTTGATACGTTTACTTACAAGGTCACATCTCTTTTTTTGAAATTATTTGATCACATACTCACAGTAAATTTTTTCCTGAAAAAAACCCCACTAACTGTAAAACCTTTAAGAAAGTGATGATTTAAAGAAGCATAAACCTCAGCATAGTTGAAAGCAGAAGATCCCATCTATTTTCTGAGAAAATACAGCACTATACTGAAAATTACTGTATCACAGAGAATACCTTTCTTGACGGCAAACTCTGCAGTGTAAAACCACTCAGAAAAACTTCTAAAATCCTGATTATTAAAAAGGATTTCATATGAGATGTGACATGTACTCTTTACTATTCAGAAATTCAGATTCACGTAGAAATCAAATGTAGTAACCCCTACATCATTATACCAGTTTTTGGTTTTGAGGGTGGTAATAGCAATTAACTTTTTTTGTGGCTAACTCAACAGACTAGATTAATTCCCCTGTAATTCTCCTCTCTTTGGTATGAGTATTTCAGTGACTTCTTACCACTGCATTCCCAGTGGTATTCTTGGAGTGGATGATTTCTTTATTAATAGAGGGCAAAAGATATTCAAAGAAACTATTGACTATATCTGGCCACACCTCTTATTTTAAAAAAGTGGAATTTGGTTAGCCCATTCATTTTAAATCCCCATCTTTCTGTGATGCAAGTTGTAAGCAAGTCGTGCTGGAGAGCTCATTTTACACATACGCCTCAGGTGCATAAACTCAGACTGCAGGCACCAATTGATCTTCAGAGAAACTTTGTTCTGCAGGCACTAGTCTGCCAAAGCCCTTTGGTTTGTGATGTAGCACACAGGAGAAGCTGCTTCTGAGAGGATGCAAAAGAAAGTAAGAAGAATGTATCTTGGCTTAGGTTAATCAAAACTCTCTCCCTTCATCTCTGACAGAAAATCATCTGAATGAAAGATGGTTTTGAAAGGTGGACAAATGTATTTGGAATGTTGGAGGCTTGCTGCCTGTGGTAAAAGCACAGTCCTCCGTGAAGATTCCTGTCTGTAGAAAGCAGACTTATTTTTTTTGCCTCATGTCTCTATTCTGTCCCTTCTTTTGAATAAAAATTCAAGTGTAGAACTGTAGCCTAACAATTTTTTGGCTTTTGCTGGCTAATTTCCAGACGTTCTTTTAAAAGAAAGAAAATAACAAGAAGATTTTAAAGCATGAAGAGGATGACTTACTTTTGTTATCAACAGAACAATAAATGTACTTGCTATTTATACATGATAACATGTTTTAATTATAATTGCCACAAGTGTAATTGTGAAGGACAAAAAGAATAATAATTACTGTTGTTGTAGTTGCGGTTTCCTCATGCTATTAAAAGACACATTTCTGGATATTTTGATAAGTCAACATTGAAAAAAGCCACAACTGTGTTGATGGATGGATGTCTTTATAACTGTGATTATTTCCTTCTATATTCCTTTCCTTTCACACCTTTCCCCATGGAGTTCATATCAAGTAATCTTTGTGAATTATAAACAGTGAAATGTTGTATTGTTGTCAAAGGAAAATAAATAATGTAATGTTAGAGTGAACCAGCTCACATCTGCAAGGACAGCCAAGAACACCCAGAAAGATGTATTTTAATTCCCGGTCTGTAGAAGATCCCATATACCAAAACTTTCTCACCTGCCTCACAGAATGAATTACAAGTACAAAGATAGTGCCATTAAGAAATAGAAAGAGAAGTTGGAACTACAAATAAGCACACATATAGTAATTATTAGCTAAGGAAAGACAAATTTGTGTTCTCAGAAGCCATTTATCAAGAGAAAGAAGAGTTGACCTGTGGTTCCTGTTTCAGTGATATCTATCGCTATCAGCTGTTCTTAGGATAGACTAAAGAAGTGCATCAGAGCAGACAGAAGGTGCAAATTTTGATCTGCTCAAAGACAGAACAACATATTCTTTTGGAAAAATAAAAATACAAGCTATTTGTTCAAACACAAATTACACTACAGACAGCTGCTTATTTTAAAAACTGACTCAAGATTCACCAAGAACTTAAATAAAAATAAAGAAAAGGTAAATATGTTAATGGACAAAATAGATACTCATTATTGCAATGCCTTGCTTAATCTTCTGTATCATAGAGTCTTCTTCCTATACATTCCTGACAAGAACTGCATGCAGCAGCTGAAATTTACATTATTTTTTATTGTGTGTCCTAAAGGAATACTCAAGTAGAGATCAGCATTGCCTATTATGGAAAGTGAGTAATATGTTACCTTGCGTTTAATATTGTTAGCAGCTCAGTTGCAGACTGTGTCAGATTTACAACATAGTATCTGTCTAATATTGACAGTAGCACAACCTCTTTCAAAGCTCTTGAGGCAACTGCCATAGATGTCATATGTGTCATATTTTGCTGAGCGGGGAGCAGGGGGATTCTCTTACCTGTCACCCTAAAGTTACCTCCACGAAGGTACTGGGCTTATTTTTATCTTTGTGTAGACTTTCATCACTTTCTTCCTCTTCTAGGCTTTTTAAATTTCCATCTCTGAACAATATACCGTAGTTGAATTACATTTCATTTATACCTTGCAAGCAGCAAACTTTGCACATGTGCTTGGTTTAGATCGCAATGTTGATGATCAGCACTTATATCATGCAGGTAAGTATGCTTCTAATAGCTGAATATGAAGTATTTTTTCTAATTTCCAAGTAATAAAAGTGTGGATGAGACAGATGGGGTTAACCAGTTTATTTTAGTGTCACAAACTGACACTGAATGAGGAGCACAACACATCTTCCCTGATGGCAACCCTTGGCCCGGTTCACTATATCTACAAATTCAGGGAATCAGTTGTAAATATTTCTTCCTATTGGGTTATACCTGGTGAACAATGGTACCAAAGGCTAGCTGTTCTATAAGTGCATTGTAAATGCATTGCCTACTGGTATATTTGCAGGAGACTTCCATCTTTTCCTTAGCTGTTACTCTTATCGTTCAGGTTCACTTTACCTTTGAGTTTCTTGGCTACGTTTTGATTTAATTCAGCTCCTAACAGCTCGCAAGCCTGTGTTTTCTTTCATGCAAACTAGAAACAGGGAACAGAGTTACCCTCTGGTAGGTATTATGTGCCAAGGTCTTCTTTAGATGTAGGCTCAGCATGCAATAAGGGTATGCATCCCGTTTCAGCCACTCTGAATTTCACCGAGGTTCACCTATGGACCTCATTACCGTTGTTGACCTTTTAGGTATATATTCCTCAAGTAACAGACCTTTAGCCTTTAGCTATTCTGTGACTGATCTCATTAATTTCTACCTCTATGCTGTATCTCAGGCAACAGGAAATTATTCACTCAACAGCCTCACTCAGAAAGCTTGCTAAAGCAAGATACATGCAGTCTTCTCTTGGGGAGCTGCAGTGCACTGATTAGAGAAGCTTTTTCCTTTCTGCTCTCTGTGTTCAAGCTTTTTCAGACTAAACCAAACTGAAAGTCTGAAAACATAGCACAGCCAAGGTGCATGATCTTTTTTTGGCTGCATATTGCAAGGCCTAACAGCTTTTGACCTTTTTATCCACTTCAATCCTTAAATTATTTTTGGTCTTAGTAAAATATGGACTGAAGAGAGCCTGCAAACGTTAGCTAGAAAGATGCTAACTTGGGTATTCTTCCTTCACATCCCAGTTTATTTAACAGGGATGTGTTACATCCAAGTATGTTATCTGGATTAATTGTTATTACATTTCCTGCTTAATACTGACTGCCTTGCTATTGCCTAAACATTTTTATATGTATTATATAGCTTTCAAAGCAATGACAGACTGTACATCATCCAAGGCCAACTGTAGCTCACAAATTATTATCAATGTTCCCCCTTTGCACTCACTGTTAATTATATGTCCTCTGAGTGTCTTACCCTAATTCTAATTTCTTCTTGTTTCATTGTTTTCTTACCTAACCTGTAATAGATGCTTTCTGTAAGTAAAGGTGAAAGGTCCAGGAAGTAGCAAATAATTTAAGTGGACAATTAAATAGAATACAAAATAATTGTAAGCTGAAGAAGTCTATGGGGATTTGTCACAACTGAGGATTCAACTACATTTCTTTTTAGATTTATGATGACCTTCACAAAACAAATTGCGGTTGATACAAATGGAAAATCAAAAGGCTTTATCAAACTCAGGTCATTTATGTAAACAACAAATGAATCTAAGAATACTACAAAAACTGAAGTAGCAAAGTTACATGTTTCTTAGGCTCTCTGTGTTTCATAATCAGAAATGCATCAAGAATCTGCATAAGCGACACTGACCAAAAGACTTTGTATGGTGTTATGGAAATAAAAATTCTCATATATTTCTATGTACCATTACATTACAAAAAGGTTCAGAGGTGACAAAGTGAGCAGAAAGGCATTTCCTAATTTGTGATAATGTCTTCTATCATGATGTGTGTGATTTTGCCCTCTAGCACAAGAGGGAGCGTGGCTGTACACAAGAAATCAGTGGACCTGGATAAATTCCACATTCCTTACTCTTAGGAAAAGTCAGTTTCTCTTCCAGTTATGTCTCCTCATGGCTTATCTATGTCTAGTTTATGTGCTTTTCACAGACCCATCTCAGAGCTAGGCCAGAGCTAGAAAGGTACCTAGTATGTGTCTATAATATGTCTGACCTGATTAGAATCAGAACTGGGTTGAAGCTGAGGTCACTCCAGTAATCTGAGTCTGCACATCCATGTTGTCTTTGCAAGGAACCTTTGCACTTTGCCTTAGTTTACTTCTAGGTTTTTTATTGTTGTTTGTTTTTTTCTTTTCTTTTGTTGTTGTTTCCTTACTCTGTCCTTTAAAAGAATTTTCATTTAAGTTTTTGAAAGGTTTAGTGAAGATACCTTGTCAGGTGTGATAGCTAGCATATCTGAATATTTGATGACAAAAATAAGCCATTTGGAAATGACAATGACCCTAAACATAAAGAAAATATATAATTATATATAATAAAACTTACAGAAATAGGAGGGGTTTAAAGAATGTTTTGATGCAAAGTGGCAAACGCAATAACATCAATAAGAAAGAACCAGAAAAACTCCAAGTAATACCATATTCGCATTTGGCTTGATGTCTCAGCTGATGTTAAATGGCATAATTTCAGCAAAATCAGCGAAGCTGGGCTAATCTGCATCCTTTCAGTTGAATAGAACTATACCAGTTCACACCAGCTGGGACACCAGGCTGCTCCAGCAATGGCTTGTCCTTGGTTCTAGTCATTTACGGTCAGCAGATCTCCTTCAGGTTATGGTCATTCCAAGAGAGATGTTATTTCATTTCTGAAAAGGAGGCCAGAACTATTTAATATGGAGAGATGTATGGAAGTGCTGTGTGGCAGATATCCTTTACAAAAGGATTTGCATGCATAATTGAAAAGTAGGGATGTTAGCATGATGAAAGTAACTTGAGGTAAAGAACACATAGCAAAAGTGGAGTGACATGAAATGACAGTGAAAATACAGATGAAAGAGGCCAACTGAGCATCTGCCAGCAAACACTGGTAATTTATTTTATAATTCCAGGATTTCTGGGTAGCAAATGCTGTTCAGTAAATATACTCACAAATGGATTGTAAGTACTCTTCAGTAAACAGAATGTAGGGAAAATGTCAGAAGATGCCATAGCAATGCATTCTCTTTCAACATGAACTTCCATTTTTGTTTATTTATTAAAAATTCTTCATGTTATAGAGAATGCTATCATTTGACAGGAGCATTAGATTTAATTAATTAGGATTTGCACATGCCTATTTAGTATTTCAGCTGTTCTGGTACATTGAAGCCTAGGAACTGATTGTTTTTGCAACAGCACTGGGAATCCAATCTATCTCCTGGCTTGGCAAGGGCTTTCAATGTAGCTCTCAGCAGGGGAAGTCACCAGGCATGTTTTCATAGAAGTTACTCCTATTATTGGCCCTTAGACTTCCCCTAGGGAATTATTCACAGCATAATTAGTTACTGAAACAAGAAGTCTTTTCAGTTGCTTTCAGAACAAACTCCAGCCTGGTGATTGATAGGAATATGAGAATTTCCGGAAAGCTCACAATAGTAAACCCCTTTAATTGGGGAAAAAAACTAGGGAAGGCTTTGAGCCGTATCTATGCTTACTCTGTTCTAAAACTTGTTCTAAAATCTGTTTGCATAATTTGTTTCATTTGTTTTAGACCAGACATGTTTTTAAACGAGGTACGTATTTAAATATGATTACAAAAATAAATAATTTAGCATCCAGACCCCTGTGGCCTGATTTTAAGCTTGATAAAAGCGTGGGTTTCTGCATGTCTGCTCATCCTTGTTCACATTCAAGCGTTCTTAACGAAGCATCTCTTAAAGCAATCTTGTACTTAATTACTAATACTGGCTTATACATTTGTTAAGAGACTCCCTTATACACCTACTTTCTGTTTACAAATAGGGTTGGTTACACAATAAAGAAAATATTTTAATTGGAATTCTATTGTCCTAGTTATTTGATGACTAAGTGTAAAATCTGAACCTTTGAATTGTATGCCGAGGATAATACTGGGTTAAAAGGAAAGTACTACTCTGTTACTCCTGATTGTACATTAGAGAACGGCTGGCTGAAATGTATTTTCTATTTCTTATACTGGCTTGTTTGATTGCTAGGAGTTACTAAAATGTAACTCCTACATCTCTTCTTGAGAGACATAACACCCAAGGCTGCTTATAAATGGAACAATAGGACTTCAAGGATAGTGAAATATTTAGTTACTGTTTATTGTGGGAACTGTTACAGACTTTGAAGAAAGGTTATTTGTTTTATAGCAACAAGCACCCTAGAGCTATCAGTGTTGTTTCTCTTCTTTTGTTCCTTTTGAAATAACAGCCAAATATTAGCAGAGAAAATGTGCACAGAAATGCCAGCAAATATAACCAAGCTGCCTAATCAGAGATGGATTTTGGTATGAACTGCTGGACTTTGTCCCTGTGTTGCAAAGCCATGATAGGAGTCAGAATGGGGCCTTCATCACTGTACTATTTGCTCAGACAAACGTGGTCCCTGATCCGAGGGCATGCTCCACGCGCCATCTTCCAGGCAAGCTTTGGGAAGAGGACACGCGAGAAGAAATCCTGGAACCTTAGTACCTTCCCTACCCCTTGGGTGAGAAACATGCAGTCGTTCAAAAGTGACTTACATAAAAACCAGTTTCTCCCCTGTAAGCCAGCAAATGAGAAAGGAATTGAGAGTGTTGGCACCCAAGGTGGTCTTGTTTCTAACTGCTTCCTAATACAGTGATGCAGCTCACTTATTATTCCTAATATACTTACACAGACATTGAGTGTTTCTGCTCATGAAGAGTTTAATTGGCTCCTGGAGGAGAATGATCACAATAGAAAGTGCTGTAAGTGGTATACGTAGATCTTCAATTTTCTGTAGCTAAGCCTGCCTCCATTTTGTAGATCAGAACTGCCTTTAAATACAAGTTACAAAATACCCAAAATACATTGTGACAAAAAGCATTTGTGTTGTGACTATGTTCTAGAGCATTAGACATGTTTTGTTAAATTTTATTTGGATTAACTTCCGCTTGCGATCGATAGGGTTGTTGTATGCAGGAATAAATGGACAAAGCTTTCTGCTTCTGAAGCTGAGCTTCACTCCCTGCCATAGCATCCTGGCTGTCCATAGGATAGACCAGGTGGTGTAAAGACCCTTTGGCAGGAGCGATGGGTCTGTCAAGCCCTTAGGATTCCATCCCTGTCTTTAATCATTCTTCTGCTAATAAATATCAAAGATAGAGGTCAAGGTTTTCTTCGTGTCCTGTTTTTGATCACACCAAACAAAACTCAAGTAATTATGACCTGAAAAATTGTTTTAGGGTATCAGACCTCAGGACAGAATCTTGCTGAAGCTGTACCTGCACCTCCTTCTCTTCTGTGAAACATGCCAAGCTAACATTTGGCCAGAGAGGCCAGTACAAAGCAGTTTTGTGCAGCTGATGTCAATGCAATAGCAGAAATTGGCTGAGTCCCACACTGAAGTGGTTTCCCACTTTGAGCCACATCAAAGGAAAAATGCTAATTCTCTAAGAGAAGGCAGGATGTTTAGGTGCTTTGTTGGTGCTGTTTTCAAATAAGGTAATTTAATGAAAGTAGACAGAAGGAAAATTGGCTTATGTTTGTGTCTTTGGAAAAGGATAAATAAAAGGCTTTGCACCAAAAATATCTGCCCTAAAGATGCAACACTGTATCTGAATATTACAAAGCAGCAGATTGAAATTCTAAGCTGAATATGTTTGCACTGAAAAGCAATATGGTATTTCCTCTCCCTAGTGGTGAGAAGTAATTATTTTAATATGCACCATAGCTGTGTAAATTCAGCTTTTACCCTATTAAAAAAAAAAAAGAGGAGAGAGGAGAGGAGAGGAGAGGAGAGGAGAGGAGAGGAGAGGAGAGGAGAGGAGAGGAGAGGAGAGGAGAGGAGAGGAGAGGAGAGGGGAGGGGAGGGGAGGGGAGGGGAGGGGAGGGGAGGGGAGGGGAGGGGAGGTTCACTATCTTCTAGCAGAATGTTGGTAAATGTACCTTTTCTACATACACCTAGATGCAAATTTAAAACCAGAAAAATAAATAAAAACATCCCAGCTGTACTCTGGAGGAGTTTTAAATTCCCCTGATACGTACTTACCAGAAACCAAACTACTATAACTCCACCAGAACAATAAAAGAGAACTTAGAAAAGAAGAAATAAGGGATGGCCCTAAGCTGTCACTTACTGCAAATGATTGAGCCAAGTGTGTGGAACAGCAGAAGCACATCCATCGGTGGGAATTCCTGACTGATCAGCCTGGGGCCTTCCAGGAGCTGTCTTGCCAACTGACCAGATAATCAGAGTGGCAGGTGACAGCCCACCAGGACTCCAGGTCTTTATCTGCTGCCTGCTGTTCAGCAAAAGTTGATGAATCTGAGATATTTTATTTTAAGCAAAATACTTAGGGGTTCAGAATTTTGCATTTTCCAATGAAACTTCCTTTCTGCTTGAAAAATTTCAGCTGGCTGCAGGTGGTTGTTCAATAGTCTTTCAGACTGAAAGCACTGTACAATCTGAATTCAATTCAGTGTGATTTAAAGTTGCAGGGGGTTTTTTGTTTGGTTTCTTTTTTTCAATCTCCACCTTTTTACTGTATCTATCACTTTCATTGCTAATTACCTGAATTGGTTTACACACACTAGAAAATGCTTTCATTTAACAGTAGAGAAGTAGTGAAGAGTCCCTGAAATCCATCTCTCTGCAAGCACACTTTGTTATTAGAAACTTGATTTTTATCCCTCTACCATTCAAAGTAAAATAATTGTATTTTCATAAAAGAGAATACACATTCTTGGAAGTTTCTGCAGATATGTTTTACAATTAATAAAAAGGGAATCCCTCTATTTGTGTACATTGCAAGAAAATATGTAGGAAGATTTTGAAACTCTTACTAGTAGACTGATGAGGCGGTGTTTTTTAACCTGAATAGAATACTAACACATGCAGTAAGATAACTCTTTCTGGAAGAGACAAACCTTTCATGTTATATGAAATCTCAGAAATAACTCCATAATGTAAGTGAACTCATTGTGCCTCTCTGAATAGAAAGCATGCTATACCTCTCAGAGATTTAAATTCAGTGAAACTTAACAATCCATTTATTAGTTGCGCCATGATGAAGATTTTCACAGATAAACCCCTACAATTTGTGTCACAAACATTTTGGGTGGTGCTTTGTTACCCTTTCCCTGCAGCAGTCAATAAAAATGAACGCAGACCCAGCAGTGCAGATCCTGACTTCCTAGCTTCAGCTGCCGATGGAGAATGTACGTGATCTAACACGCTGGACACGAGGAGCAGATGACACTTGTTCCTTTCTTCTGGCTGCGCTGCAAGGGCACTGACCTCTGTCAGAAAGGCAGGACAGAAACTCAGGGTTCATAACATCTTAAACTGCTGCAATTAGATCTGACGGTGTTCATCTGTCACAGCCAGAAGCTTGTTTTCACTTTCACAAGAGCTCGGCTGTCCAGCAGTACCAAGGGATTGAGCCTAAAGCTGTCTACCCCAGTCACTGGCACAGAGGAGTAATCATAGGGAGACATCTTTTCTCCTCATCCTGCAACTAAAGAGCTAACTTTTTATCTTACTGAAAGAGCTTATAAATTTGTAAAAATTAATACTTCTGAGCAGAACAATATACCAATCATTTAAACTTTCTTTTATTCTCTTTTTAAGACAAACTGTCAGGGAATTCTTGAAAAGTTTGTGTGCCTGTAGATCAGCAGTTTCCATCAACAAATCTCACCCATCTCTCCTTACGATTTCTTATCAATTCTCTTTGAGGTCAGATGGTTTGAGTGAGCTTCTCATCTCAGAAGTAGGTGTTGTCAGATTGTTCCTTTGAATTTATGATTTCTTGTTTTGTTTCACATTAATTATTTTTCTGCTCAAATGGATTTTATCACCTAGGTACCATATGAGTAAGAATGTGGTTTCATTTACACCTCCAAGAATAAAGGTGATCTCCAAATCACCATTATTGCAGTCACAATATAAATCCATGAAAATATCTTCTTGTTCTCCACCTTAAAATAGCACTGATCTAGAATACTTATTCTATTCTTCCCAGAATGCATTACCCAAAGGATTGGTTCTTGGAGAATAAAAAACAGTTTAAGTAAACATGACTGCAATGCCATTGATTTAAAACAGTTATTTCCTCATTCATCTTTGTGATGTATTACTCTCTGAGAGGCAACAATTAAAGCAAAATGTTTTGATTTTCTGGCAAATATAATTATGTATACATCTGTATATTGGGGGACTGCTAACTAAATGGAAGTTTAATCTTCAAAAATTCTATGTTGCGAAATACAATCCAGTATTTAAAGATCCATTGAACAGAAGAAAAATTTAGATTGATCCTTCTCCCCTGTTGTCCTCCTGCAAGCTTTTATGGTCATATAGAGTTCACAAACAGTGATCCTGACAACAATGTTTCTTTAGGAGAATCAGGATGGGAGTCAACCTCTTCAGATTTATCAGATTTCCTGTATTATGTTTAATGCCTTAGACAATTTCATAATTCCTTTTTTCATTAGAATGAAGACATGCATATATCCTAGCCTGGCTAAAAAGCTTGGATTCTCATTAAATATTCTTCTGTCTGGATTATTTTCCCTGCGTTATTTTATTACCTTGGTTCCTTTTGTCTTCATTTGCATTCAGCTTGTGCAAAATGTTATATAGCCAGCTGCATGCCACTGCTTCTAGTTCATACGCTTGAGTTCAGAGCTTTCTGGCTCGATTTTAACTTCTCATTTAAAGAAATTTCTGATGATAAATTTGCCCAGTTTAATCTTATTATACATGTAACTTTTATGCACATGAGCTGGACCATATAGTTCTCTAGTATACCTTGTAAGCTCAAAGGTAAATGTCTGCAAAAATGCTTTCAGTATCAAGGCTAATGTCTCTTAGCACATTTGAAGCCAGTCATGCCAATGAAAATACATGTGGTTCAGTTCCAGATAACTTCATGTCCTTAGTGAGGTGTCTTATAGTTACATTGACAACTGAATGTTCTGACTACTATGAGATGGGCCCCCTGCCTTTGGTTAACCCAAATGTGGGGTGCCCACTGGAAGATGCCTTAAGGACTCAGTTTCAAAGGATGAAGGAAGGAAACTTTGAAAATGAGTTAGTTTAAAAAAAGTTACATCCAGGCAACAGAAATCACCCATGTGGCCTGAAAACATCATTTATTTTGTTGTTATGTTTTGTTGCTTTTGTTATAGGAGGCACCTGAAGGAGACCTTGTTTTGAGGCATGTTCTACTCCTAGCAAACTTACAAATATGAATGCTCTGATACTGAGGTTAATGGAAGCTTTGCCATTCACTTCAGTAAAAGGAGAATAAAACACATTTATACATATGTAATACACACATATTTGCCCTTTAAGAATTAATCTTCACTGATCTGAAATTCTAATGTAATGAAGGACTTAAATGAATACATATCAATGTCCTGGTAACTTCCTCTCTGCCTTAAAGACTGATGAAATTCATTATGCTGAAAATCAGGTTAGAAGTTCAAAGTATTGACTTCACCTTGAGGCTTTCACAGCAATTGTATTATAATTGTGCTTAGTCATAAGCAGCTGGGGCCTAGATATGATGGATCCACCTTGTCTTTCATAGGATTGCTTCTCAGGTTGCTAGGAATCAGAGTCTCATTTTTTCCTACTGTAAGCTCTTCTCCACTTGTAGTTTTCATAGAACCTGAGCGTTTTAATAGTTTACAAGCCTAACAAAGAGGTTATATGTCTAGAAAAACAAACAAGCAAAGAAACAAAACCCCAGCAAGGTTAAGATTGCTGTAGCAGTATGTAAAAGAGCTGCAAAAGATGCCAAAGCACCTCTTGCAAATCATTCCAAACTTCAAATATCCTGGAATCCATAGTGACTTGCATTCACCATGAAGAAAAGAGGCTGAGAACTTTGGCTGTAATCCAGCAGGAGGGGTGCTTTGATTCTGTTTTCCACATTGGCTGAAAGTAATAGCATTTATAAAGGTAAAAATGATTGTTTGCAAAATTTTGCACAACTCAGAAATATTTCAGATATAGCCATTGATTTTAACTGAATGAGATTTTTTTATCCTTAAAAAATAAACAAACCCTCAAAAACAGAAGCTTGAAAAAAAAATAAAATAGGTTTTCTGGTCATCCCATAGGATATAAAAGAAAATAGTGTTTCTCCTTTCCATTACTTCTCTTTTCCATTAGTAATTGCTTACATTACTATCATTACCATAATAACTGCAAACAAATGCGAGAAGGCAATGAAGTATGTAATCAACTGAGGTCAGTTTTCCAGCAGATTTATCGCCTTACATCCTAACTTTACCTATATGTGGTTTTGTTCAGAAAATATTTCAGTGATGATTTTTTTTTTCCCCCATATCTTCATGACACTATAAGTAAGGGTGTCCTAATCAGAACTGGAGTTATTTGATGCAACAGCAATAATAGTTATCTAACTAATAATAACTCTAAAGTACATGGAAGATTTTTCAGAGTTAAAAAGGGATATCAATAATACCTGTAAAACCATACATGTATGCCAAAATAATGCCTATGAAATGCTATTAATTTCATACCTTTTAATGTTTATACAATGCTCTCATTAAATGAAGCTGGGGTTTTCACAGACTAGATCAACATATGAAATAATCAATATACCTAGTGTACTAAAAGTCTTTTTTTATTACTTTTTTGAGCATTTCACTGTTTAATCCATATTAATTCTCTTTGAGTCTTTTTTATATTTTTAGGAACTATTTTTTTTAGTTATTAAAAAGACAAATTAGAACATAAAGTTTTATTGCACAGTCTTCAAACCTACCTTCACACTCCATAATCTTTTAACCATTAAGAATATAAAAACTGCAAATAATTTTTAAACAGTGAGGCTTTAGAAGAGTCTGAATCTACAACCATTTGTGAAGAATGTTACTACAGCTGGTATGAAACTGGCCCAGAGCCGTAGGCCGGTTGCAGTCCACAATTTGCTTTGTAATCCAGCATCCCCATTTGTCCAGGCTGGAAGATTACTGGAGTGTGATGCCTAGCAGTGGAAATCGGGACATTTGGTGGGGCAGGGACAAATCCTAAGTATTTGAGTCATGCCCGGAATGTCACCAGGGCAGTAACCACATGAAGGAACTGCGAGAGTCTCCAACATCCCCCAGTTTATTTTAATTCTTAAAAGCGGTTAACAGCAATCCTAAATATTTAAGGAATCTAAAGGAAGAAACCTACTGAAAATACCTAATATGGAACTTTCCCTTAAAAAAACAAGAAAAAGGAAAAAAAAAAAAGAGCTTAATGTCACATTATCTTCAACACTGACAATTCAGGTCACAGCTTTGCTGAGCAAGATGCAGCTAAACACTGACTTGGCTTAAGGTAGTGCTGGAAGCAAAATATACTTCACCTTGGTTGCCCCACTGTACTCATACAGCTTTACTGCTGGTGGACAAGGCAGAAATGCCTTGTCCTTGAGCACCAGTATGGCTAAGTTGCTGCCTGTTTGGAGAGATGTACAACGTTCCCTACTGTGCTATAGGTATCCTTTAGACTGTAGTCTAAAAATTCAGGAATGGCACACTTAAACAATATGATGTTCTTTAAATTAATCATTCCTTGATTCATAATGGCCTTGCTTAAGTCAACTCTCTTGTATTGGGTTTGCATGGCAAGGTTTTGGTAGCTGAGGGGCTACAGGGGTGGCTTCTGTGAGAAGCTGCCAGAAGCTTCCCCCATGTCCGACAGAGCCAATGCCAGCCGGCTCCAAGACGGACCCACCGCTGGCCAAGGCTGAGCCCATCAGCGATGGTGGTAGCGCCTCTGGGAGAACGTATTTAAGAGGGGAAAAAAAGTTGCTACAGAACAGCAACTGCAGCTGGAGAGAGGAGTGAGAACATGTAAGATCACCAGCCCTGCAGACCCCCAGGTCAGTGCAGAAGGAGGGGAGGAGATGCTCCAGGCGCCGGAGCAGAGATTCCCCTGCAGCCCGTGGGGAAGCCCACGGTGAGGCAGGCTGTCCCCCTGCAGCCCAGGGAGGTCCACGGGGGAGCAGATCTCCACCTGCAGCCCAGGGAGGACCCCACGCCGGAGCAGGGGGATTCCCGAAGGAGGCTGTGACCCCATGGGAAGCCCACGCTGGAGCAGGCTGTGCCTGAAGGACTGCAGCCTGTGGGAAGGACCCACGTTGGAGAAGTTCGTGGGGGACTGTCTCCTGTGGGAGGGACCCCAGGCTGGAGCAGGGGAAGAGTGCGGAGTCCTCCCCCTGAGGAGGAGGGAGCGGCAGAGACAAGGTGTGATGAACTGACCACAACCCCATTCCCCGTCCCCCTGCGCTGCTGGGGGGAGGAGGGAGAGAAAACCGGGAGTGAAGCTGTGCCCAGGAAGAAGGGAGGGGTGGGGGGAAGGTGTTTTAAGATTTGGTTTTATTTGTCATTACCCTACTCTGATTTGATTGGCAATAAATCATGTTAATTTTTCCCAAGTCAAGTCTGTTTTGCCCAAGACAGTAATTGGTGAGTGATCTCTCCCTGTCCTTATCTTGACCCAGGAGCCTTTTGTTATATTCTCTCTCCCCTGTCTAGTTGAGGAGGGGAAGTCATAGAGTGGTTGAGTGGTGCTTAGTTGCTGGCTGGGTTAAACTATGACGTCTCTCTTCTCTTGTTTTTCTTGGCATTCAGAAGAAGATAGTAATACTTAACCTGGCATTTTGCAAAAAAATAAAAAGTTGGTGTAAGTTTTGAAAATGAAAGGATCAGCATGCAAGTTAGGTATTAGGATTATTTAAGGTTATGATACCAGTGTGTATATGGCTACAGCTTGTGTAAACAGAAAACAAACTAGTGTGTTATTTCAACAATACAAATTGCTGGGAATGAAAAAAACTATTTGAGATAACAGATGATTACTAATATAACTATAATTTTCTTCTCCATGAAAGTTTGGTGTATTACCTCAGAGCTCTTACATAAAGAAAATAACAGTTCAGTTCATCAATAAATTTTCTCAGTATTATGACTGCAAGGTCAGGTCTGTTACCAGAGAAAGAAACATTTTGTTTGTAATAGAGTCTTTTACAAATCACCATATCCATCCCATATGTAATATAAATCTAGTTAAAATTTCTGTTTGACCTCTGTTACTTTGGACAGAATATTTTGATTTGGCAATGCAATACATGTCATTGGACCTTTGCCTTCTTTATTTCCCCAGAGCAGAAAACTTAAGAGACATCTCATGCCCTAAGGTATTCCTGAATTATGTTTGTTTAGTGCTCATACTATTCAGTCAAGAACAAGGTGTCCTTTGATCACTGATCAGATTGAGCTGTTGTGAATTATGTCAGTGCCAGATTTTCAAAACAGTCAGGAAAATTCTTATGCATTGAAGACTTTCACACCTGATACGATAATAGATGTGGCTTTCAAGATGTTTATGTTTCTATGTGTTGTGGTTTAACTCCAGCCAGTAGCTCAGCCCCAAGCAGCCGCTCGCTCACTCCCCCCCGATGGGATGAGGGAGAGAATCAGAAGGGTAAAAGTGAGAAAAGTCATGGGTTGAGTCAAAGACAGTTTAACAGGTAAAGCAAAAGCCGCGCAGGCAAGCAAAGCAAAAGCAGGAATCTGTTCCACCCTTCCCGTGGGCAGGCAGGAGTTTGTCCATCACCAGGACAGCAGGGCTCCACCACGACGAACGGGGACTTGGGAAGACAAATGCCATCGCTCCCAAAGTCCCCCCGTCCTTCTTCCCCAGCTTTATGTGCCGAGCATGACGTCCCATGGTCTGGGATATCCCTGGGGTCAGTTGGGGTCAGCTGTCCCGGCTGTGTCCCCTCCAACTCCTTGTGCCCCCCCAGCCTCCTCGCTGGTGGGGTGGGCTGAGGAGCAGAAAAGCCCTTGGCTCGGTGTAAGCACTGCTCAGCAGGAACAAAAACATCCCTGTATTACCGACACTGTTTCCAGCACAAATCCAAAACATAGCCTCATACCAGCTACTGTGAAGAAAATTAACTCCATCCCAGCCAAAACCAGCCCATTCTGTCACTTAGTAACTTACTTGTTGATCCAATTGTTGTTAAAATTTGCTAGGCAGAATGCCTTTCATCAGTGAAATGAAACTACTTCAAGAAGAATCTTGGGCAATCTCCTGTAATCTATGTTTCCTGGCAAAAAAAAATTAAAAAAAAAACCTCTTTAAGTGGATTCAATGAGAGTCATACCTAGAATTTTTTAGACTTGGTCTGGGGTTGACAGTCTGCAAACTGGTGACATAGAATGCTAAGAAAAGAGAGTATTGTGTCAGAAATCCTAATACCTGACCTGTTTAAAAATTTTAAATTATTAAATAATTGGACAGCATCTGTTAACAGTCCTTAAAACTAAAACAGAAGACTTAGATTCAAGCTCTCACATCTGAATGTCCCCCCAGGCAAGGGGCACATTCTGATATTCTTTTTCCTGCCTTTAGCCCCCGAAATTACTAACTTCTATCTTTGATGAGCTGCTTGGGAAAAGCAGCAGTACACAAGGAACTTAACCTTGCTTTTGGAAGTTGGAAAATGTGGGTCTGCAAACCCTGAAACAGAGGGAGGAACTGAACCTTCTTCTGATTTGCTCACGAATACTCTCTCGCACTGAGGTGTTGTAAGGAGAGGTGATTGCCATCAAAGACAGTTGAATGAAGCTGCTGAAATCTTGAGTTAGTGTTTAAAAAGAAGCATGGCCGGCAGGTCAAGGGAGGTGATTCTCCCCCTCTACTCTGCTCTCGTGAGACTCCACCTGGAGTACTGCGTCCCATTCTGGGATCCACAGTACAAGAAATATCTCTCAGGTGGAAAACCTTCCTGTTTCAGTTATGAATATTAGAGTTTTGCATTTAATGGTGATGGGTGAATGTATCATCAACGTTTTTAGAGTGAATAAGTATACTTTTCTTTGAATCAATTATGTATGTAAATATACTTTTTTTTTTTAATTTTATTTGGCTAGCTAATATTTTAAATCACTGCATACGTGATATGTAGAATCTTCTGCTCTTAGAAGCATACAGATAAAGAGAATCACTCGTGTCTTTACTTCTATGGAATCTCACCAAAATACCAGGAACCCCATCACATGTAACAGATGATCCCAGCAGAACTCAGTGGGTTGGAGCCTTGTAGTTGTGAGAACATGATGTCTCCCATCTGATGGAAAAGGTGTGTGCATGTGCCCTGTGAAGACTGTGAGTGATTACAGTGTGACTGCATATGTTACACACCAAATCATGTTATGGGCAAAAGGAAACACACCATAAAAATATGGGAGCAAAGAATTTATTGTTAATTCCATTGATGTTTTAGCAGTCTGATACTCCAAATCATTCCATTAATATAAAAATAGCCTCCCTGATCATACACCTGAAATTGATACACAGGAAAAAAGCCTAGTATCTGCCCCTCCTCTCTGGTGTTGTGTTCACCCTTTGTGTGCTCCTCACGGTCCAAAGGTGGACCTTCATTCTTCAAGAAGACAGGTGCATAGATGTTCCTGAGGAGTCACCAGCATCCATACTGAGGTCTCTGCCAGGCGGCATCTGATGTTCATGGTGGGAGGTCTTCCTCCCTTTCCCCAGTCTGAAGTCCTCTTGGGTTTATTTTGAAATGCTTTCTTCTCACAGCCTACCTCCTTCTCAGTGGTTTCTAGCTAAAGCTGAAAAATTGCAGGGTCTCCCCCCCGCATCTGCTAGCACAGTTTGTCAGGCAGTGATCGCCAGAGTTTTTGAGACCTTTCTTGTATCTTCTAGTCACAGAGCTTAAACTAACCCAGCCTGGGCAACGGGCATCGCCACTAGACAATTGCTAAAACAAATTAAAACCAGCTCAGGTGTAGACAAGCTCAGACAGGTGCTGAGACCCTGCACTGTCAGGTCAATGCAAAGCCTGTGGCCTTTTGCCAGTAATAGCAAAGTTGTGTTTACTGGGCTGCATGTACTACTGTTTAGTGTAGCGAATGTTTATTCTTATATAACTCTGAATTTTCAGTTATAAAACATTAGGTTGAGGGTGGATGTTTAAATAAATTGAAAAATACACACTAACAGTGTTTGCTTAATCTAAACCACTGTTTTATTTTTTATGTAAGAAAGTAAGGTAGGTTGGGAAAACTGATTTTTTATATTTTTTTCATTGTTAAAATAGCCATGGTATTACTTATTTATAGTCCTAGAAACTGGAGAACAGTTATTGCAGACTTCAGCCCTGGAAAATCTTTATACAGATGCACAAAGTTAATCGTTCTATATAAAGCAGAGACTTTTTGAAGTTGTGAACAGTGTGGTTGGCATAAAACTTTATTTTATATTTGCATGAAATATTTTGGTGGAGATTTATAGGCTAAGTATATTTTTTAAATGGTTTAGCTTTTTATTACAATACAACTCTTTTTGTGCTTCTTACACCCTTTTAAAGGCTTGTGTAAGTACAGTGAAATTAGGATTAAAGTAAAGTATGCTTCCTTATCTTTATAGTTCAAAATAACACAGACAACCCCTATAAGATTTCAAAAAGAACTACAATTCTGTGTAGGCAGGTTCATTTACTTACAAATGAAGTTTGCCTTTTAAACATTTGCCAGTGTCACATCTGTTGGCATTGAGTTCAAGCAACACCAAGGATAGTGTCAGAAAATACATTACCAGCTCTACATAAATGCACTTGAATACTTTTTTTAAAAAGGCCAAAATTGTTTCACTTTCAACAAATTACAAATCTTACATTGAATACTAAAATACATAACTATTTGGAGGTTCATTTGCTCAATGAAACAATCTTCAAAGTTCATAGCATGTAAACAGTTCCAAGATTATATATTTTGTTTAAAAATTGTCTATCTTGGTGTTCAAATGTTCAATTTTTTTCCATTTTCTTTTAAAATTAAAGAAAACTGTTCAAGTACATATTTGCACCTACACACATGCACAAAAATCTACGGATAAATTAAACTGAAATATTGGTAAGGAACAGAAATGCATTACTTTAAGCACTTTTCTTAGTGTTAAAACCATTAAAATGTAGCACTGAAATAACAGAATACATTTTGATCACCAAGACAGTGACCTACTATTTAATAAATTGCTTAACAGAAGAAGGAATCTAGAGCAGCTTCAGCTGACTGGCCAGTAATTGACTGATACCCAGGCAAGTAACAAGGTCAGGTTACCTTCAAAATGCCTGGAGGTAAAAAAAAAAAAAAAAAAAAAAAAAAGAGAGAGAGAGAGAAAGAGAGGAAAGAGAGGAGGGAATGAAGCTAATAAAAGAATGAAAACTAAAATGTGCAATGTAAGGTTGACACTTACACAAAGTAGCTGGTACTGTACAATGTGATATAACCTGACAGTAATCTCAGACAGAAAAAAATTTAATAAAATATCAAGATTCCTTAATTCATTTTAATTAGTGTTTGCTGAAGTTCTTTCTGTGATTCTTTTTCGCTGTTTATTACTAGAGCTTGGAGTAAGCAAAATATGTTAGTTACAAATCCGATTAGAGATGTGAGAACAGCTAGCTTGGCAAATGGAGCAACAAATCAGACTCGTAGCATAAAACTCTGGGTTAAAGCAGAATAGTGTAACGACTTAGGGGGAAGTAAACATATTAAGTAATGATAAAACATATCATCATATAATATCTATTACATAAACCAAAAGACAGTTGCATCATATCTGAAAGAAATGTAGCACCATTATTAATCACACCCAATGCTTTTCACGAATGAGTTATATGATTTATGGAAACCATCAAACAATGTATAATTCAGTAACATAGTTATAATTCATATTCATAACTTTTAAATCAGTGAAATGGTTTCTAGAAATACATGATTTATAAACCTATCATATGATTTAGTGTAGGTGTCAGTCCAATGTTAAGAAAATCTGAGATGTAATTATACCTGTTCTTAAGACCAGCTTTTAAAGTACTTTTTTAAATGGCCACAAGCACATTATATGGAACAGCAGTATTAATGCCTGCTCCCATCCTAGATTGTGGAAACTGTGCAAAACTCTCACCTACAGAAATAATTCCAGTTACTGTGAGAAAAAGCTAATTTGATAATGTGGATGGCGAGGTTCGCATTACTTCTCTAAATCAAAAGTATTCCTCTCTGAAAATTACAATTAGCCGGAATGTGTTATAGTGAAGGGCAGGGCTGCCACCCAGAGGGACCCAAACAGACTAGAAGAAAGGACTAACAGGAACCTCATGAAGCACAGAAAGGAAAACTGCCAAGTGCTTCACTTGAACAGACAAACACCCTGCAATGGTACGGTCTGGGGACCGGCTGGCTAGACAGCAACTCTGATGACAAGGACTTGACGGTCCTGGTGGACAGGAGGCTACAAATAAGCCATTAGTTGCCTTCTTTTGCAGTGGTGAAGGCAAACAGCATACTGGGCTATATCAAGAGAAGTGCACCCAGTAGATTGAGGGCAGTGATTATTCCCCGTTACTTGGTGCTTCCTGTATCTGGAATACTGTGCCCAGTTTGGGGTCCTCCAGGAGCAATGTTAATGAATTTGAGTGAGTTCAATGGAGATGAATCACTGACCAAGATGGTCGGGAATTGGAGCACTTACAGTGTGAGGAGAGGCTAAGCGAGTGTGACTCGCACACTTTTGGTGGCGGGGGGCCAGGGGATGCTCACAGCCACCTGCTAGTGCCTATGAGGTGGTTATCAAAAAGACCAAGGTAGGCTTTGTACTGAGGTGCACAGCAGGAAAACTAGAGACAACAGTCACTTATTGAAACAGAGAAAGTTCTGACTACATACAAAGGAGAATAAAAACCAACAGTATGGGAACAGCTAGGCATTGCTACAGGTTTCTTGGAGAGGTTGTGCAATCTCATCTCTGGAGGTTTTCAAGACCCAAATGGACAAGGCACTGAGCATCTTGGTGGGAATTCAGAGTCATCTCTGCTTTGAGCACAAGATTGGACTAGAGCAATGCCAAGGGTCCTTAAAACTTCAGTGTTTTGATGACCAATGATTCTATGCTTTTGCTCTGGTTTGGAATGTTTCAGTATTCAGTATTTGTTTTGTTCTGCAGCAGGATAGAAATTAAAGTGTTATTCCAGAGAGGCAAATAGACCAATAGTTAGGTACCATACTGTCTCCAGGCTCTTTGGTGACCAACACCGCTTTAGGTCTTGGGATCTGTTATGCCTGGGCTGAAACAAAGATTAGACTTATAAATAGCAGCGATGTTTTAGTAAAGTTATGTAAATATAGCAGTTTGATGTTCCAAAAGCAAGCAGTGAAAAATGTGTAAACTCTTTAGTCCAAACTAAAAGAATGAAAATACAGTAACTTATATATATTCTTCACTGCAACACTAGAGGTTAATCAGGTTTAAGTGACTAAAGATTATTAAAAAGAAATTATAAAGTGAGAGTGTAGACTGGACCAGGCATAGGCCAATAACAAGAATTAATTCTGCAGCTGACAGCTTTGGCTGGGATTGGGTTCAGACAAGTAAAGGCCAATTAGTTATATTTAGGCTTTGATTCAGCAGAGATCGTCAAGGAAAGATAAAGAATTTTGAGCTCACTGTCTAAGTGTATGTTTGAGACAGGTCATAGGGGCTGTAGTAATTCTGAGTCTGCTTTGGGTCCATCAGTCTAGCTTAATTGAGGGTTGATGCAAACAAAGACCATAAAAGTAGTTTAAGGATATACTTCTGGTTTGACTGAAACTAGCAAAAAGTTCTGTGATCAGGATAAATATGGCTTTCGAGTTCAGTTTAGAGTATTAGCCAACAGGAATAGAAGTGATGGATTTATTGTCTTTTGAAGGCTAAATTGAATACTGACCCAAACAGAAGTAATCTATAAAAATGTGGCTCTGGAGGGGGCAGAATTGCTCTTTATCAGGTTTCTAAGATGATATTAAGAGCTGAAGCCAAGTAAATTTGACCTTTGTACCAGACAAATTGACAGGAAATACAATAAAGACTGTAACTAATAAATATATGGATAAATATGATATATTGTGGATTCAGATGATAGAGTTCTTTTTCAAAAGGCTTTCAGCAAAGTCTTTTTTCTGAAGGCTTTTAAAGGAACTAAACTGCCATGGTATGAAAGGGAAAGGGAATTATAAGAAGAGGAGCTACATGGGAATTTTGTTTTTCAAAAATCTGAAAGACAGACAGCTAAAAGAGTAATATCTCTGCAGGCATAATGGAGGCTACTTAAAGACGCTGTCCTGGATGTTCTGAAGAATACATACTACCTATCAAACAAAGACTTTAAAAAGTCCAGAAGGAATACAAGGGAGGTCATTAGAAGCAAGAAAGCTTTCTGAAAACCTTCCTCCTATCCAAATGAGAAAAATGGTAAAATTCATAAAATTTGGTTGGAAAAAATAAGATGAATAATAAAAAATCATGGGATGTGCTCAGATTATATAGCTGTCATTCATGTTAACATACGGCTCTCTACAGCCAAGGCATATGGTTTAACTCTGCCTAGATTCTGCTTGAAATCACTGTCTCCTCATTACAATGTCTTCTGAAGTCACCTACTACAACTAGTAATGGCAAAAATTGTGTTTACTGTGCAATATTGCACATAGTTTACTTACTTACAAAGCCACTTTCAATCACTTATCAGCGGTCCTGGCTAACTGGGGAGGTCCCAATTGACTGTAAGTTAGCAAATGTGACACCCACCTACAATAAGGGCCAGCAGGGGGGTTCAGGGAACTACAGGGCTTTCAGCCTGACCTCGGTGCCAAAGGAGTTGTGGTGAATGGAGTTAAATCCAGCTGGCGGCCGGTCACAAGTGGTGTTCTCCAGGGCTCAGCATTGGGGCCAGTTCTGTTTAATATCCTTATCAAGGATCTGGAGAAGGGGATCGAGTGCACCCTCAGGAAGTCTGCAGATGGCACTGAGTTGGGTGGGAGGGTTGATCTGCTGGAGGGTCGGAAGGCTCTACAGAGGGATCTGGACAGGCTGGATCGATGGGCTGAGGCCAATTGTACGAGGTTCAACAAGGCCAAGTGCCGGGTCCTGCACTTGGGTCACAACAACCCCGCGCAGCGCTACAGGCCTGGGGAAGAGCGGCTGGAAAGCTGCCTGGCGGAAAAGGACCTGGGGGTGTGGGTTGACAGCCGGCTGAACATGAGCCAGTTCAGTGTGCCCAGGTGGGCAAGAAGGCCAACAGCATCCTGGCCTGTATCAGAAATAGCGTGGCCAGCAGGAGCAGGGAGGTGATTGTCCCCCTGTACTCGGCACTGGTGAGGCTGCACCTCGAGTGCTGTGTTCAGTTTTGGGCCCCTCACGACAAGAAAGACATGGAGGTGCTGGAGCGTGTCCAGAGAAGGGCAACCAAGCTGGTGAGGGGCCTGGAGCACAAGTCTGATGAGGAGCGGCTGAGGGAACTGGGGTTGTTTAGTCTGGAGAAAAGGAGGCTGAGGGGAGACCTTATCACTCTCTACAACTACCTGAAAGGAGGCTGTAGTGAGGTGGGTGCTGGTCTCTTTTCCCAAGTAACAAGTGATAGGATGAGAGGAAATGGCCCCAAGCTGCACCAGGGGAGTTTTAGGTTGGATATTAGGAACAATTTCTTCACTGAAAGGGCTATCAAGCATTGGAACAGGCTGCCCAGGCAAGTGGTGGAGTCACCATCCCTGGAGGTATTTAAAAGACGTGTGGATGTGAGACTTAGGGACATGGTTTAGTGGTGGTCTTGGCAGTGCTAGGTTAACAATAGGACTTGATCTTACGGGTCTTTTGCAACCTAAACGATCCTATGATATTATGATTCTACACTGAACTATTTATTACAGTGTGTAATCTCTCTCTTAACATCTCCCACTCGGTGGGGAGTAGAAAGTGTCTAGTAATAGAAAATGTCTGGTGACTGGGTTTTCTTCTTTGTTTTTTTTGTTGTTGTTGTTGTTTTTAGAAGGAGTTCAGGGAAGGTGCAAGAAACTATAAACTAAGTCAGATTTTGTGCTGGAAGAACTAGAAGAATCTATTTATAAAAAGAGCATAAAATATATATCTTACCTAGTTGGGAAGAAACAACACAGTGTTTACAAAACAAAAAAATTGCTTCATAATTGATTGGAATTCTTGAAAGAATGGTGTTATATTCTTAATGTCCTTTGTGGATTAATAATCTATTAAATGGTAAGAGAGAGGAAGTAAGAATCGACAAGTGGCTTGCACAAAGGAAGGATTTTGAAGGAATCTATAGTATGAGGACAGCTTTTAAACACATAGATTTAGAGAAGTTTGGAAAGTGAGATAAAAAGTTTGCTGGTAATAGGAAGTTATTCTGGAAAAGTTAAATCTGAAGAATAAGATTTCATAATGCAGTGTATCAGAGATATAAAGTGCTAGAGAGAATTCAAAGTTGATACATGCAGAAGTAATGCAATCTATTTGCCTTTTGACTGCTAGAAAAGAAAAATGTTAAGTATTCAGAAAGAACGACAGGCTCTAAAGAAGTTATATGTGCTCAGGAAAGACATAAAAACACAATTGCAGGTATTTTTTCTGAAAACATCATCTCCCTGATTAGAAGAGACCAAAACGGAAAATAGAATTCTGAGACTGATTATGGAAGAAATAAAGAATAAAGAAGATCAGTATGACATAATATTCCTGTATTTTGAATATTACATGCAGTTATAATTATACCATCAGAAGACCATATTTTAGGATTCAGACTAAGGAAGTAGGATGATCAGACACATGCAACATCATCTTTACATGAAAAGAACTCTTCAGCCTGGAAGAGATGTAATTGAATGGTGGCATGAAAAAGACAATATACTAACAAATTTTACTAAAAAGGTAAAAGGAACAAACTTCTTACTCTGTAAAAGAAATGTAGCACCTAATGAAATGACGGAGCAGCATATTTAGAACAAAAATTTTCTTTCACGCTATGCTAACTATATCTTGGAGCTCTTTGCTAATGTTTACCCTTAAAGTCATAATGTTTGCCCTCAAACTCAAAGTATAAATAGGCATGCCCATTGATGGTCTAGCAGCAACTTTCAGAAGGGGAAGTTCATAATCTGTCATTTGACAGAAGGTAGGAAGGCATAGCAGAAAAAGGATCCCTCTTAATGTTCTGTTAACAACCATAAATAGTGAAAGGATTTTAGACTAGACAAAGGTTTGGGTTAGACAGACATTATTTCCTTAGCATAGATCTGTAGTCCAAACTTCATAGCTCTTTCATGGGAAAAAATGTCAAAACAAAGTTCCAAAGGACAAGCTCAGGATTTCATATAAACTAAATTTAACCATTTAAAAGTATAGCATAGTTTAACCTCGGCATCTAGATTCTCTCTGGAGTCATCTGGGAGAAAAAGTACCTCCAGGCCAGAAGAAGCTAAGTCACTTTACTTACTATGGTTATGTACCTTGGAAAGGGATTAATTCAACTATCTACCTTTCTTTTAGATATTTAAATGTGATGGGATGAATATTTTTAATATCTAAAAGATTTTTAAGGTCACCTGCTGTTTTTTGGGGAGCTTTGTCTTCTTTGATTGGGACCCTGACAAAGAAAGTTCAATTGTTGATGCTATCCCAACAATACTAGCCTGCGATCCATATGCTTTCCAGGATTTTATCTAGTAACAGGAGATTTTTACTTGCAATGCAAACACAACAAAGCAAACAAGGTTTGCCAAAGCTTGGGATTTGACTAACAATTGCTACAGTGTTCTTTAAACAATAGTTTTCCATTGTTCTGAAAAGTTGTTTTTAGCATAAAGAACTGATCACTAAACTAAGCTACTTCCGAATGATTCACAGTAATTAATGTGTACTGACAACTGTTTGGCTACTGTATTAAACAGTTGTTCAGCAGCTGAAGATGTTTCTCCTGTACTTCAGGAAGTGCTTTTCCATTTTAATTAGACAGTGATTGAATGGAAAACAAAAGCTTTTCTTAGCTTGAAACTATAAACATTAGACTTCCACTATCATCACCATCCAGATAAATATCCAGTTCCACCTAAATTCTTCTTTAGCATCCAAATTATTTTTTTGGTTCATTTGTTTTTAGTCTGATGCTGAACCAACTTAAAGGAATTTTGGTTCAGGTCCTTCACAGATCAATTATTTAGTTCTATTTTACATACTTAATCTTAGCTTAAAATTAATCATGAAAAAATACCACCATTGCTGTTTTACAGATAAACTGTCAAGAAGGAGTGTCTTCACTTGTGTAAAGATCCTCATGCAGCTGTCTTTCTCACACATCCCAGGGTAAGGTGTGAAATAATCTACTATTCCTTCTTTTTAGTAAACCTGTAAAAGCTTGAGTCCATCAAAACATGTGAATGAGTGTCCATCTTCTGTTATACAGTGGTCTGAAACAGTATTTTTAAGGCCAGTTTTGATAAAGGAAAGGATGTATTTCTTTAAAGGCCTTTGGGGCCAGATTTTAGTATGACTGCAATACATACTGGGTGAACTCGCTTATTTGATAGAAATAGTTATTTTAAAATTAAACCCTTACACTTTCATGTTGTTATACTACTGATATTCCTGATACTTTCAGCTGTAATTCCTCACAGATGTATTGTTGAAACCAAAAATTTTACTCCGTTCTGAGTCTGGTTTTGCTAAAGCGTATAACTTATATAACTGGTTTCTAAATCTGCTTAGAACTGTTCCTAAAAAGTCTCCCAGAGTAAAAACATTTTTTTAAAATTTTTATTCTTTTGTTCTAATTCAATGAATGCCTTATGTAGTAGTTCTTCTAATTATTAATACAGGTTTGCTACTGGAATCAGTATGCCTGGATTTATTTGGAATAGTTTTATGCATTTTTTAAAGTGTATTTTAGAGAATGTAATGAATGACCTTCCTTATGTTACCTTACAAAAAAATAGAACTGTTGGATTGCTTTTTTTAAGCTGTTGATCCTAGAAGCATATGGAGAAATTACACAGTACAAGCTTTATACTTCATCACCTCATCAGAATAATGAAGTAGCACATTAGGCATTCAACCAGCATTGCAACCCAACAGCTACACCTTGGGTGTGCTGACTCAACTTCTATAGTGAAGGATGGAAGCAGAAGATGATAACTTATATTTTAAAATCAGAACATGCTGCAATTAATGGAGACTAGGCAAAATAAAAATTTTATTTCCACTTTAAAAAATGTACATGATTTCAAAAGAGAAAATGAAAGAGGAAGCAACTGAGTTGGCCATTGGCATTTCAGGTTAAACATGTTGAGAAAGACTACTTAGAAAATAGGAACTGATTTCAAGTTTTCTATTTAATACAGTCCAAATGGGAAAATACAGGAGAGTGTGTAAATAAAGGGGAACATGCTGGGGCAGAAAAAGAAAGACAGTCATAGCTTTTTTTTACTGTAGTTAAGATGTTAGGTTTTACTTGGTTTTGTTGGTTGTTCTATCTTAAGATTTCCTTGTCTGTGCTAGTAATTTTTTTTTTTATTTGATTGTTTAAAGGCTTTACCTTTTCATTGTTAGACAGTTTAATGTGTGACTGTGTACACAAGCATAGTTTCAGTGAAGGAAACTTTATCTCGGATGACTATCAGACTATGGGACTATCAAAATGGGACTACATTCTAGGGGGTTTCCACTCAGTTAGCTTTGTTTGACTTCAATTGGCTAAAGTCTTAGAAATTTTCGAAGTTAAAATGTTAGGCCTGTAAGTAATATCTCACTAATTCCCAGCAGGTACTATGAATAGCAATCTTATAGTGTTATTTAGATACTGATTTTAGCTTGCATATTTTTTACAGTAAGGTTTTACACAGTTATGTTAATCAATGAACCAAATTCCCATGATACTTTGCTATTCAGGTTTAGGTCTGGCTAAACTTATGACCTCTAGCCTATCTGATTCTTTTGGGAACTCATTAGCCTGTGTATCTGGAAATGCCTTTTGTAGCAAATGTGACTGATTTGTACATCCTGCTATTTTCCATATTCTTCTTTTAAAGTACCAGAAGTTACTGGCAAAGCAGTTACCAGCAAAGACCCATGTGATTGATATACTCAGTCATTGGTATTTCTGTTTTCAAAGATAAGCAGATGGGAAGTATGTAATTCTGCGGAAATTAGTGAACTGTAGGCTTCAGAGGAGGTATAAACTTGAATATCTAATTGTGCATTATGGACTTAGTGTATTTTAGCTGTCATAGTGTAGGGGACTAGAGACCACAGGGACCAACACATCTATTGGTTAATTAACATCTTGATCAATAAATTGATTGAGCTGAATGTGAATAGTTTCTTGAAACATTACTAACCCAATAAAACTTAACTGTCAAGATTAAAAAATCTGTTTGACAATCAGTTTTTGTATTTAGACACTAAATAAAAATTTCAGGGAATTGCGCAACACCTGGAGGATACCAGAACAAATTCAATGATGCTGTGTTTTGCTCTGTTAGTCAGGAAGATCTAGTAAATTCAGTAAGGTTAATGCACTTGAACTGAAGTAGGAAGAAAAGTAGAAAGAGATCTTTTACTTTATGATTAAAAAATAATAAAACCACAGAAACTTCTCATAAATGTCATACTTCAGTATTCCTAAATGTATTGGAAATGAGTATTTGAACAAGGTGGGTGGGGAGACTGTGCCATTGCTTTGTTAGTAGACTTAACCTCTAGTATCTCCCTGCTTGTGTACCACAGATGTTCAAAATTACAAATGTACAATGTGAAGTTATTTAGTGTTAAAGTGCGATGTGAGGTACTTGTGCTAAGCCATCACTGATTTCAGACACTGTATTTGGAAAAATCCAAACACTCCATAAACCACCAAAGCTTAATCCTTTTCTAGGCAATGAAGACAGAAATCATAGAAGCCAGATTTAGTAAATGAATTCTCAACCCTAGAAATGTTTCTTTCAAATCACACAAAATATGTATAGAGTCACTAGATCATGTGACAGGTCCAACCTCCTGTTCAAAGCAGGTCTTAAGAGCAGGGTGCTCAGGGCAAAGTCCAGTCAAGTTTTGAGTATCTCCAGAGTGGAACATACCCAGACTCTTTGCGCAACTTTTCCAATGTTCAACAACCTACGGAATGGAAAACATTCTTCTGCATATCGGGGCATAATTTCCCAACTTTCAACTTATGTCCATTGCTTCTTGTTCTTTCATTATGTATCACTGAACAGCGTGGTTCCAGCCTCTCTTCACCCTCCTTTTGAGTAGCTGTGGATATATATTAAAAAAAAAACCCACAAAACAACAAAAAACCCCACTATATACTAATTGGATACTCTGGATACTGTGAACTGGATACTTTCTGTGCCTATCTCAGGTTGTCATTCCATCACTAAATTCTTCACACTCACCAGGGGCCCATGCAAGCAGAGAGACAGTACAAAGCAGAACCCTCTTATTAAGAAAGATCTTTTTTCTGTGTTCTGCCCTTTTCCTGTGTTCTGCCTTTTTTCCTTTCCTCTCTTTTCCTCACACTCCATCATATACCTGTGTCAGCTGCAGGGTCTTGGCTTTTTTTCTAAATCACTGTTCCAGCAGAAAAATGAGAGATGAAGTCAACAGCTTTAGACTGCATTTTGTTGGCCTCATGTTAATGATCCTTCAATGAGACCATGAGCAGCTTTTCTGGGCAAGGCAGATGTCTTGAATGCAGTCGAATAGGCTGCCAGCAGGAAAAAAAAAAAAAAAGAAAAAAAAAGAGACATATGTTCAACATGTAATACAAACTAGAGTTTGTAGCTTGATAATAGACAAATCTTTCATATTGAAGCCTTTTTATTTATGCATATGGCAGGTCCCTTATCGGCATTATCTTCAACTATAAAAATAGCAATTGTCATTATCTCCAATTGCAATATTAGAGATCTGTTTCATGTAAGGAGTCTGCCCACTGATTATGTTTTAGCTCTTACATGCTTTATGCACCTAATAGAGAAAATTAAGCAACATGCCTAACACCTGTAGGTGCTTCATTCTCCTCTCCTCTCCTCTCCTCTCCTCTCCTCTCCTCTCCTCTCCTCTCCTCTCCTCTCCTCTCCTCTCCTCTCCTCTCCTCTCCTCTCCTCTCCTCTCCTCTCCTCTCTCCCCTCCCCTCCCCTCCCCTCTTCTCCTCTCCTCTTTAGTAATATCATGGCTTATTTTGTGTGTTTTTTGCGGAGTTTCCCAGTCCTGTTCTTTGAACTTGATGAGTAGAACCATATCAATGGCAGCACTTGTGTTGATGCTTATGATTTGTTGCAAGGGCCCAGTTTCCTCTAAGATCAAGAACTTGAGTATCTTAATATGCATAGGCACTGATTTGAAACAGATATTTATACTGATGTGCTGGAAGTAGAGAGCAGTGCTTTTTTATCTTGTAGAGAAAAATAGAAATCCTAGGATTTTTTCTATTCTACTTTCTCTTAAAGCCTACAAATGAAAATAAAAAACAAAGAGTTCCATGTACAAAATTTCTTTATGAAGAGCCATCTGTACAAAAGCAAGAAATTAGTTGGCCCACAGTCTAAGTGCCTGCAATGAATTCTGAATGATCATTACAAATTTACTCTCACAGATAATTTAGGATGTTTAAAACAAGCAATGGCACTCAGAGTCCTGACAATAATGCAAGTACTAATTGAAAGGCCATGTGCAATTATGTAACAATATATAATTGCACCATAAGTAGAAGGACCTCAGAATTTTCTTCTGCAGTGATCTGTCAGCAGAAGATATCTTTTAAACTTTAAATTTTCTTTGAGGAAAATCAACTTATAAGATAATCAGTCTAACAGAAAGCAACCAGGAAGCTGAAAAATACTGATTCTGAAATGTGTTTTCTCCAGCATTCTTTCCACCAAACAAAAGAATAAATGAATTAAATATACTTGAATTCTGATCCTCATTTGGGATTGTTACTGTAATATGTAACTGGTAGAAAATAGAATCATGTGATTGCCTTTAAAAGTTTTTGGTGAGCATCTTCACTTTCTTAGTGGAAGACTGTGTAATCATTGTCTACATATTGATAACAGTCTTCAAACATGTTTTTGTACCTTCATCTCTTAATTTGTTTGTTTGTTTTCTCTAAATTGTCATTAGGACTTCATATGTGGTGACAAAATAATTAATCTTAAAAAAAATTTCAGGTCTAGATAATAGTTTACTTAGACTATGCTTTGCACTCTTGTTTCTTTCTGAGCCAAGTTACACTAGTGTAGAAGAACCAGATTTTTTTCTGCAGTATGTCTTGAGGCAAATCAGTGTACTGAATAAGAGAAATGGATGTTTTTGATCTAACAAAATAGAACTGTTTTTCACAGAAGTGAGGATGAGTATCTCAATAACTATGAAGGAATAACTGTAGAGCAAAGGTTAAGATCCTTTCATCATTTGCAGTCCTTGGGGAATATCAGTCTCACTTAGATGAGCTGTTTGCAGTCTTTGGGGAATATCAGTCTCACTTAGATGAGCTGTTTGGACAAGCTCTGTAGCAAATTTGGGAATAAAACAAAAGGGAAAATATTTTACTCCCAAGAAAAGGTCAGGACGTTTAATACAGTAGTAATAAAGGATGCATTATATTTTTCAGAGAAGCACAATTATTTTTAGTTCAAGGTGTGATATGTCAGGTGCATATCATCTTTTCTCACTCTATTTTACTGTACCAGAAATGTGCAAAACAGCTCCGCTGTTCTCCTGATTACTGAAAAGTTTTATTTCTTTCTTTGACTTTACAGCAGTATTCACCATATTGTAATTATTTTGGGACACCAAAGATGCAAATCCTAATAACAAGACTTTGGGGTTTTTACTGGAAATGCCCCCCCCCCCCCCCAATTTACATTATATTTTCATGTATTTTAAATGTATCACTCAGGTATAAAATTAAGTGATAAATGAAGACAAATGATACTATTCAAGATACAGCACCATGCTATAGATTATTTATACTGTAACATTAAATGTGGTCTTGTAAACCTAACAGACTCATAAAAGATTATGGAATGCAGTAGGTATGTATATTCCACAAGGAAAAAAAATCCATTGAAAACATAAGAAGGGTTTTTTTTTAATTGAATTTACATATATTGCAGACTGCCACACCTGAGAGTATAGGAGCTACAGTTTTTCTTTCTAACTTAGAGAAAAACAGCTTTTGAATTTAGAACTGCCCATGTTCTTTTCATGGTTTTCATGGGTTTGACTGTTTTACTGTATCAAATGCTTTTAAAAAATTAAATGGAGCAGAGGGAAAGATTGTTATAGTTAATGTGGGGACAATGCTTTGTTTCAGAGAAGGAAAACTAGTAAGGAGCTATTTTTAGATCTGAATCCAACTAATAGGAAAGAGCTGGCTGAGACTTGAGTGTGGAGGTAGTTTGAGTGAAAGTTATCACAAAATATCAGAGAACAATCTTCTAAGAAGGGGAAGTTGTGAGAGAAGCAGTGTGAGAAAACTGGGCTTCTGAAAAACAGGCTTTGGCAAACTCAGGTATGGAATGTAATCTAAGGAGCATATTGTAGTATAATTAATATCAATTAATATCTAAAACAGACTGTTCAAAGCACAACACTAACCTAGCCTGGTGTCAGAGAAAGGCAGCAACACTGAGAGAGACTCCTACACCAGAAAGGAATTGCAGGAATACTGGAAACTGGCACATGTCTAAGAATAATTCTGCAAAAGAATAGAACAAATTTATAGAGATAAAATTAGAAAGAGAGAGTAGGGAGCAAAATTACTTAAAACTAGCAAGAGATGTAAAAAGTACCTAGCAATAAGTTCTGTAAGTGCATCAGAAATAAGACAAATTCAGTCCTCATTTCTAAATAGAGTTTAGAAGTGTCCTTTAAGGCTGTGTGAGCATGCCTTTGTGTATATATTAGCACGAGGGACAAATTTGTTCACTAGCAAATTGGAGGTCTTTCAGATGAACTAGCTATAAGAGGGGCTGTAGGGGTTTTTCCATTTAGCCCTATTAGATTAGTGAGGATCTTATGTAATGAGCTTTTAAAGCTGAGGCAAATTAGAGAAGGATCAAGGAAGGAGTGGCTTTTCCAGCGTAACAACTCCTCTGACTATATGATCTTACAATTCATATACAACCAAATGACATACAATATTATTGAGAAACACTATAGTATAAAAGGCAGTGGTGCAAATACAAACACTTAACAATATCTGCATCTACCACATCAGAATTGCAGTTTATCAGGAAAATGGGTGCAGGAGAGGACAAAAAAATCCTTCCCCCACAAAGAACCTTTTATCTTCCACTTATCCACAATAATCAGTCATAGAACATCTACTCATATGGCAAAATACCTTCTTCAAGCATGGCAGTTAATAGCTGGCTCATGCCCCAAAGAATGGGATTTTAAGTGCCTTATAAATATTAAATCCTACCTAATGTAAGTATAGATATACTTAATATCCATATAACTGTCTAATCTTATTCTGAATCTTGCTAGACCTTTTTAGACCTTTAGACCTTTTGTTTATTCCATGTCTCTGATTATTTTTATCTTTGGACCTTCTTGTTTCTGGTAAAGTCATTAGAAGTAAAGCACAGATCCAAATATGAACTGTTGAAACTCTGTGTTTGAGCTTGCAGTGACCTGTTATGCATTTGATATTAGGATTCAACTGCATAGTATACACTTGGAATTTCATACAATATTTCACTTGTAGATTGGGTTGCAGATATGGAAAAAAAACATTGTAGACCTTGTTCCTTTCAGAAAACAGAGCTAGTGCTCACGGCTCACAGTTACTTATTTTTTAATGTAGTTTTTTTCCTAGAGTTAGAGGCACACAATAGCAATATTCTTTAAGCTAGCCAATTGCTACCCAAAATATCTTGAGTTTTGCTGATGACTCATATGACTGAGCCAATCATTTGTTGTATGACCCACCTTAGAGAACAAAAATGTAGCAAATTTTGTCTCTGTGATCAGTACAACTGAATTAGAGATCAGCAGCAATAGGTGAAAGAGTCTTCTCAACACTGGTAAAAATTCATTTCATCCTAGTGCATTTATATTCATTTTATTCACTGTGTGATGGGACCCTGTCGTGGTTTAACCCCAGCCAGCAACTAAGCACCATGCAGCCGCTTGCTCACTCCCCCCCACCCAGTGGATGGGGGGGGAGAATCGGAAAGAAAAAGGTAAAACTCATGGGTTGAGATAAGAACAGTTTAGTAGAACAGAAAGGAAGAAAATAATAATGATAACAATAATAATAAAATGGCAATAACAATAATAAAAGAATTGGAATATACAAAACAAGTGATGCACAATGGTCACCACTCACCGACTGATGCCCTCTTAGTTCCTGAGCAGCGATCCCTCCCAGGCCAACTCCCCCCACTTTATATACTGGGCATGATGTCACATGGTCTGGAATATCCTTTTGGCCAGTTTGGGTCAGCTGCCCTGGCTGTGTCCCCTCCCAAATCCTTGTGCCCCTCCAGCCTTCTCGCTGGCTGGGCATGAGAAGCTGAAAAATCCTTGACTTAGCATAAACACTCCTTAGCGACAACTGAAAACATCAGTGTGTTATCAACATTCTTCTCATACTGAACCCAAGACATAGCACTATATCAGCTACTAGGAAGAAAATTAACTCTATCCCATCCAAAACCAGGACAGACTCTGAAGCTGCTGTGAGTTTTGAAGTCAATGTCTGTAGACGTCTTCTTATATTTAAGCACAGCAAAACTACCATCAGGGCTTTAAGGTCAAAAATGGTTTTATTTGGATAGATACAAGAGGGGCTTTTTAAAGGATTTTTTTTAAGAAGACCAGAAGAAATGAAAAGACAAAGTAGTAGATAAAATACACGAGAAATGCTAACTCCATACAGTCTGTTCTGAGTTCTTGGAGGGAAGAAGTAGCCCAAAGGCCTGGTTGAGGTTGTTGGAAGATCTCCCTGCTCTCCGAAGTCTTCCTTCCTCAGTTGGCTTCAGGTTCACCGCTAGCAGCCGCTTGCATGTTCAGACCGCTGTTCCTCTCTCTGCCTGTTCCATCGCTGCCCTCTCAAAACTTTCAGCTCCAGGATATGCTCAACGTCCCTTTGGGGAAGGCTCATGCTGCTAGGATGTGCCACCACCTCGAGAGAGGAGCAGTCAGGATAGGGCAATCAGCAGCCTCATCCACTGCTGCCCAGCCACATACTCTCAAAAGAGCTTACCATGAGAAAATGAGAACATATGTCGCCCATCAGTTTGCATTGCTACCCCTCCAGACATTAGTGGTATTCCAGTTAAAAGAAGCCAAAGATTTCATGTGGTATAAACAGAGCTTCCCTGTATAAGCAGAAGAAATGTCTTCAAACCAAAGTTAAATCCACCAAGCATTGCAAAAGGCTTGCAATATTGCTGTTCAGACTTAAAAATATATTCAGAGACTGATTCACTTCACTTTGAACTCATCTGGATTATTTCTATTACCTACAGCAGAGTCAAGTTAGCCTTTCAGTTGGCAGAACTATTGTTTTCTCTTTCACAAGCCAGCTTATCCTGAAAGATATTTTCATAATACCTTTGCCTAACAAATTTTACTTAGTGATTAAGTTTTTTCTCTGTGAGCTGAAATAAATGAAAATTTTCTTTTCATATAACAGCTGTAATGAGAATCTTACTCTGCCGTATCACTATTAGGAGAGCAGTAATTACAAGATTTCTAACAACATCAGTGTTTGAGGCAAATCTCTTTCTAAAGAGGAACCAAGGTTAGATGGAGCTCTGCTGGAAGTCCTTTTATTTGCCACGATGCCAAACATCAAACTATGAAATCATTTTACTCTCATTATTAACTTTTGCAAGAGATGTACTTGTTTCCATTGAGTTGTTTTCAAGTCAGTGGAGAAAAAGACAGACGATTTTATCAGTGGAGAAGGAGATGAAGAGAATTAAAGAATATTTGATGAGGTGTAAACAAAGCAGCAGCTTGAGCTGGAGGGTGAACTGTAAATTGCAACATGGTAGTGAGAAAAAGAACAATTTGCAAAAATAGCTTAAAAACCGTTAAGCATCAAAGCAAACAACAGGACATTTTTAAAGCTTAGCTTATTTAAGCAATAAGCTAAAATGGTTTTTAAGTGAAGACAACAAACAAAAATGCTCCAACCTTAAAGCACAGTAGAGTTACTTCCTCACATTGCCCTCACACTGCTTCAGGGTTAACTCTAGCATCGTGCCAGAGAGTTTACAGTACTCTTTTTTTTTAAAAGGTGTAAAAATGGAGCTTGTATATTTTAAGTGGCTTCATCTAGATTTTGAGTTATTAAAACATGATTGGAAACAAATTGCTTGATGGGCTTTTAGTATGTTGTAAATTTTGGGTTTTTTTGATGGAATGTCAATTGTAATAGCTTAAGTAGATGATTTCCCTTGGTATATGTAGGTGTGCTATTCATTAGAACTGCCAAAGTAAAACAAAATTCGAGTTTGGCTAGACTGAGACAGGAAAGTGTAAGTACTTTTAAAGATGAAAAGTATTTTCTACTTCTGTATCAAAAAAATTTCTTTCTAAGTAAGCCTAAGTCTAGAAAAGCACACCATCCCGTAACTTACTCTCTTCTCTTTACTACAAAATGGCTGACATCATTATATGTTATTATCTTCATATGTATTAAAAAAAAAAACAGCATACAAGCACGCTTATATTTATAGGTACTCTTCTGTGTAACTTGTGTGCCTCGAGAAGCGAGGTAATATTTGCAAGTCTTGATCCAAAGGCGGTCGGTTTTGAAATGTGCTACAGATTCAGCCCATGCTGACATTAGGATGATAACTCTTCCTGCCTGGAGAGAAAAGTAACTCTGCAGGATCAAGGATGTCTTTTAAATGTGGTTGGTTTGGATATCTTTGTATGTTTAATGTGGAAATCTGAAACAATAGCATCCATTTGTACCAGTGAGAGGGAACCCTCTTCTGAAATGGAGTACCTGCAATTTCTGTGAAGAGCAGAAACTATGGAACCGTCACCTTTGTGACGTGGTATTTCAACACACTAACATTGAAAGGATTCAGTGTTATAACATTTGAAAAGGATCATATGGATACAAAAACCTGTAGTTGAATGGACAATCTCATTTAGGCATGAAAAACGGGAAACTGTTGTTCAAACGGAGTGACTTCTGTACAGCTACCTGTGACAGAGTCATGTCACTCCTCTTTTTCTAACAAAAGCCTAGGCATGTGTCTATTGTAAGGGGGCCATAATTTTTCTAATGTGTCCCAGCTGCAGAAACATCAGAAGCAACTTTGTAAAAATATTCAGATTCCTCTTTGACAACTTTTCCCAATCTTTAGCTGTAAACCACTATACATTTTTTTTTCCTTATTTTTCCAAAACTTGAGGAGTCTGCCAGCTCCCCCCAAAATATCACATGTGTTCAAAATGGGAATAGCAGAAACTATTGCCAGAATACTGGTTTTAAACTGTATTTAGGCAATTAAATATCAGTATCTAAAAAAAATAAAGATAGCATAAAGTAGACAAGAAAAAGTCAGAAATTCTACATATGACACTGAAAATAGGGCATATGAAACCCCATTCATTTCCATATATGATTTTTAATGTACTGTAATTTAGGGAAGAATTTTAGAACATCCACAGGAGGAAAACATAGATAAAAGATTGTAAATCCCAGAGTTAAGACTTCACAGCTCTTCTGAACCTTACTAAAAATTAGTAATAATGTGATATTATTCAAATTCCCTGAGTATTTTAGCTTCACAAGATATGTTAAATATTTTTCAGTTATTGTCAATTATTCTTTCTCTTTCAAGTATAGAATATATAGAATAATGGATGGAATCTTAAGGTTGCTTTGGAGAATAACATACACTGGTATATAAATTTCCATACAGGACATGTGGAGTGAGATACACCAACACCATCAAGGCAAAGTAATTTGAAAATACAGTATTTATTGTACCCAGTTTACAGCCTAAGGAACTTGGAGATGTTGTGATTTTGCACAACAGTTAATTACACAATAAATGAACAGTTGAATTAGGAAGAATATTATTTTCTTGTTATTTTTCTTCCTGAATGCAAGAATTTGTTTAAGTCTGAAGTTTGTCTGATGATAATCCATGTAAGTCCAGCTCAGAGAAGTTGTCTCAGTTTTCACAGAAGAAGGGCAAGAATGAAAAAGCTGAAAGATCTTGTAAAAGGTCTTCAACAGCTCTTTTCTTTTAAACTGTGTCAAGAAGAGCAGTAATGATGGTGCTTCTGCCCATCAGGCACCATAAGGGCCCAGGTTTTCAAATTCAGGACAATGTGATGTAACCCTTAGTAACAACTGCAATGTAGTAGGAGTTACAGGTCCATCTAATGGCAGTGGCAATTAATGAGAAAACTGGTAAGGTGTCAGGAACTTTAACTCCTTGCCAAGTCACATACAGGCACAGAATTCTCATCTTTGTATCTTCCCCAAACTACACGTATCAGTCCCCAAACTAGGATCCTAAACTTGTGCTTTTCCCTGTCCTCACCTTTCTACTACCACCACCTCAGCCTCCCCTTCTGGTGGAAAGCACTCTCCCAGTTCCTCAGCTTCACATTTCATTTTTGTAGCCATACTGGTTTTGATGGGATGCGTGGGCAGGGTAGAGAATAGAGAATTCAATTCCCCAGACTTCAGAGAACTTCCTCAAAAAGTTAGACACCCATTTTCTTTCCTTGTTCAAGACCATGCTTCGTTTCTTACCAAATGCTGAAAAAGCTTTGGCTACACATGAACCTGGTGGAATGCAGAGCGGCACGTGTTCTATGTCAATCTGATTGCATAACATTGTGCTGAAAATCATTCAAGATTTATTGAAAAAGAAAAGACAGAAGAGAGCATGATTTCTTAGTCTAGCGCTGAAGGCACTCAGCCGTCAGGGGGCAATTGTAACTGTAGTTTCTGCTCACAGGGTTGCATTTTACTCAGAGGCTGAGTAATTTAAATACAGATAGAGCTTTAGAAACAAGGACCAGAACTTCCTTCTCACAGAGAAGGCAGTGAAAAAGTCAAACCTTTAGCTCTGTCTCTATATACTCTGTAACATCAGGTTTCTCCTTGCACAGCAGCATAGCTTGGAGAACTTCAGTGCAGTCTATATATTGATGATAGGGTGCTTTTGAGAGATACGTGGGCTGGATCCCTGTTAGGTTTTTGATTGAACTGAACTCCTACTCCTAGACAAATTCTCTAAGGTATTACATAAAAGATAGACGGTGGCACTATGACACCCTTTTAGAAAAAATTAACAACCACAGCTGCATTTTATAGGAGGCTTGAATGTGTTCGACAGTCTCACAGCTCACCAGGCTGGGCTTCTCAAGATGCTGCAGCAGAAGAATGCCAAATTTTTAGACTCACACTGGGCCTATATAGGAAATACAGATTAACTTTTTCAGTACTTAACACACAGGCACAGAGGGAGAACTCAAGACATTAAGAGAAATTCAAAGTTTCATCTTACATACTTTTGAACGGGGTCTACTAAATGGCATTTACTTCCTGGTTTACATAAGTAAAAACCAGATGGGCAAAGGTATTTAGGAGTCTAATATCTCTTTGGGAGTCTGATTTCCCTTCGATTTCAATTGGAAATTGTGGTATATATAAATAGGGATAGGGCACTCAAAAGTCTTTGTGGATTTGGTCCTTTTGTCCTTTGTAGCATAATTTTTAAAGTGTAAATAACTGTTTCTTTGTAATAAACTACTGAACTTTAAAAAGTTTCAAGTTTAAATTCATCACTGATACAGGATCCGATGTTTTCAGATTACAGTGGAAAGGATGTTTTAATAGCTGCCAGCTTTGTTTATTCAGTCCTGGCTCTGAGAAGCAGCTGAATCTTTCTGCACGTTACTAGGCAGTTCGGCATTTGGAGACCTCACACCAAAGCCCGACCGCGTTAACAAAAGAAAGCTTGGAGAGGAACATATTTATCTATCCCAAAAGACTGAACACTATTGAAGCTGGTGGATCTTGTCTCCCAAATGACTTTCTGTAGTGTAACTCACTCTCCTCTCTGGGTATACCTCTGCCTTTTTTGTAATAACCACCTACTTCAAATGGCTATCAGTGTTTTGACACTGCCTCCAATCCCGCGGAGGTACATGGTCTTGAAAGCAACCAAACGCTTTCTCCCTTCAGCGCCTTGGTTGTGCAGCTCAGACAAGACTGAAACTGCTATTTAGCAATGAATTAGAGGTATGATTCAGAACAAAACGAGAAGCAGATGAATAAGTGTATGCCAATTTCTCATAGTCCCTTTTCTGAGAACCACACTTTCAAGTGTCAAGTGGGTGAAATCACATAAAGGTGTTTTGCTTTTTACTCAAAGGGTCAAGTATTTTAATATGGGCTTGTCTTTGGAATTAATTTAGTGTAACACGTGCTCCTTTTCCCTCCCCTTTTTCCAGCACTCCAGTTCCTGAAATATATATGATGATGCATGCAGCACAAATAACCGGTTACCATAGGAACAACTGTAATAGTGATCCCAAAGCAGGGTTGGGGTTTTTTTCAGGATTTTTTTTTTTTTAATACCATACTTTACACTTACATAAAGCTCCTAGCCTTCTTTCATTTGCAAATCATTCTGGAAAAATGCTCTTATTTAACATGATTTGACTATAAATCTATCAAAATTTTCAGTGTGTTTGCAGTAGCCTTCTGGCCATGTGCATTTTTTACTACTAGAAAGATAAACACTAAAAAAATTTTCAGGAAAGGAATTTGGTATCCATGACATTGTAAATGACAGCCTTATGATAAACATTACTGCTTTACACATTGCCATGATGGTATTACTGACCTAAGCATAGCGCTTATTAGATTTTTCTCTTCCTTTTCCCCAACATAATTTTACCTCTTACCACATCCTGGCATGCAAGTATAAGAAAACACAAATATATGTAACTATGAATAAAGCAAAATGGCAGGTAAATTTTGATTCTTCTAAATGTAAATGTTATTATCTAGGTCTGCATATGTCTTTTTCATCAGAGCCACAAACTACATTTCAGATATGCACTAACTTGTTGTCACAACCCTATGCATAGGTTCATAGGGAAGTAATCAAGGATAAGTCTGCCTTGGAGATGTTCCTCCCCTCGGTGTTCCCATGGCATTGGAGGGAGCTCTGTCTTCCAACAACATTCAAATTGCTTGAGTATTGGTGAGGACATTGTGAGAATGAGCTACTCCACCTGGCAAGTGGAGATATGACGAGAGCCTGTTCTGGAGTGCATGGTCATCTCTGGGCTGGTCTTAGCTCTGAGTCGTTTCACATTTTAGACAATAAAGGTACAATCTACATTGGTGTGGTTATCACAAAAGTTCTATGTCAAATTTACTTAAAGGCTTGTGTCTTTAATCCATCATTAACTTAACCTCTATTTTGTGTAGCACAAATGAGTAGGAGAAACGTAGGGTAATGCTGCATAAGGCTTCCTTAGAAAGCAAGAATTTCAGTTAAAAACAAGTAAGAACTTCTTTCTTTTGGTCATGCATATAACAGTGCAGAGCTTAGAAAAATTAAAAAGGAATTAGGAGAGGCTGTAAAATAGTCATTGATAGAGAACATGAACTAGATGTGCTTGGAGAGATCTGCCTGCATTGCTGTATTTTAATAGTCAGGTCTACCTACGTATATGCCATGTCTTGCATGAGTGCTGGGATGTTAGGGTACATCCACACTGCAGACGCAGCAGGTTATACTGAGTTTTAAGTTGTTATGAGACTGCTGTTAGCAGTAGATCTGGCTGGCTTAACATGAGCTGTACACTACACTGCAGTCACCAAAATACATGAAGCACTGGCCTACAAGTTTTGACAAGTTGTAATTTTCTGACCAAAACCACATTTTAGGGAAAACTCCTACATCAAATTTATTCCAAAACTCTCTTCTCCTGCCTAGCAAAAATTAGAGATATTATTCAGTCTACATAGTTCAACCAAATAGTTGCTGTTACAAACTTCCACCTTGCAGAACTGAAGGTTTTTCACACTCACTAGGGCTGTATCACTTTATATCAGCTGAGAAAATAAATCATAAAGGAGGGTGTGTCTGTTCCATAGCTTGGCCTTTCTGAAGTGATACCTCTTGTAATTGTAAGTAGTTGTGAAGTTTACTGAGGCTTTCCCATCAGCTGAAAGACCTACTTTAAGTTTCTAGCTACAGCGGGCTCTTAGTGGTTTTTTTCATGCAAAGTATTTAATTTACTTGCAAAGCAGATTCACATCATCATTTTTTTTCCATTTGACATATAGAATTTAATTATAGTAAACTTTTGACACTAATTAGATGGTAGCTTTAGAGGACCTGATATAATTTATTAGATTTGGGTGTTTAACTGCAGTGCAGTTAGTGGGTAACCATGTTTAGGGGTATAAATTCTATAAAACAGTAATTAATTTGTATATACTTGCTGCCTCATTAATCTATGTGTTCGGATACCTAAAAATGTAAGGTGTGGTATATATTTTATTAGGCAATGAAGAAGAACAAAGTTTTTTTTCATGTAAGAGAGAATAGAGCTTTTGCCAAGCAGTCAAAACACCATGACCTTCTGAAGACAAAAAAACCCCACAATGCTCTTTCCATTCATCCTTTAGGACTTAATGCACTCTCTCATTCCTTAGTGGATGTGTCTCATGCCACAAAGGTAGCATGTAGAGTATTATTTTACTGTTTAGGAGGTGGTGGTTGAAGGCTCTGAGGTTACTGCCGTTGCCTCACGTCTTCAAGTCTCTCTCTGTTTCTATAGCTCTCTCAACATGTCTGTGCATGTGGTTCTCCTAACTTACTCTGTCAAAATGATGCAGGAAAGGAAAGCATTTAAGCTACCGTTTCAGAAACAATCTAGGGGCAGCTGTGCCTAAGTAGCAACCTCCAGCAGCAGGAGGGGAAATGACAGGCAGTGAGGTTGTGCAGAGCTGAAGCAGAATGGTAAGACAATGGAGAACTGCAGGATATCATCAACATCTGAACCAGCACCCTGGTTAACCCCGCTCAAAAATTATCTCAGTGCAGCAAATTCCCAATATTAAAAATGTTAGCTTCTGTTTACTGTAGCAGCACTGTTTCTGCTGTCCCCTGGTAACACTGAATCACTTAGATGAATAATAGGAAAAATGTAAATAGGACATTCTGGGGAACTCAGAGCCGTTTTCGGTGAGTAATGGTGCCAAGGATGTGCTAATTTTTGGAGCTAAGCAGAAATTTTCCACAAAATACTCCTTTTGTTGGAAAATGAAAATTACTGCTGCTGAAATGTTTTTCAGGGAACAAGCAACGTTTTCAACTTGTGAAGTAAAAAATATTTAATAAAGAAAAAAAGTTTCCGCTGTGACAAAATAAATATTTAATTGTGGAAAATGGAAATTACTCTTCATTTCAAAATAAAATTGTCATAATAAAATACAAACCTCATGAAGTTCAACAAGGCCAAGTGTAAGGTCCTACACATGGGTCGGGGCAATCCCAAACATGGATACAGGCCAGGGGATGAAGGGATTGAGAGCAGCCCAGCAGAGAAGGACTTGGGGGTATCGGTGGATGAAAAACTGAATATGATCTGGCAATGTGCAACAGCAGCCCAGAAAGCCAATTGCATCCTGGGCTGCATCAATAGGAGCGTGGCCAGCAGGTCGAGGGAGGTGATTCTGCCCCTCTGCTCTGCTCTCGTGAGACCCCACCTGCAGTACTGCGTCCAGCTCTGGGGTCCTCAGCACAAGAAGGACATGGACCTGCATGAGCAGTTCCAGAGGAGGGCCACAAAGATGATCAGGGGGCTGGAGCACCTCTCTTATGAGGACAGGCTGAGAGAGTTGGGGTGTTCAGCCTGGAGAGGAGAAGGCTCTGGGGAGACCTTACAGCAGCCTTCCAGTACCTAAAGGGGGCTTATAAGAAAGCTGGGGACAGACTTTTTACAAGGGCCTGTAGTGATAGTATGAGGCTTACCAGTTTTAAACTAAAAGAGGGTAGATTCAGACTAGATCTAAGGAAGAAATTTTTTACACTGAGGGTGGTGAAACACTGGCCCAGGTTCCCCAGAGAGGTGATAGATGCCCCATCCCTGGAAACATTCAAGGTCAGGCTGGACGGGGCTCTGAGCAACCTGGTCTGGTTGAAGATGTCCTTGCTCATGGCAGGTGCTGTTGGACTAGCTTACCTTTAAAGGTCCCTTCCAACCCAAACCATTCTAAAAAACCCCCCATCTACAAGAACAACAACAAAACAAATAAAACACCATTGTTCAGGGCTGGTCTAGATTTAAACTGGTCTCAGGATTCTTATTAAATACCAAATATTTTTTCTGAAGCTTCCATTTTGCAATGTGCAAGTCAATCAGCACAAAGAAGCAGAGAAAAGAAACAGAGAAAAGTAGAAGTGTACAGAATTCACATAGCAACAGGGATGGATTTTAATAGACATGATTATGAAGTAGATGGGGGTGTGTGTACATGTTGGGGGAGAACTGCAATTATTTTTAATTCGGAATGAAAAGCCAAGAATTTTTGAAAAAGAGGAAAAAATAGACAAGCAAGATATAAAAAGAACTGATAATGAGAGAAGTAGATAAAATAAAACTCATTTGTCCCTTCTGTCCTATGCATACAGTTAACACAGATTTCTTCTTTCCTGTAGATTTAATGAAGTGCTAATGGTTTCAGTATCTTCTTCTTAGTTGTACCTTTGATATTGCAGGTTCATAAAGAGGCCATAAAGTTTAGTAAGTGCCTAGAGAATAAAAAGGCTTGTTTGGGGATCTATCTGTGCTTAAAAAGAAACTGTTAAACACAGTTATTCAGAAGTGCAGTCACTGGGACTGGGAAATAACATAACTTCAATATACCTTTGAATATTTTATTTGAGGATACCAGTGCAGAGATCCAGCCTGCGGTCTGAACCCTCTACACCTTCAACAAGAATGGGAAACTCAAGCTCTATTGTCTTAAGAACATGCATGATGCTGGTTACCATTTGATTTATGTGTTTTCTGTGTTTATTTGTTTATAAAAATGCCCTGCCTCTTCGCAGTAATCCAAATCCTATGTTGTAGCAGTTTCCATGGCAACTATGCATTTTTTATTGAATAAAGAAAGAATTATGTAAACTAAAACCATACATAAATTATCAATGCATAAATTGCTGCTATTCTGGTTTCTCAGTCCACTTCTCTATAGTTTGTATATCAACAAGTAAGCAAGGTAATAAATCGACCTTTCTTTATCCAGGCATACTGCAACAATATAAGAAAAGGAAAAATAGAAGGTTTCACTCAACCATTTATTCAATAACATTATTGAGCCAACTATCTGTCTAGAAATTGTGATAATACCTGACTCAAAGCATTCAGAAATCATGAGTCATTCCCTTAAAGTAATGAGTCTGGTTTTTAAACTCTTGAGGCTGAAAACCCCCACCAAAACCCCAAACCCCCACATTTTTTATTTGGTTTGTACTGTGGAAGTATGTTATCAATTTTGAAGGGATTTTTTGTAACGTAGTTGAGCTACAAAGAATATATTTTAAGGATGGAAACTTAGATTCTGAATTTTTTATTCCAGTAAGATGTCCTACCTGCTGATATGCAACAGTACCAGTCTCAGTCCTCTTAAAAACTGAGAGGTGTACTCGAACATGCAGACCTATACATCTTTAATTAGCTCTCTCTGTTAACTTCCATTATTTGACTCTATCAGTGTAAAACAACACCCAAGATTTCATTTGCAGCTAGATGTAGTTGAAATTAAGGAACTCTAGCTAAGATTTCAGCCTTTAATTTCTAGATGCCAACTGAAGAGTCAAAATCTTGGAATCTTTCATGACATTCAGAAAAAAATTTCCTCCAAATCCTACTGCAATATTTCAATTTTGAGAGTGAAAATGTTGAAATAAAACATTTTGACATTTGCTGGAATTTAATGTTTTGAGACTTCCACTTGAAAATATTTGAAATGTTGCTCCTGTGAATCAGAAGAAAATTGTTCTGTTAGGGAAATTTTTGGCCAAACTTGCAAATCCATTCATAACAGCTGCCAGACTTTCTGAGGCAGACAGCAAGCTCTGAGCTCAGGAATTCTCATACATGTAGCTATGCTGAGCATAACTTGTCAACAAAAAACACAACTTGCTGCTCATCATTCCTGACTTCTTGCCTGTTTAATCACTGGTTTTGTCTGCATAGCCTCAATCAAGAGTAGATCTTTTCAAATGAGTAACCACTTACTAATATGCATAAAATCTGCATTGTTGTATTTAACATGAAACTCAAAGAATGTACATTGGATGACAAGGTTGTCTCCATGAGAAGTGCTATGTATGTTGGTTATCCTGTAATTTTTCTTCATAAAGTCATACAATTACCTTCACTTACGAAAGCAATGTAGTATGCAAGATAACATAACATATAATTGTTACCATTCAGGTCTTTGACTAAGAAACAGAAGTTTCTATCTACTACCATGATTAATCTCATTATCTCAGTGGGGTATTTAGTATGTGTGTTTTAAAGTACTCTTGAAGCTTTCCAAAGGCAGAAGGCTGAACAAAAATCCAGACATATGCCATATTTGAAGTACAAGATATCATTAGAAATTATGTGGAAGAAAGACTGTATCACAATCTATTTCAGGATTTGTTTTGTCTATTCAAGAAGTTGATGCAAAAAGAAAATATTCAATCCAACTCCAAATCTTCTTGGATTTTTTTGAGGGTTTAAATTAATCTTCAGTGTATTATACATTTATATTTTTTTCAAATTTAATATGCAAACATTATGCAAGTACATACCTCTTTTGGATGACTTTGCAAGTCTTTTCAAGTGGAGGTATTAGTAAAGTGTGAAGGAGAATTCTAAATATATTATTCATTTTATATAGTTAGAAAATAAGAAATGTAATCAATATTTCCAACAGATAAATAACTTTCATTCTACTCCCCTCCCCACAAGCATTCTGAAAATACTTTGTGGGCTAAACACTAGGAAAAAAGCGTTGTTCTGTGTAGCTCAGTGAATATGCTGGCTTGGAAAACCAAATGAAATGCAATACCTAATAAAACATCCCTTTCTTTTTATTCCTTAATATATCATGACATAACTATAAGAAATGTTCTAATTCTCTACAAAAGCAAAAGATCTATCTAAAGAAAATATGAGAAATTGTCTATTCTTAGATTTTGACTCAGGAAGTATTATGACACATTGTAAAATTTTTGTACAGGAAAAAATCTTTAGCACCTATTGTGGACTCTGCTAAAAATACATACCTTACTCTGCTGAAAATACATGAAACAATTATCTTTTATTTAACATTTCTTATAATGTCATTCATTTCCCCTTTACAGAATACCATACCCTTATGGACCACACAGACTGATTCAATACAATGCTATCCCCCAAATTTAGGTTATTTCCCTTCTATTTGTAAACTCAAAAAACAGAATGGTATTTGTGTCATAGACAGAAGAATTCCTTATCCCTTGTTCCTCATTAAAGAGGAACATAAAGGCCTTACATTTTGCTTCTAAATTTCCCTTCTTTTTCTTTAATTGGTTAATACTGAATGCCCTAATTATGTGTGCAGTACTAATAATTTATTAATCCAAAAAGTAAGATGGGTAAGAGGTATGTAGTCATCTGGGCATTTGACAGAGAATTTGGCCAATCAGAAGTTCAAAGCAGAAGTGAAAATACAACAATGCATCTCTCAGTTACCAGCTTATGAAGACCATGATCTAACCAATGTCTTTGAATAGGTGTGATTCCAGCAGAAAGATAAGAGATGGTTTCCTTGCCATTTTCTTCCAAACAGGTTCTGGTCAGAGGGATAGAAATGCAGTCTGTGACTACTGAAGATCAAGAATGACTTTTCACTGGCTCGCTCTTTGGATTCATGCCTGCCACCTATAGATGCATCAGTGTCCCTAAAATGGATCTTCAGATGCCTTCTCTGACTTACTGTCAATAGTGGAAGCTGGCAACATAGCCATGTAGCCAACACCTTCAGAGCCTAACTAAATTCACTATAAACCCTCTTCTTCCTCCAGTATTTCCTCTCCCACTAAACCAAATCATGTGCTACAGATGACATACTACTAAAAGCAAATACAAGCTGTTTTTACATAAGTGCAAAGACCTTAGACTATACTGAAGATGGGAAGGAGGACAGATGAGAAAATCCACATAAAGAAGAATCATAGAATCATAGAATGGTTTGGGTTGGAAGGGACTTTAAAGATCATATAGTCTAACCCCTCTGCCATGGGCAGGGACACCTTCCACTGGACCAGTTTGCTCCAAGCCCCATCCAACCTGGCCTTGAACACTGCCAGGGATGGGGCAGCCACAACTTCTCTGGGCAGCCTGGGCCAGTGCCTCATCACCCTCACAGTAAAGAATTTCTTCCTTATATCTAATCTAAATCTACCCTCTTTCCATTTAAAACTGTTACCCCTCATGCTGTCGCTATGCTCCCTGATAAAGAGTCCCTCCCCTTCTTTCCTGTAGGCCCCCTTTAAGTACTGGAAGGCTGCTATAAGGTCTCCCCAGACCCTTCTCTTCTCCAGGCTGAACACCCCAACTCTCTCAGCCTGTCCTCATAAGAGAGGTGCTCCAGCCCCCTGATCATCTTTGTGGCCCTCCTCTGGAACTGCTCATGCAGGTCCATGTCCTTCTTGTGCTGAGGACCCCAGAGCTGGATGCAGTACTGCAGGTGGGGTCTCACGAGAGCAGAGCAGAGGGGCAGAATCACCTCCCTCGACCTGCTGGCCACGCTCCTATTGATGCAGCCCAGGATGCAATTGGCTTTCTGGGCTGCTGTTGCACATTGCCAGATCATATTCAGTTTTTCATCCACCGATACCCCCAAGTCCTTCTCTGCTGGGCTGCTCTCAATCCCTTCATCCCCTGGCCTGTATCCATGTTTGGGATTGCCCCGACCCATGTGTAGGACCTTACACTTGGCCTCGTTGAACTTCATGAGGTTCGCACAGGCCCACCTCTCAAGCCTGCCAAGATCCCTCTGGATGGCATCCCTTCCCTCTAGAGTATCAACCACACCACTCAGCATGGTGTCATCCACAAACTTGCTGAGGGTGCACTCAATCCCACTGTCCATGTCCCCAACAAAGATGTTGAATAATACTGGTACCAATACCGACCCTCGAGAGACACCACTCGTCACTGGTCTCCACACAGACATCAAGATTTTGACCACAACTCTTGGAGTGCAACCACCCAGCCAATTCCTTATCCATCTAGTGGTCCAGCCATCAAATCCATGTCTCTCCATTTTAGAGACAAGGATGTTATGTGGGACAGTATCAAATGCTTTGCACAAGTCCAGGTAGATGACATCCTTTGCTCTTCTCCTATCCACCAATGCTGTAACCCCATCATAGAAGGCCACCAGATTTGTCAGGCACAGTTTGCCCTTAGTGAAGCCCTGTTAGCTGTCACCAGTCACTTCTCTGTTTTCCATGTGCCTTAGCATAGTTTCCAGGAGTATCTGCTCCATGATCTTGCCAGGCACAGAGGTGAGACTGACCAGCCTGTAGTTCCCCAGGTTTTCTTTTTTTCCCTTTTTAAAAATGGGGGTTATGTTTCCCCTTTTCCAGTCAGTGGGAACTTCACCAGTCTGCCTCGTCTTTTCAAATATGATTGAAAGTGGCTAACAACTTCAGCTGCCATTTCCCTCAGGACCCTCGGATACATCTCGTCAGGTCCCACAGACTTGTGCAGGTTCAGGTTCCTTAGATGGTCTTGAACCTGATCTTCCCCTACGGTGGGCAGTTCTCCCACTCCTTGCCTTTGGATTCTGTGAATTGGACAGCATAGCTAGAGCACTTGCCAGTGAAGACTGAGGCAAAAAAGTTGTTGAGTACCTCAGCCTTCTCTGTGCCAGTTGTAGCCAGGTGTCCCTTTTCACTCATTGGGGGGGTACAGTTTCTTTCATCTTCCTTTGTTATCCTATGTACCTGAAGAAACCCTTCTTGTTATTTTTTACATCCCTAGCCAAGTTTAGCTCCAGCTGTGCCTTGGCTTTCCTGATCCCCTCCCTGCACTCCCAGGCCATATCCCTATCATCTCTCCAGGATGTGTATCCCTGCCTCCACCAACTATGCATTTTGGTTTGTGTTTTGGTTTGGCTAAGAAGGGTTGCAATTTATACTTTGCCATGGTCATGCCATGCAGAGTAATGAACCTGCAGAATTTCTGCCAAAATTATTGTTTAAAAAAACCCATTGCCTACTGTTATCCAGAGCATGCACATAGTGACATCGTGAAATTGCTATTCTTTTTCCTTTCCCTAAGAATTGCAGCCTGTCTGCTCAGGCTTTATGCAAGGAAATGCTGAGGATGAGAGGTCTTGAGGACACAGCACAAGAGAGTAGCACATACGAACGACTTTAGGGAGGAGGTGTGATATCTTTGTAGAATGGTGAAAGGCTGAGTTGTGGCACGGCTATCTGTAAAAATACGAGTCAAGTGCACATCAGACTCACTACTGCTGATGGATCTTATAAAATCAGTGAGTTACTGCAAATCATGTCATTGTAATATTACCAAGAGGCTGTCTTTCCCCATGACTATTCAATTTCACAGTTTCTGAGATTTTCCTGGTGTTTGAACTTTCCTTAAGATTCTTGAAAAATGTAATACTGCTGTAGGGATAACACTTTTCTCCAAAATAGGTATGATAGTGTGTGCAGAGAAGGAAGACTCTAATAAAACAAATATAACAAAGTTATGGCAGTTTCTCTGATCTGACTGTAGGATCTTTAAACATACTTCTAATGGATCAGAGTTGAAGTAGCCAATTAGGCAAAACTGGTGTAATCACTCTTGCCTCCTCTCCTCCCCTCTCCTCTCCTCTCCTCTCCTCTCCTCTCCTCTCCTCTCCTCTCCTCTCCTCTCCTCTCCTCTCCTCTCCTCTCCTCTCCTCTCCTCTCCTCTCCTCTCCTCTCCTCTCCTCTCCTCTCCTCTCCTCTCCTCTCCTTTCTGCCCTGCCTTGCCCTGCACTTTTCTTCAGCAGAAAATAGATTTGATTAAACACAGACTTTGGTTTTACGTTAGTTACTGAACACGCACATACAATAAAACTATTCTTTGTTTGGGACCAGTTCAAACATCTGAACTAGTAGTAAAATGCCTTTGAGTCACCAAAGCTGTTCAGTTCCAACTTTCCTCATGTATAAGTTAATGACTATTTCTTATGAAATATTTTCCTATTTATTTTCCATAGTGTTGAAACTGCAACATCACTGACTTGATTTACTCTTTTGGATAAACTGGGGAAAACAGCTTAGTTTTCCTCAAAAAAGGAGGAGATTTCATATGATTACAGAATGACTTTTAGTAAGAGGAAGGGTTCATGCTTTGAAGAGATTATATTTAAAGTATTCAGCATGGTCTCAATAAGAGCAAACAACTGATTTTTTTCTACGTTTACTTTTGTTTTTCACCTTGGAAGGAATGGAGAACCTGAATATATGAATACCGTCTGGGAGTAAAGCATTCAAATAACTCAGTGGTATGAAACAGTTTGTATTTTTTCCATGTGTTCACTGATTAGATTAAAGTCAATCTTTCTATTATATGAATGGTTCCCTAGATGACGGTACTGTAAGTTTCAATTTTATTAACACTGTCTGTTTATGTTGATAACAACTCCGTAGCTCAAACGTGGGGGATTAATAATAACAGGCATTTCAAGTACTGACTACTCTTATCAGCATTTGTAGTAGCAAGTTCTATTTTTCTTTTCTTTTTTCTTTTTAAGCTGTAACTAGCCTCAGAATTGTTTTGTGCAAACTCCAATCCAGCAACTGTTTCCATAATTTGACTGAATAGATTGAGTTGTGCAGAAGCTCAGAATTACTTTTATGTTCAATTTTACAAATATTTTCAGAATGCTTTCAAAACAGTGTTAGAGTTGATATGCACTGGCAACACTTCAGCTCTGTTTTAATTTTCCTTTTGTGAAAAGCAGGTAGAAATGAAAGTACAGTAAAATTTAAATGAAGTAGCATATTTCTATGTTACCATATTTTAAAAAACAGCAACAAAATAATCAGAACCTAACCTTCCATAATTTAATAGTGGGTCCTTACCTCAGGGAAGCTACAGAGAAAACCTTTTCTACTTCAAACTAGAAATTTCTATTTTAGGTTGAACAATGATGAGATATTTAGAATTTAGTATTGACTTACAGACTACTTAATGTCTCACTGAGCACATCCAGCTCTTTTCTTTGGTTCTCAAAACCAGAATGCACTTTGGGTGTGCTTTCTAGACAGGTTGCATATTTGTAGGTCATTGTTACTTCAAACTGAAGCTGTTGCTCTGCTTATGTGAGATACCAGTTACTCTCTTTCATGACAGACACAGTAATGGCTTGATTTTCCTCTGCTGCAACCAATGGGACTTTTATTATTAGGTTTAGAGTGAATAGAATCAAGACCATTGGCTGAACATTTAAAAGTAGCATCCGTGGAACACCTTTTAGAATTATTTATACCATTTATCTTATAAAAATTGAAGTTAGGCACCTAACTTCTTAGGGTAGTACACTCTTGCTACCTGCAGCAGGTCTTCTTCTTCTTTCAGAGTCCAAATTCCTTTGCAAACCTGAAATGCTAGTGGTTTCAGGCATGTTAATGCTTGAAATTATTGTTTGCTTTCTTCTCCTATACTGGTGGCAAAAGATTACTCAACTGTGAATGTCTCTAGCTCCACTTTCCAAAAGAATACAGAAACTTGTGGCAGAAAGCAGTCAAATGCTGTGCATCATGCACTGTGAATACCAGAAATAGATCTGTGTTTGAAGAATATGGATATTTTGGACAGCAACCAAGAATTTGAGTTCAGGGATGACCTCACAGGACCCTGAAGTCATGGAGTTGACTGGAACTTTTCTGAGTCCCCCACAAGACTTAGGGGAAATCTCTGTACCTTTGTACAGATAAATTGGCATTTTTCTTATTCTTTATATGCTTCGTCATGGCCAGGGCTGTATCTTATGCAAGAGCACAGTGGTTCCAGTTAGGCTGTGGTGGTGCAGACCCCCTGGGCCACATTGCGATGTCAGGACCAGCCAACGTTGTGTTCTTGTTTTGGCTGCAAGCACAGTGAGTTGGGACAATCTGGTACTTTCTTGTCCTAGTCCCAGTACAGTGAGTTAGGACAATTAGGCATTCCCTAACCGTACCTGAAACTCCTGCTGCCTGGATCATGGCCCACCCTGGAAGGTGCCAGAATTACCTGACAAGAATTGTGGCCAGAATGGAAGTACACTGACCAAAGTCAATCATCTCTCGATCCTACAAATAGCGATCCTAAGTGAGAAACTTTGAGCTCTCCGGGATCACAGCTGGATGCGACCCAGTATATCCCCCTGAGTTGGGAGGCCTCTCATGGCAGATTTTGTGAGGATTTCAAAAAGTAGATTTCATAAGGATTTCGAAGAGTAAATTTCGCGAAGATTTCCAAGATCATCCACTGATATATACCAACAAAGAAGAAGGGGTCAAAGATCATCTGCTGACAAATGCTAATGAAGGAGAATAGTAAGTAATTCACTACAGTTAGATTTTGTGAAGTTTCAAAGATCATTTGGTAGCAATAATTTACTACAATTGGCAAAGAGAGAAAAATCTTGATCATAGGCTAACCTCTGTATCTGCGTGTGTGTGTTTGTGTGTGTGTGAATTGGTTTAGGGAATTTTGTAGTGTTGATTATAGCAAACTTTATTAAAACAGTCTGATAATTGGCGGATCATTAATAATTGTTAAAAATCATATAACCTAATTTTGTGATATACCATAATAGTGCTAATAAATCTTAAATTGCTGCTACCTCAAAGTTCTGTAGGATCCACAATCACTCATTCCCCGACAAATTAGTGTAGTAACTCAATGGGAGGTTTTCCTTACCCTTTGTATCCCTTCCATTAGGCATAAAATGTTGACCAAGTCTGGGACTAGTCTGGATTCAGTTGCACCTAGACTCCGCTCTGAGAAGGAGTTTAGAAAGCAAGGCGATCCACTCTGAACCTCGTGACTCAACAGGAGGGTCTCCCTTGCCCTTTTTCATCTCTGGTCTCTGTGTAACTAATTTTAAATCAATTCTAACTCAATTTTCCTTTGTATGTTTCTTCCATGTAGTAAGTAATAGAGTGAACCCTGCCATCGAACTTTGTTAAGTTGCACTTTTAAAAATTCACATTAAAAATCACCTTTGAGAATATCTTTGATGGTGATTCTTTAAGTGATCTAAATCACTCATCCATGACATAGGCCTTTAAGCAGTGCTGTAATATAAAATATGACGCATATTCATAATAAAAAAATACTCATGTTGAAAATATGCTTAGATGTCTGTAGTATAAAAAAGACTGCTGCAGTTCATACTTTTACTTTTAGCTAAATGCATTATTTTCTTTTAAAATGAAAATGCACCCAAACAACATTTGTAAGTGTTCTGTCAGGTCACATTGAAATCTATGACTGCTTAGATTTGCCTTTCAAGATTTCATCCTAACTGTTATGATAAGAAGTATAAATCACAAAGCGTTTAATTGTATCTGTTTTATTTGCATATAGAGTCTGGACCTTAAGCATGCTACCTTAACATATTCCTTTGAGGCACATTAATCAGTGCAAAATTAAAGTTAATTATGATAATTAAATCTTCTCAAAGTAAAAGGTGACTGTAGTAGTACTCAGCTCTAGCACGAGCCAAAAAATAAAAGAGAATGTGCTAACATCTTCTTCATTAGTTTGGTATTAATACAGTGCCTTCCTAATGCCTCTGCGGAAATCTGAATTTTAAATGAAAAGCAGAATTTGCCTTTCCTTGCCTGGTGTGTGACATTAGAGCTAAATGAGACACATGGTTCTATCTGCAGTGTCACTGTTGGTCTTTCTCTTTTACATGGCTCTTATTCAATTTATGCAACTCTCACTCCATAAAACATTAAATAGCTACATTGTGAGGCTTCATGTGTGGTGTCCTTCGGTTTAATCTTCAAGTAGTTTCAGCTGAATCAGGCATTAAGGAGATGCTCTTGTACAGATGATGTTGTGCTCTGATCTTGTTATTGCAGTGACCAGGCTCTCAGCAGTCCTCATTGCAACCCCTCCTGGATGTCAGTTCTGTGTCATAAATTTGTAGTTACAAAAAAAATCCATTTAACTTTTCTCTGAACAGATCTGGCTCTGCAGCTTTCTCCTGCTCCAATACTGAGAGAAACACTAATAAATCTGGACTTCAGCACTCACTAAAACAGAGATCAATTCGGTAAGCACCAACATGGAAACAAATAGGCTCTTTATAGCTATTAATAAAGGAGGATAATTGCTGGCATTAGTCACGGCATTTAATTTCACCAAAGGAGTAGTTGGACAGTTTGCTTTCCTCAAGGTGAGGATTTTCTGTGAGACATTTTCAAGCACCATGGCTCATGTTTTATAAATAGGCAAACCGTGCTTTCAAAACATAAATAAATAAATAAACACACCTCCCTGCCTCCAGAATCCCCTTCTCCTTCCCCAACAACATATTGAAAACACTTCTGGTTTACAACAAACTATATACATATAAATAGAAGATTGGAAGATAACAACGTCTAACAGTTTGAAAGATGCACCACAATACTAGTCTATGACTCTGAATACATGTGCTTTTCTTCCTCTGAGAAGCATATGGGGGTTTTTGTGTTTTTTTTTTTCTTCAAAAAATAGTTTGTTAATCTGCTCAGAACATAGTGGTAATTGCAGGAGAGCATAAAAATGAAAGCATGAGAATCTAACGAGATAAATGAAAAAAAGCTTGTGGAGTCAGTAGCCCATACTGTATGTCAGGAAGATAGAAAGACATTTACCTTTATTCTCACTTAAGTCCACTGCTGTCATTGCAAACCTAACTGCTCCAGGCACTGCTCCATTTCCTTACCAAAGACATAATCCTTGTTTCCAATGACTGCAACATAAGGGAAGACCTGCTTTCTATACTGCCAGACTATGTTATATCCAACTGATCATGTGGAGTTAGGCAGCTACAGCTATGACCAATACCTTGACGGGACACCATGCAGGAATTTTTTGGTACTATACACACAAACCAAGGAATCATAACCAAACAAATGGTGATTACCATACCACCAAAATAGGAAGAATGGATGTGTTTTGGCCTTTTTTGCTGTTGAGACTGAGTTGGTGGATTGGAGTGAAAAAAATTTTTAAAAAAATGGGTTTACACTTAAAGTGGTAAGAGAAGATTAAAAATACTACAACTTCTGCATGTATGATAAATTTTAAGAAACAGTGGGAGCATCTAACTTGGCATTTCAGAGTGCCACAATTTCTATATATATTCCAGCCATGGCCTGGGTTCAGATCCTCACTCACTTCCCCACTCCATAGCCTGGCTTTGTAAGAGTTCCAATATCCTCTCATCTCATCTTTGACTTGGAATAATAAGGTTTATCTCTTTTTTTCTTTTTGCCAAAAATCTTCTGTATCAAGCACCCTCAGTACCGAAGAAAGAAGTACTTCCATTATCTCTTAATCTTCCAGATCACTGATTCAAAGATATTGAAAATAAATGTATTGTGCTTAATTTATCTGGAAGAATTGCACAGCAAAATCAGATCAGGTATATCAGAAGATTATAACAGCATTTAGGCCAAGGTCTGAAAGGGTCACCAAGAAAAAAGTATCTGTCACAAACAATTATATTCTATTCTTAGAGCCTCTGACTTAAACTGTCTTCAATCTATCCTGTAAAGGAAACATAGATATTGAGTTTCAGGTTTTCCTACCACTATGCTTATCAAAGGGACCTTCATTACCATTTAATATTCACTTTTGTTTTCCAAAAGATATGCTTCTATGTGGGCTTCATTCAAGTCTGGTCAGAATTAAGCAGCGTTTGCTTTGGTTTTCGAGACTTCTAGGGAAATAAAGGAAAACAAGGTCAAATATGACTTCAAGTCAATGCTGATTCAGACTATTCAGTTTACATAGACACTACTGTTGATTCAGGAGATATTGGCAGCTCAGAGCATTAAAGAAAAAGTTTGGACTTTGCAGATTTTTCTCTTGGTAAGAAATGCTATGGTACTACTACCAAAATGACCACGTGTTCGAATTAACTAAAATGGCCATCACTTAAACAGAAATCTGAGAGTATATATTTGAACTATTTTGGTTTCTTGGACCACTGAATCCAGTTCTAAAGGTTTGATTTAGTATATATAAAAGATACAAGGAGTTTCATTGATTTTAAGAATGCAATGCTTTTTATGGATAGAGTTATTAAAGCAGAAATCCAGACTACTTTGTGTGAAAATAACCCTGCTCCCCCCCAATAAAATATAAAGTCTAATTGAACTTTTTATAAATTTGTGGGTTTGTCAGAATCCTTTATCTAAACCATCAGAGAAGGCATTGGGAGGCAATACAATGTATTTACATTAAAAAATCCCATGCTGTGTTAATTTTATATAGAAGAAGCTCCCTTTATAATAGAGAGCACATGGTGCTCTATTTATGAATAAAACATTTCAAATACAGGAAAAAATGAGTCATAAGTCTTCACTATTTGTTTAACTTGAAAATATGTTATTCAAGATGACCTGCAAAATCACAAGTACTTTGTGGAAAACCTATTCCATTTATTTATTGGTTAAAAATAAATGTATTGGTCTGAATAGTACCCATAGGAACTCATTCAAATTTTATGTCTATGACCAGTTTTTGATAGTCACATAATAGATGTTTACCTTATAATAATTGGAAAGATTTCATGCCATGACAAAACCATTATCATCAATTCTATACTTCTGTGCAGTATATATATATAAGACAGTGCTGGGTTCATAGTTTGTCAGGATTTGGCTGGCATACACTCACCTAATAGGAATCAAATAAATAAAGCTTTATACCTCTCTCTTCTACCTGAATACTAGGAATTATCAGAAGGAGCATTGCACTGTTATAGGGTACACACTGTTCGAAACATATTAATGAGATTGGTTTTGAATTACTCGGTAAGATCCCTACAGAAAAGTAAGCACAGTTTATTTTTATTCTATCACTTGTTTCTAGCTCTGATAGAGGAACAGATCTTCCACAACTCCCTAGGATGATGTAACATCCCTGTAAGAGCTCTAGCAATAAATTCCATAGAAAAAAAGCACTGATGGCAGATTTTAACTGATATACCTGTTCAGGGTGTCTGAGGCAATAGGTCCTACCTGGGAAATAAGGGAGTCCAGCTGCTGACTTGGCTTAGCTTGCAAAACAAGCTAGTTTCATTTTTATTTTTTTTTTTTGGGGGGGGGGTGTAAGTGGCTATGCTACTGTAGAGCTAAATTAAAGCTTGCTGAGTGATGTAGAAATTAGTTTAGTAAAAAGGAAACATGATAGGCATTGTGATGTGTTTGAGGATTTTTTTAATTTACCAGTAAGAGCACTGTCTGTATCAACAGTTTTATATCTTCTACAGAAATGGTAATATAAAAAGGATCTTAAATACTCCTAGAGCAGAGACATTGGTCTGTCTCAAGCTCTTTTCAGCCAGGTGCAATGCCTTAAATCTAAGACAATAATTAGAAAACTGAAGCATTACCAAGCAATGAAGAAAGATCACATTAGACAAGCTTAAGCTAACCCAGATGTTTCTAGTGAAGCTGTTGTTTCCTGTTGAAACTTAATTTTTCCCCACCTGGCTAGCTTTTGGTGTTTGGAACATGACTTTGAGTCTTCTAACCCAGTGAATGGCTGGGTGCCATTATACATAGACATTTGCTGCACTGCAGTCCTTCTCCTTTGCTTCTTATTAGTACTTTGGAGTACATTGGAAATACCGCAAAGTGTATAACAGCAGTAAGATGAAAGTTCTGAACTCTTCATCGAGAAGTGATAAAGATTGTCTGTTGCAAAGGGCGAGCATGTATGGATCTACCCTTTCTGTTGGTGAAGGTTACAGCTATTGAATTGCTTACTGCTTTCTATTAGGGAATCCAGTAAAGACACTGTTTGCCAGCTTCTCCCATGAGGGTGTCTGTATATTTTTAGGTCTCTTCCTTGTGCATCAAATTCGTGCCTTACTCTGGACAGGCCATTGCCCTCTCTCTTCCTCACTTAAATACACAAACCTCACTTTTTACCTAGTATTCATTGCAGCTGGATTGATATATTGAATACCAATATATTTATTTCTTTATTTTAATATATACTACATGAAAAAGATCATCCCCAATGTCAAAAGCCTGGAAGAGGCTTAAATAATACAGACCTACAGTCAGGTATCCCCTTTTGCTCTCAGACATACAGTGTTTCTTTTCCCTGTATTTTGTATTTTTACGAAGATACCTCCCCCATAACAAATCAGAATGATGCCGGAGCACCCCCAGACCCAGGTTCTCAGAAGTACTTGTGATTCATAGTCCGGTCACGGTCACTACTGTCGCAGGATCTGAGCAGCCAGGCGAGCACCAGTACTCCCACTGACCTCCTGCTGCTTCCTTCTGCAAGGGAGCCCTGTCCTGTGGACGTGGGGCAGGGACACAGCCCAAGGCTCTAGGGGACAGCCAGCTGCGTCCTTTGTCTTTGAAACATCTAGTACAAGTTTGGGAATAGCTGTGTCCAAGTTTGGGAATAGCTGTATCCAAGTTTGGGAATAGCTGTATCCTAGCAGAAAGTAAAACCAACAGTTGTCTGAGAGATCGGGTATTTTTGATGTTGTTTTAGGATATACCTTGCACAGCCTGCTGTTGTATTTTACTATGGAGTTAAACATAAAACATTAAGTATACTTCTCATACTTCAAAGATAACACAATACCTACATCTGTCAAGAAAGAATTCAAGCTACAATAACCAACATTCACTCTTACTAACTGTCCTGGTTTCAGCTGGGGTAGAGTTAATTTTCTTCCTAGTAGCTGGTATAGTGTTATGTTTTGGATTTAGTAGGAGAATAATGTTGATAACACACTGATGTTTTCAGTTGTTGCTAAGGAATTTTTAGGCTAAAGTCAAGGATTTTTCAGCTTCTCATGCCCAGCCAGCAAGAAGGCTGGAGGGGCACAAGGAGTTGGGAGGGGACACAGCCAGGGCAGCTGACCCAAACTGGCCACAGGGGTATTCCATACCGTGTGACGTCATGTCCAGTGTATAAACTGGGGGGAGTGGGGCTGGGGGGATCGCTGCTCGGGGACTAACTGGGCATCGGTCGGTGAGTGGTGAGCAATTACATTGTGCATCACTTGTTTTGTATATTCCAATCCTTTTATTATTTTTGTCATTTTATTATTGTTATTATTATCATTATTAGTTTCTTCCTTTCTGTCCTATTAAAGTGTTCTTAGCTCAACCCATGAGTTTTACCTTTTTCCTTCTGATTTTCTCCCCCATCCCGCTGGGTGGGGGGGAAGTGAGCGAGCGGCTGCGTGGTGCTTAGTTGCTGGCTGGGGTTAAACCGCGACACTAACATAAATGCACAGAAAATAGAAACGTATTTCAAATAAATCCGCTTGTTTACATTTTTTGAAACTTCACTGATAAAGTAGGAAATGTCAATGTATAATGACTTCAATGTATAGTAACTTCATCTAAAACACAACTGAATGTTCACTGTCTTGGATATTTTTACCACATTCCTCTTATCTAACAGATAAACAAGTAATATCCTCAGTCAATGAAGAAGGCTGTTTATAGCTTTCATGTAAATGATGAATTCCAATACTGAGTTATGAGCTACAGAGGGAGAAATACAATCATTGTAACTAGGCAAAGTTATTTAACTTGATCTGCAGGTGTAGAAACAGTTGAATGTATTGAGACAAATTAGAAAAAGTTTCTTCTGAAATCTGCTATAAACCATTCACAGCTATTTTTCAAGCAAGAGGACTGAAAGAAAAACTGAAGCAGAATTAAAAGAAATGTTTTAAAGTAGTATTAATAATTTCAACACAGGGAAAAGGTTTGAAGGAAACCATAAATGGCAGAAGTAAAACATTTAGTATGAAATTAAAATATTTGTGTATTTTTCCTTATTTAGTGTTTATATATAATTACCACATTTAAATTCTTATGACACATCTGCACTGCATGTAACTGGAAACATTTTAGTGGTAGAAAACCATCCTTCACTAGTGCCTCCTTTTTCTTTATTATTGTTCTGTTTTCTACTTAAATCATCAATATATACAGATTAACCCCCCAAAATATTCAATATTTTAGTACTTCAAAGGTTCCTAAATTAAAGACTTCTGTGATTTAACCAATTGTTTAGCATAATCTTAGAATTTCAGCTAGTAGTTCCTCATCATGGAAGAAACTGTCCCTTTTTATACTCTTATATGATAAACAACTTGTGCTCGAACTAAACCATGTCCTTTAGAAACATATGTATTTATGATTTCAGTACTTTAAATTTTGATGAACTTTCACAGCACCTGATTTGTTGTTTTTTTAATGATTAACCAACACTGTTCAAAACAAATATTGATTTGTCTTCCAACTTATTTTTTTCTTAGTTGAAGTTTCATAAATCAAAAGTTAGGTATTGCTCTGCTTGATTAAATTTTTGCCTATTGATACATGTCATGTCCCTCTATAGATGCCTAAACTTGTAATCAAATCCCCTTTTAACCTTCTATTAAAATTATATCATTCTAATCTTGAATCATTATTGTAGCTTTTCTCTGAACCCTCCGCTGCATCTCAGCATCGTTTAGAAGGATATAAATGAAATTATATTTCAGTGGGCATGTCACCGAAATCACTTCTATATTCACATTCGTTATTGTAATCTGCAAAACACAGTATGAGTGGACAACATACTTAGCTGCATACAGAGATTTGTAACCACCTTTCATTATCATTATTTTCCAAACTAATAAAAATTATGGATATGTTCTATATTCCCTGTCTGTATCTGTAAGGTCCTGCATTTGGGTGAACTAAAGCTTATATTAGCAAGTCAAGACACAGCTGTATCCCTGGTCTACTCTTCATCATTGTTGCTTTTATGTCTTGAAGATTCTGGGTGAAAGCAACACATACTCCAGGAAAACAAGCATTTCTACAGGAAAAATCAAGACCTCAGCTAAATAAGAATGCAGTCATATTATCAAATTGACTTATAACTTCCAGATGAAATGTAAAACATAGCATGGGAAAACATTTCTTAGTTCAGAATAAAGCAAAATCTATTTTTTCACTTGACTTCTATATCACCTGTGAAATCAGTGTATTTCTTGATAACCTTAAACTTCTATATATCTTCCATTAGCATACTCAAACAGTAAACATGTCTGTATAGTTTTAAACAATCAAACACTACTAGAAATATTAATGTGTCATGTTTCTAGGCATAGTCAATGTCAGATACCTTTGAAATCTCCCAACATTAATTGCAAAAGCTGTCTCACATATGATTGGGAAACAATAGAAGTCATTCTGTGTTTGTGTCACATACATTTCAGAGACTCTAATATTGCTTTATACTTTGAAAGAGTAAGTCTATTTTTTTACTCATGTCCCAATTATAATCTTTATTTAAATGCCATTCTTAAAAAGTCATTTGAAAGAGGAAAAAAAAAGATCAGAGAGTAACTAAAGGCTGGTTTGATTATTAGTCTGTGTAAGCAGAAAGGAGCTCTTTAATAATGCTGACGTGAATCTATTGGCTCTATTCATCTTCTGATAAATAAAAGCACAGGAAAGAAAAGAAGTATCCAAAGAGGCTTAAAGAGGCTAATCTACTTTATAGAAGAGGAGGAAAGTTAAGGTTCCTCTAGAAGACAATTCACAGCAGCTGAGTCAGAAGTTTGGTCTAAATAGTCAAGTGGAGCCTCTCTTTCTCTCCATTGATAATAAAGAATATGTAGGTCTAGCTTGCACAGGTATATACATAGGTATAACCTTTGTGAATGCTACTTATATTTCACCATAAGTCTATAGTTTTCCTTTCACTGTAGGAAATTTTAAGTGCCATCCAATTAAATAGCACTCAAGGAATCAAAATCTTCCTCGATAAGTTTCATAGCTCTGCTGTATCCTTAGCTGTTCCTATCATAGCACATAGGAATTTATTCCTATCCTGTTGTCCTAAAAAATACTAATTTATTTAAAATATTTTAATGTCTGCATCTAATTAACAGAGAATTATATTGTTGCTACTGTTTTATAAATATGTGATTTTCTTAAAAATATCTATAAAAAGTGTATAATTTTCTTAAATTTTATAAGCTTTTTTGGAAACCCTGTGTTGATCTCAAACCAATTAAGGGGTATGCTAAGATACATCAATGCTTAAATGATTATAATTAAGTGAAAGGATGAACAACAGAGGAAAAGAAAGTATTAAGACTGATGAGAACTGGAGTCAGGCAAGGGATACTTCTCATTAAAAGTACAGCATGAATTTAGATCTGGCTAATTTAAATATCTAAATGGAGTACCTTATTTAGAGTAGCCCATCCTTGGGGCTTTGGGAGTATATAGCATATACAAGTACACGCCCCTGTCATTTAGTAGAAGTTATTGTTATATATTAGTACAGGTAAAGTACAAAAAAACAAAAGGAAAAACTGAGTTCACTGATTTAGGCATTTCTACACTTAAGGGGATTCTGGAGGCACGGTGGTTTAGGCGCTCTTCTTCAGCCTCTATTGGGTGCCTGTGTCTTCTAATCAGATTATAAAATTGGTAGTAATTATAGCCTAGGATCTGGTCTATTTTGCCCTTTTCTAAGGATGATAAAATAGCTGTCTACCTGTGTCCAGAACAGTGAGCCAGAAAGTGGTACCCTGTGCTCCAGGGACTTCTCAAACTGACGTGGGCTGATTTGTTATACCCAGGAGCTAACTACCAAGCTATGAGCAATCTTGAGTTTGCATCCTATTAGTACTTCTCTTGCAGCTGGACTATTGACCAGATGAGCAGGCAGGAATCATGGGTCCAGGCAGAGTCTGGGTCTAGCCTAGTTGATAAGGCTCAAAGTATGCAGAAATTAAACTTCTGGCTAGCTTCCTGAAGATGCATGTATTTTGCACATATATTTTCCATTATATCTTAGAAAAAGAATTCTGGGTTGGACAACCCGTATCCTTAGACTTCTCTGCTTCCTAACTAATGTTGTTACACCGGGCTTTTTTGTGCAATGGCTTAGCTTCAAGACATGGTGTGTGTTTTTATTTATAAATAGGTGATAGATAGATAGATAAAGCTGATGGGAACCTCTGTGGCAGAGGTTAGATTGAAAGGAACCCGGGAGCATACCATGCTTTAACCACAAGATGAATGTAGGACCTACCCTGACATATGGTACTGAACTAATCAGAATACTGACCACATTTAATGTGGCAAGAATGATCAACTGAAACCTAATATCTGACCAACTAAACCTGGGTTACAAAAAGCCAGGTGAAGTCACCTAGCAAGAGTGGACTGTCTGAGCGCATGTGAGAGACCAAACTAAATGCACAAAGTGCTTTCAGGCTAACTATAGAAGCAGCTAATAATATGGATGTTTGCAAAGTTATGCACTCTGGGAATAGCTTATTCTTTGTATAGAAACGAACAGTTGCAGTTCTTCTATTTACCTTTCAGTACATTGTTCAGTATAGTGACACATGAAATTGGAGATGTCATTGTTTAATGAAAGTACTAGAAAATTGTGAGAAACTGGGTAGCTGGGTAGAAAAGTTATAGCTTAGAAAAGGAAAGCACTATATTTAAAGAAGGTTACTTGCAAATTTTCTTAAAGGTTGATTTCATAGGTGATTTTGTCCAAAGTTCTTATTTTGGAAAAAAACTTGTGAGTGTGCTAAAATGAAAAGGTTTGTGAACTGATATTAAAGGGACTAATCATGCTTCTTCATTATATCCTTATAGTTAGAAAAGGTAAATTCAAATCACATGCATTCAGAGAAGGGCCACTGTAGTGATAAGGAGAAAGAAGAAAATACATAAACTTTGCTCTTGGAATCCAACAAAGTGAAAGCTTAGATCTGCTGCTGTTTGAGATGTAGCACATCTGAAGCGAATGCCACATAAACATCAATGAGGGAGAAATATTTAAAAGAAAGAAAAGTCAGCCAAAGAACAAAAGTTATAAACTGGTCATGGATAAACTTATGTGGAGTTAGAAGGCAGTTCCTAATTACTACTAATGGAAAGTTGAAGAATCAAACAAAGAGGTGAGGAAAAGACCTAACTAGTTTGAAGTAAGATCTGGATGCATTAATGGAGAAAATTACATTAGTGTTGCTTATGAGAGCAGCATGCTGATTTAATGATTCAGATGGGTCCTTCAGGTTCTCTTGAAAGTGGATGGATGCTATTCTCTTTAGGAGATAAGCAAAATTTTCCTATGGGTGTCCCAGTTCAGCTATAAAGAACAGCTCGAAGGAGACTGAATTTACCAAAAATGCAAGAAAAGAGTCCTTACTGTCCTGAAGACTTGAGCACAGTGGTTTAGGTCTGTTAGAAGATTCAGAAAATATTGGATTCATCTTTAAAATACAAGGTTCCTCCTGACAGTCTGCCATTACCTCATGTAGAGTAAGTGTAATGCACTATATTTGGTTTTCGAAGTTAAATCTCCTTCATCAGTGTTTATTTAAAACACATACTTTTCTTAAACCTGCCACATCAGTTCACCAGACCTGAGCCTCAGTTAATTTGAACAAAATCCAGAGTGTGGTTGATTGATCCTGCTTTTATTGAAGTTCAAGTCCACTCCACATAGATAGTCAGAACCATTCATGGTATTTAGAGAAAACCTAATGGAAAAGACTTTCAAATATGATTAACACACCTCTGCTTTTAAATGCATAAAGTCTGCTATACAGCTATGGGTCTCATATGATATCAGTTGATGGACATACATCCAACCACTTTTGGTACGCTGGCCTCCTGAAGGGTTAATTTATAAAAAGGATTTCTTGCAAATGCTACCACACAAAGTACAAACTTTTAAAAATCTGTTTAACTACACAATGAAGAAATATAACAGGTAATTTTAAAACCTGTTGATTTAATCAAACAAGGCCTCCTTGCCACACATTTAATTGAAGAAGTGAAAGACCTCAAGGTTTTCCTTCTGCTTTATTTCCTTCTCATTTTTTTCTGGGGAGAAAAAAAATAGAAAGAGAACATGCTTTATAGATCCCAGCATAGATATTATAGAGTACATAAAAGAGACTGTCAAGGGCAGGTTGTTTGCCAAACAGCACCCTTTGCAAAACCAACAGTATGTTATCTTTTCTGAACTTACGATGCTCATTTGACCCCAAACTTCCCTCTCAAACTCTTTCAAACAGAATTTTGTAACCACAAAAAGATAGCAAGAAGAGTCACAGGGCTTTTAGTGCTGTGACAGAAAATGCAGATAGGTAATGAGAAACGCAAATGAATTAATTTAAGAGTGAGACAATTAATATTCACAGTAGAAAGAACTCTTCCATTTTTCTGAGGCAAAGACAATTAAGTCCCTGGCATTTATCTCTTCATTTGAATTTAATGACAATGCAGTTGGTTTAAACCTTTCTGGAGGACATATGTTAGGCATAAATGGTATCCTGAGTCCTGAAATTTAAATTCAGTTCACCACACAATGTTTGAGAAAACTTCATTTTGCTGATGGGAGCCCTGTAAGACAGTAGCCAGAATATTTGAGGGTAGCTGAGCACAAAAGAGCAAATTTCCTGCAGCTGAAAAATAACCTTGAGAATACATGGAGTACAATTAGTAAACTATCAGAATATGGTGCGTATCTGTGTGTGCTGTAGAATAAGCCCAACTGCAAACACAGTATTTTGAAATACAAAGTCCTAAAATGAAGTAGGTTGTCCAAATATTGATATAGTGTAAAAGGCTTCCTTCTGACATTTGGGTGAGTCTGGTCTCATCCCTTCTACACTGGTGTTGTCTTTACCAAATCCAGAATATTAATAAAAATATTCTTGTGTGAGACTTTAAAAATATAAATTTCCAGAAATATTTTTTTCTCTAATAATGAATTATTTATAATTCTATAACAGGACATAATTTTCTGGGAAATATATTTCCAGAAATTACAGGAAGTTATTTTTCCATTTCTGGTATATTTGTTAGTATAAATATCTGTCAACTAGCTGCCCCTTCAGGGTTAATAAATCTGAGCGTATGTTTGTAAGTATATTTTCATTAAATATTTAATATACTTGCTTATAACAAGTTTATAGAGTAAGTTACTTACATTCCCATCTCTTTAATGAGGAAATATATCTCCATATTTCAGTAGATAAAGGTATTTTTAAAGACACAATACTCATTTCCAACTGAAGTTAAGTGGGAATTATATGAGAATTGATGTCCTTGTCACCTAGAACCTGGAGGGTTTTATAGTGTCTCTAATAAACCACCTAAATTTAAACTGAGGAGGCAAAGAATGGACATTTTAATAGGAAAATAAAAGATAGGAAGAAAATGAGGGTAAACCGCTTTCTAAATACATAATGAAAGACACATTTTGATGCTATGAAGTGGTGGAGCTTCCACCTTATTTTTCACTATTATGTAGTGCAGTTTTGGTTATTTACTGTTGAAGTTTTCACCTCAGAATTTAGTCAGGATATCCATTTCTTGATTTCATTCATTATTTCTAGCAATGTGACTGTAAGATGAGCAATTAGAGTTGCTAAACTCTTCACCAGCTGCTTATGCAAAAGTAATATTTTTTGAAATATGGCCGTTGTTTCATGTTAGTGAGCAAGATATTCAAAAGCAAATGACCAGTCTCTTCCCAGAATTTCTATAAAACAAAAACTAACTAAATCACCATATTGCAGTCTTAATTACAGAAAATACTTAATTGTGCATATATTTTTATTCACTATAGCACTTAAACACATGCCTAAAATTATATTCATTCTTAAGTTCAACTGGTTTCAGTAGGGCAAAGCAGATGTTTAAAGTTATTCATGCAGTAGAAATTCTATTTAGAACAGGTTTTCTAAGTTCATTCCTTCTACTCTCTTTCCAGTGTTAGTGTGATTTCTATTACAATTTCACTCTGTAAAATCTTCATTAAATTAAGCTATATTTAGAAAAGTATTGTTATTAATATTATTAATAATAATAATATTATTAAAAATAATAATGCCTCCATCTGATGGTATTGTTATGTTTTTTGAGGGCCATTCCTTTTTTTAGTCTTAAACTGGTTCTGAAATCTCAAAGGACTGCTTGCAGTCAGATTCACATATAGAGGAAGATTTTTACACCCAGTTCTGTTACAGAATTTTCTCTCATACCTGGAAATACAACAGATGATAACTTTAGTATGATAAGAGGGGCTATAACATTCCTTCTTCAGTAATTTATTGCATGGATCTGTAAGAGATGCAACAAGCGTGTTGCCATTTGCATTGTAACGAACAATTCTCTTCTAAGAGGTAGCAGAAACAAAGATGTTAATGAGCTTTTTACTCGTGTTTTTTGAGACAAAATGAATTGGCAGAAATCAGCAGCTCATTTTCTTAAACACAAAGATAAAGCATGCATTTTATTTTGAGCCTAAGATTATGCCATGTATCAGGAGAAAAATTGAGACTATAACACTTCCATGAGTAGTAGAGCAGATGATTCACTATCTAATATTCTGCTTTGGAATAAGACTTCTACTTAAAGGAATGAATAGTTTAAAATGATTTTTCAGTTCAGGTTTCTTACAGTATGCACTGCACATATGCACACACATACACACCCACTTATAGGGTGTGTCTGAAATATAAAACTTATATAGAAAAATAAAGTATTTTATATTAATATAGTGGTATTACATAATATGCATTGCATATGTAGGAATTATATTGTCAAAATTATTAGCCAGTGTAAAGGGACTGAAAATGTAAGTGACTGACCTAAAAAAATCAGCTCCTGACACTAAATGTTATCTGGAGATGGTAAAGCAAACAAAAGAGTTACCATTAATATAGATTTTATTTTGCTCAAAATAAGCCTTTAATTAGTACATTAAAGCAGAAAAATCCATATTTGCCAATAGGAGAAACCCCAATTACCCACATACTTTATTAGCACTTCCAGAAGGGTTCATAGACCAGAATTGTTGGAGATTATTTTTTTATTATTATTATCTTTCGTATCTTGAAAGTTTTTGAAAACACACACTGGCTGCAGCATCACACAGAAAGGAAGCCATCCTGACCTTGCATCAGTAGCAAGTTGAAGATACTTGTGCCGAATTTTCCAGAGGGCAACTAGAAAGTGACTGATCTGAGTCAGTTACTGTCTTTGATTTATCTCACTGAAGCAAGGCTGCTATAGACAGCACCTGCTCAGTTGTAATGCTGTGATTACATGAAAGTGTCAGCCCTTCTTATCCTAAACTTATTCTGAAATATTTCCCTTGATAAACTCCTACTATTATGGAAAAACCTCATCATCTACTTTAGATAGTCATGGTTACTCTTATATAGTCAATAGTCATTCACTGCATAATAAAAAATAAAACAAACCAATTTTTTGCGATTAACTTCAGCCTTAATTAATCTTTTAACCTTGAAGACTGTACCTTACTAGGCATTCAAAATGTTTCACTCTTCTTAATTCATCAACTCGTGATTGACTAGATTTTCATTCATGTGATGGGACCCCGATATACACTAAAGTGTAAAGAAAAATAATATTTTGGATAGAAAATATACTGGTAATGTTGTCACAGTGGTGATTAACCTACCACAGGAAAGAAACCATGCCCCAGAGACATGCAGATAAGTCAAAGGAATTTATATATCAGTCAATCTAGTGGATATTCAATAAATAAATACATATCTTTTTGATGAATTGCAAATACCTCAGCCCGAAGGAATACTAATTTTTTAAGGACAGTGTAGTTGCACAAAATATTGAATAAAAAGCATGATAGACTTAAATTTATTAACAGTTATGTTTCTGCAAAAAAGTTGTACATGAAGTGGAAATACTGGTGACATTTTCTTCCAAAAGACTCTGTAAAAAAAGCCAGATCTTTCAGTATTTTTATTAATTTTTGCTTGATGTTAATATCCAAAATGGAGTTCAGAGAGGAGCTACAGAGCTGAAATTAGCTTGATACACCCACTGGACCCAGTATGCTTTCACCAAATGCAATTATTCTTCAGTGTTCATTTACCTAAGTGGTAGAACTTGCCTGCAGCAAGGAAGGAAGGAAGGCAAGGCTAGACCTCAAGCGATCATACAAACTGATTTTAAAATCAGTAGACAAAATTAGTGTTCTTCAGTGAGTAGAAAAGCTAGGACTCTAACCCAAAACTTATAAAGAAGGGAATAAAAAGCTTCATTGAAATGCACTGAAAGCCATTAATTCCTAAATGACTAAACCCGTTTTTGACAGTGAATCCACAGATGTTTTGGACAAATCACTTGAGTTAATTAAACCTGGAAAAGAAAGGATAATATTTTTTTCTATTCTCTAAAAGTGTTGTGACTGAGCTATTTAAGATGCTGATGATACAGTGCATTAAAGCCCAAATGACTATAACTATCATAAAATAAAATAATAATAATAATACATAAATCCATAAATATACTTTCTGCTAGTACAGAAATATTAACTCCCTATCTTTCAAATTTTACACACAGAAAAGTTTAACTTACACATTCTCTAATCTATTTGTTTTTCCCTATACAGCATCACTCTTTTTCTCACTCGAACTGATACTTTGTCTTCCAAAAGACTGTTTGTACATTTTGTGTTCAAAATTCATGCTTCTGCTCATGTTAAGATATGATGATTGACTTAGGCTTTAGGTAACTATTTACCTCTAATATGAAGGCTTCTTGGGTGGAGGTCTGAAAAATGTTTGAATTTAGTTTGTCTAAAAGCATGCAAGACAATTCTTACTTTCTATCTGGCACTTTCCTACTCTAATGTGCATTATTCTTAGCCCTACCCACCTGCTCTGAAGTTCCACAAACACCTTACAACGTTTCAGAATAAAACATAGAAAAGTTTGGGGTGTTAGATTATTTTTTTTTCCTAGAATAAATCTATTCATTTCAAAATATATTTTTGTTCTGGTTTGGATCAGAAGTCAGAATATCACCATTTCTCACAGAGCCAAACTCTTATATAAAAGCTATTAGAAATTATCTAAATGTTATCTGTTAATATCGAAAAATTTCAACTTTATATTAAAATATAAGCTGGAAAGCCAAGGTAAATACAAGTGTAACTGAGACAGATTGTTAGAGCATTTTCCCATGGAAAATGTAGCTGAACACAAAACATTCAAATCAAAAGTTTAGATCTGATAAAAATGAGTTTTTTCTAAGGTAAATATATTTCATCAACTATTCCGTGATAAGTTCTGCTTGCAACAAACTCACTTTTAGGCAATTTAACATTCAGCTTGTATACTGTAGATGGTTTGAGCTGCCTTGTCAGATGTTTCTTTACTAGCAATGGGCAAACTGCCTTTGTAGTATTCTGCCTCTCTCCCCCCCCAACATTAGGTATCAGTGGCTAGGAAGGGGCTAATAGAAATCAGGGTAATCAACATTTGTCCCTAAGTTCTCTCTTTTGCCCTTTCCCCCACATTATTATTCCCTTAATTGTCACAGTTTGCATTGACTGATTTTTCTTTTATGTTCTTTTATTTTTCCCCGATTTAATATGTTTCCAACCATCTTTATCATTGCTTTTTTTAAGCAATATTGGAAAACTTACACCTATCTTCTTGAGTTGCTCATCACATCATTTTGCAAGTCAAACAAAGTACTTCTGAGCAAAGAAAGCAAAGGGGAAGAAAGGGGTTCCTTGTCCTATTTCATTTCTTGCTGTTTTCTTCTTTGCTTCTGTGCTCTAGCGAAAGCATTTAAACGAGGTGCTGCAATACTGGGGCAAAGCCTTCTTACAGGGCGGCCTAGTTTATAAATACCAGTTTCCTCTGGCATCCTTGGGCTTTCCTGTTTCATGCATGATGTGGAGGTTTTCTGCTCATTCAGTATAACCTCAGGCATACTCTGAAAATAAGCTTCTAGCAGAAGCTGTGCTGCTTAGTCAAATTTACGAAGCCTCAATCTGTGAATATTCTGGCCCTCTGTTGCCTGCCAGGATTTGCATCCTCAAATCCCCTCCGCAGCGACCAGTTTTCCTGAGTAATACTCATTCATACAGCAGTTATTTTTCTCTTCTTTTCTGTAGCAGAATAAAGGTGCCTTTGTTTGCATGCACAGAAGCAGCACTCTTTCCTCTGCCTGAGCATTTAACAAATGACCATTCTGTCATCTGCTCTGCTCAGTTCCTAACTATTGATATACAAATCATAACACATCTATTTTGCAGCTTTCCACCTGAGCTTTCCACAGTTCCTCTTCCCTCGTTTCTCTTGGAATGAAACCGCTGAACTGGCAGGAATCCCTGTGTGTGAAAACAAGTGTGAGGACTTGTCTGTTCTTTCTTTTTTTTCTTTGGTTTGACGAGGCATGCAGAAAACAGATTTGAGAGCAATTGTCTAGAAAAGGGGAACACCAATTTTAAGTCTTTGGTCGCCCTCATTCAAAGTGATACATAGACTTTGGATGAAAACTTTTGCAATGATATGAGAAGAGAGATGATACAAACATGCACCTTAAACTAGTTCCTGTCCCTGCTCCCCCCCATTTTTTTTCAAAGGAAAAAAAGATGCCTCAACACATTACCGTGACTGTCAAAAATATATTTACAACAGTACTACTTTAATTTAATTTTTTCAATTTGCCTCAATATGAAAGTTATGGAAGGGGATTCAAACACTTTTTAGCGCCACTGATGAGTACAACAGAGGCTTTCCAACAGCTATAAAATATGTGGCGCAGGTAAACAAAGTAAATATACATTTGGACCCTGTCTCATGTATGATAAGAGCTTGAAATCAGACAGCTGAAGCAAGCTTCTACCTTGAGCCGTACACCCTGTTCCTCCAATGGAAGGTGATGCCTTTGAGATAGAAAGGATTGAATAGTCATGAAAAAAATCCCCAAATTGCTGTAATATTCAGTTCAGCACATGAAGGCAAAACAAGCCTGATTTTCAGCTTAATTTAATTCAGCAGGTGAAAAACTGGCGGTTAGGCTCTTCTGCAAGTACTCTTTAGGGATGTCACCTTGTGAGAAGCAAGAACCGTCAGTGGAGCAGCGTGCACGGGTAAAAGTAAAAACATATTCAGGCGTTAGATTTTAATTCACAACACTAGGTAAATCAGAGCCCTGGAAGAGAATTATACTGAGTCAATATATTTAGGATTAATAATTCTAATATTTGTCTTAGAACTGTTTGCATAGTTAAAGGTGAAATGCATGCATCACCTAATGTTTTTGTCACACTTGTATTACTATCATTCTCTTAAACTGTCCATGGAAAATCAAGCACAAGTTTTCTTTAGTAATAACCTGCCCAGCCTTTTAGGGGTTTTGTAGAATGTAAGTTCTCTTTTTATCATCTTGGACAATGACTGAAATGCTTTCTAATGGAAGGAGAACCCTAGATCTCTAATTACTCTCTGCAATACTCTGTGTGTGTTATGTGTGCATCTATGCATAAAGGAAAGTTTATGCATAAATTTATGTCTGTGAGAAAGACTTCTAGCTTGTGTAATTGTGAATAAATCCACAGGGCTCAAACCTGGGGAAAAAAAAAAGAAAACCAGAAGAGTAAAAGGAAGGGGGGCCTGGAAAGTCCTGAATTTTGCCACAATTCAAAACTGGAATAGGAGTTCCTGAGCTGGAGTTTGAATTCCTATCAGGTCATTTCTATTACAAGTATTGGGTTTTTTGTTAAGTCTAAAGGCATTTTGAAGGAGGGGAGAGATTAACAGCTCGCATGACAAGAATGAACAACAGAGGATGGGCAAAGGGGAAAAAAATCCTAAAAATCAAAGGTAAAAGTTGTAGTTCAGACAGAAATAGAACCATAAATACATTTATTTATTTGTCTGATTGCAATATTTGCTGCATATTAATTACTACAGAATTACTGCTTAATGCAATGCCCAGTTCTCAAACCTTTACAGGCATAAAGCTCCTTTAAACATGTAACTCCAGGTGTTACATACAACAATGTTTAAACTTGAGCTGTCCAAACAAACAACAGGATTATCCGCAGCCTTAAAAAGAGCTGCTCTGACTTGGACAATGAGGACACTGGAACTTGTGCCTACTTTGGAGTTCACCATAATGGGATTGCTGGTCCATGGCTCTTTTATTTATGCTACAAAACTAAACGTGCCCAAGGCTGTTCCCTGGCATAGTTATTAAGTGTTAAGAAATGTCTCACGTTTATATCATGCAGTTTCTTCTTCTCCAAAACATCCAAACTGCCCACTGGGAATTGGTCCTGGCCTCTGCTGCTGCCAACATCATGTCCTGGAATTGTTTGGCAGAGCAATAGCTGTCTATGCAGTAAAGTACTTCAGGGATCATTCTTAAAATTTTCAGAAGTAATAGGCTATTAAGAAGTTCTAGTTCATGGAAACATTCCCTGACAATCATTAATTTACTAGTATAGATGTACCTGTGATAATTCCTCTTCACAGGAACTCTTGTATCTCTGCGGAGGACATTTTATCTTCTTTCTAAATGGAACTTCCACACAATATTTCGCTTCTTGTAGCATGTAATATTAATTTCAGTTTAGACTAAAATACATTATTGTTTGTCAAATAATAGACCATATAGGAGAGGGGAAAACAAATTGTACATCTGGTGTATGAAAGTACTTTGAGACTGAATAATGTGCAGCCAGATTCTGAAACCTTTGCACATAATGAATAACACCTACTTCTTTTACTCACCAAGTAATGTACCTAAATTAATGGGGTTGTTTTAATACATGATACTACTCAAAGTGAATGCAAGATGAAGATTTGTATGATAAATAATAACATAGGTTCAGCAGCTTCTACCTTTAAAATTTGATGAATAAATTTCAGGCAACTAATATTTAGAGAAAAATAAAGTTTCAAAGGCAGCAGAAGTATGTATGACTTTGCAATGATATCGATAAATTTCCAGCCAAACTCTTTTGTACATATATATTGCATAGAGTGCACCCTCAGCATGTTTGCAGATGATACCTATTCATTTTTCATGTTTTAACACTCAGCTGTCCAAATTGTTCATTGTAACTAAATCGTCCCAATATTAAAATGTCCTAACTCCCTAAACAAATAGTTTACAAATGCAACTTGATGTAAGCAAAATTGTTAGTTACTTGCTATTCCTTCAGTGTTTTGGTTTTTTTTTAAATGTAAATAAAATTTAAAGTATGGGTTATTTTTTATTGATTCTCCTCTGCTATACCATTGGTACTGCGTACTACTTGCAGTATCTGATTGGCCAGATATAACAATTGGTCTTAGTCAAACTTTGTTTTTTACTGAGAGAATAATAATGCAGAAGGAATGACTTAAGAACACTTGTGAATTATGAGAAGGGTTGCCTTTGTGAATATGCTGTTTCATAAGTATTTGCATAGACAAACAAACCATAATCTAAAATCTGAATAAAATTATTTCACTTCTCTGGGGGTTTATAACCCAGAAAGGTCTTGGTATTTTTCTTTAACATATAATATTTTAATGCCTTTATTTAAAATGCAAGTTTTCATTTTCTTTTAGCTAGTCTTTGTGAGTAAACAGTAGACTGATGTAAGCACTTCAGCAAATATTTAATATTGTAATACCAACTTGTAGATATTTTTCCATCTAACAAATTCCCAAATCACAATTTTAGTCATCAAAGCAAGCTATGCAATGCATGAATGAGTAGAAGTTATATCCTGCATTCTCCCAAAGACATACTGTGCTGCTAAAATAGCCTAGATATCATGAAGAGACCAGTAGAAAGCCGCTTTTTTCTCTTTAGAATTTAGGACTGTTATTCTGGTCAATGATGATTTTTTGCCATTTAGACATCTGCCTTAGCACTCACTGAAATGCTTGAGCTTACTATAATGATACGTTTCATTATTGAAATACTGAGTTACCCAAAAGACTATCATTTACCTCAGTTAGATTCCTTGCATTGAACCCATCTTTGAACAGTATTTTGCAAACTCTTTTGACTCCTTCCAATCTGCAAGGCCTTTCTTTCTTGAGAGTTAAATAGCGCTATTCTGGCCTATTTAGGAGTGCTATTAAGACCTATTAATCATTCTTTGCTTCCTCCTGTATCAAAGTACTTCCATCAGCATTTTTTGTCAATTAAACCGGAGATGGATGAAGCCTAATCATTTTTATGTGTGTCTTCTTCTGTCTCTGCTAAACAATGTTCATTTTGTTATGTAAAATGGGACAGCTACAGTGGGAAAAAACGAGTCCCATCACAGAAAATATAATGCAGAGCATTTGCCTATTAGGCAGCAAGAGTTCAAATTCCCTCCATCACAGGAGAGAAGGTAACCTTATCGCCCACACCCCGTCATCTCCTTACTGAGAATATTACTACTGCTTTATCTGACAGTGAGGTTGTGGGGCTTGGTTTTTGCTTGGTTCTTTGTTGTTTGGGTTTTTTTCTTCTTGTTTTAGCTCCCAAGCCTAATTTTGTGATTCATATGGTAAAAATGCCTGCCAGACTGGGATCAGAGGTGATCTGGGAGATGCCTATCTTGTAGCTCTGAAGGAAATCATGTGCTAAATGTTCAGCCCATAGGCAGCTGTAATCATGCCAAACTGCAAATCTTCAGGTGCCTAGGAAACCTTTACGAGTGAAAAGTCAATTGCCTACATACTGTACTTGCCTGAAACACCAGATGGCACTTGATCATGGGTTTTGATCATCTAAATATTGGGGAAGCTAGGCAAAGTGAGGGGGCATAAATCCTCTTACGGATTTAGCAGTGGTCTTCTTTCACAAAATGTGCACGTTTGGATTCTGGTATCATGTTTGACCAAAATAAAACAAAGAAGAAAAGAAAACGTAGGAGTGTTTCTGTCCCTGTTAGATTTTCAGCCTGAAATTCAGATCAAAGGATGTTAGCCTGGAGTAGCTTTATTCTTGTATCTGCAAGTTATCCAAAGGGGAAAAAAACCCAGCTCCCCAAACCTATTCAGAGTTGGCCTTTGATATCTTGGAGCCTGTTTTCTTTCATGGGATCTGAGAACTAAAGATATTTTTAAGAGCTGCTGTAGAGAAAGAAAACAGCTTAGAATGATAATAGACATTGAAACAGTTTAAAATATGCATGACTACTGTTCATGCAGATGCATATTCTTTTTCACAAATACCACCCTATATAAATGGCATTACATTATATCAGTTTCTATGGCTGAATGTTTTCTGTACAAGTTGTGGTAACTGCCATATTTGAGATGTGGACCCTTCTAAAGTAGCACAATCCCTTCAGTTAGCCACATGCATCTATACTTCAATGTTCTCCATCCACTCTGAATACCTACGTAAACCGTTCATTGCAGCAAAGACGTGTTATAAAAATATGACAACTTGCTTTACAATGTTTTCCTACTTGACTAGACACAGGAGTGGATAGCAAAAGCAAGACCTCTAAGGAATATTCAGGCCTGTAAAGAATAATAAGCTATACGATTAACAAGGTATACCTACAGAGGTATATATAACTTTAGTCTATTTAGAACCATCTATCACAATGGAATAACAAGTTAACCCTTCTAAAATTAGCACCTAAGCTATCATAGTGCTGGGGTGAATTTATTCTGACAAAATCATGTTTAGCAAGAATGGAGTGTCACAACTTAGAGAACTAGTCGAGTAACTGAAAGTCAGACCCGCTGTTCCTCTGACTTATTGCAAGTATATTTTAGTGCTTATGAAATTTTAATTGCATGTCAACTGTGTTTGAATTCTCCTTTCCAATGAAGAGTATTTGCCTTCATTGTAGGCAGTACATTATATCTTTTATTCCAGAAAACCTGATCTCTTCAACAAATGTCATCATTTGATTCCTAGCTGACATTCCTTTCTTACACCTCACTTGTATGAAGTTAATTTTGCACACTGAATGAAGCGAGTGTTGTATTTAATTTTTATTTTTATTGCACACAGTTTTCACTTATACAAGAGAAAATAATCCACACACAGAAAAAGAAAATTAATTTCATAAAATTCTGGTTGAAGCAGAGAGCTGCTCCTTGACAGAGACCTTGATCTAAGGATAACGCATGGTCTGTTCCTAACTTGAAATATGTGAGTCATTTCCACTGACAAATTTCAGATTTGCTAAAGCGCAGTGTTGATTCAGAACCATTATTTTTAAGGCCATAATCCTTTAAGGCACAATGAGCATCCAATGTTACCTGCACATTTGGGTGTGGAGTAAATATAGATTGGCTCACCAACATAAGGCTGGAACTGATTATACTTGTCCTTTTAGCATAGTAGACATATAATTCATAAGCAAGCAAATTATGTAGGACAACATCACCACCCTCTTGGACAGGGTGATTTTAAGTATCCTTTGGTGACTCATTCTATCCTATTTTATAATAAACTTCTTTTATGTAATCCTTTCCTTGAATGTGCCATTAAAGGAGGATGACAGAAGGTAGGAGGTGAGAATGACTAGATGAGTATTCAACACCAGATTGGTATTCCATTAATATGAACTACCATTTCCTTATCATTAAAGACAGACATTTGCTTGGATATCCATAACCATAAAGTTTTATTTTTACTAGAGTCTCATATTAAAATAACTGTACATCCTAGTATTTTATTTCTTTAAACCTATAATTTATTTATTTATTTAGTGTTGGCAGACATCCAAACAGAAACATTATGTTTTCTCACCAAAGGTGCTGTAAAAAAGTATATTCCTGTGCCCTGCACAGGACACAGAGTCAGCTGTACCCTGCCCTCTCTGTACTTCAAACACCCAACCAGGAAAAAAAAAACAAACAAACCACAAACCCCAGTCTTGTATTAGTTACATCAAATTTTATTACATAAATAAAAGTGATGTTTGTAGCTACAGCTACACAGTCAGAAAAAAACAGCCAAAATTGCCAGTAATTATAAATCCATAATGAAAACATGGTGCTCGTGTTTTGTTCCCTGTAGTCTGTTTCTGTAAAGACAAGTCATCTTTTATTTGGCCATGCAATCACACTAAAAAACCTTAAAATAGTGTTTTTTCCATACAAACTTAGTGAGTATACTGGCTATATGAGAATAGGATTTTACACAGAGGGGTTTTTTCCCAGATTAAATTACATAGATTGAAGTAACAAGGTTTCGTCTTTTTAAAACCTTGCCTGATGGGGTTTGAATGTGTTTTCCAGGAAAATCTGTACAGTTACATATAGACCAAACCAGGAATATTGCTGAATTGTAGCTGATTGACCATTATTTTGTTCAAGACAGGTAAGATGTTCTTACATTTTGGTTTTAATATTTAAAATATAATTTTAGATTAATTAAGTAACATTATTTAGTTGCACCAGCCACTGCTACTTGCAAGGTAGACACCAATCTCCAACATTTCAATTTTCCAAGATTCATGTCTATACCATAACAACCTTTCTATTGCTGTCTTTCATCCTCTCCACTGTCCCCTACTTTCCTAATCCTCTCAAGAGAGTACGTGGGCATCTTCCATTTTGGTTCTGCGTATTTATTTAGTATACTTTCAGCACATTTTACTTGTGGCACACTTAGGCTGCAATCCAATTGCTATCTCCAAGGCAACTGGTCAGTAGGCTGGTTGTATTTAAGTTCCTGGAATGGAGAACAAAGGAGTACAGAAGAATGTTTTATGGTGTTTCTCCTGTTTTGTATGGCACAGGTGTATGGAGAGAGGGAGAGGAAGAGAAGGAGAGAGGAAGATAAGTGAGGGAGAGAGGGAGGGAAGGAGGAAAGAAGGCAGGAAAGAGGGAAGGAAGGAAGGAAGGAGGGAAGGGAGGGAGACAAAGTGTTTTTCTGTGATAGTCTGAATAACAGAATGGATATTGCTCATGAAAAAGTAGTTTTGGATTTGGATAGATTTATGAATTGAAATATCTTTCAAAATCTTGTTGTTCAAAAAATAAGCTTCCACAGAGTTATGCCATTCCAGCTAATACTTCTATTAGTAACACTAGTTTAAGTTTTGACTGATGAATGTAGAAAAATAACCTTACAAATGCTTAGGTATTATTCAGGAGAAGCAGTTGAGCAGTGCTGCTTCTGTTTCTTCAAGAACTAAATTGGCCAGCAGAACTTGGAATACTTTTGTAGCAACAGAGGCTCGGCTCTTACTCTTGTTGTGCAAGCAACATTACAAGCACATAGGAGTTTATATTCTCCTTTGGGATATACTGAATTACGCCAGTTCCAGGCGTAAAGGGATCAATTTCTGCATGGCTAACTCCTCCTCACATGAGAGGGGTCTGCTGGATGAAACTCTTGTGTGATTGCTGGCATTTTCAAATCCATCACCATGTGGCCATGACTTTTACCCGTCTATGTCCAGACTAAGCTGTTGATCAGTCAGCAAATATGTACTTCACAGTGGGTCATCCTGCATACTACGGTAAGAAGTTCCTTACATACCGGTTCTTCAAATTCAACCTATTACAGTAAGAAGGATAGAAAGAAAAGATCTGGTGTACATCAGAGAGGGGAAGAAACAGACAGACCTGAGAGATTCTCAGGGAGAAAATATATCCTGTTGTGAACAGACTCAAATGTTTAAAATGCCAAACTTCACACCATGAGATAGGATGACGTGTTAGCAAGGCAGAATTCACAGAGGATCCATCACTTGTTTCTTTAAATAGAAAAAGCCTATGTATTCCTATTTATAGTCAGTCATTGTCAACTATCAAATTAAAATGAATGGAAATATAAATTGTGCTTTCCCCATTTTCTTTCTCGGTTCTTGTGTACTGTATACTTTTTCATTAATAGTGGGACTCGAAAAAGAAAAACAATGTTCTGTTCTTTCCATTTACCTCTTTGTTTTCCAGCTTTTATATGTCTTACACTCAAGTCTACTCTAAATATAAAAGCCAAAACTTGAGGGACTTTAATTATTTGTTTCAGTTTTCATTTAAACAAAGATAATTATGAAAGCAGCAGATGAGGCTTTAGGAAACTGAAATATCCTGAGACTCAATAAAAATCAGAGCAAAGTTTAAAATGAAAGCATTCACTTTGCTTTCAGTGGATTCATTTGCTTCTGTACAAATGGTAGTAACAGTGATCAAGGAAATTAAAGTGGCATCAAGTTTTGCTTCCTTAATTTATACAAGGTTCACCAGTTGTAAGTACAGATCAGATATTTACAACTAAACCAGGCAAACCCCTACCTCATCAAGCCTTTAACTTAGTAAAAAAAAGAGTCTCATATTCCCTTTATTAACGTTTTGTGCACAGCTTTTTGTGACAGTGGAACTCAGTGTCGTGGTTTAACCCCAGCCAGCAGCTAAGCACCACGCAGCCGCTCACTCACTCCCCCCCTCCTCCAGTGGAATAGCAGAGAGAATCGGGGGGGAAAAAAAGGTAAAACTCGTGGGTTGAGATAAGAACAGTTTAACTGAACACAAAGGAAGAAAATGATAATGACACTAATAACAATAATAAAATGACAATAAGAATAATAAGAATAAGAATAGAAATGAAATATACAAAACAAGTGATGGACAATGCAATTGCTCACCACTCACCGACCGATGCCCAGTTAGTCCCCGAGCAGTGATCCGCCCCCCCCCAGGCCAACTCCCCCCAGTTTATATACTGGACATGACGTCACATGGTATGGAATACCCCTGTTGGCCAGTTTGGGTCAGGTGTCCTGGCTGTGTCCCCTCCCAACTCCTTGTGCTCCTCCAGCCTTCTCGCTGGCTGGGCATGAGAAGCTGAAAAATCCTTGACTTAGCATAAAAATTCCTTAGCAACAACTGAAAACATCAGTGTGTTATCAACATTATTCTTGTACTAAATCCAAAACATAACAGTATATCAGGTACTAGAAAGAAAATTAACTCTATCCCAGCCGAAACCAGGACATACAGGTCAAATGCAATATCTCATTACCAAGGAGATAACAGCTTTGGTTTGATGCCAGCATTTGTTCTGTGTTTGATGCAAACTTGCTGACCACATAATGGTTCCAAATTGTCTAGGCTTATCTGCATGCCATTTTTTTTAAATTCAATGGTGACATTAAACCTCAAGAAGCTATCACCTGAAAGCTGACAGTTACATTTACAAGGAAGTGTATCAAGCATCAAAGAGATGATACAGCATCTTTCACTGTAAGCTTTGCAACTCAGATTATGAAATAATTTGAAAAGTAAACTTTCATTAAAGTATAATGTGGTAGTATAAAAGCAAAATTACTGTATAAACATTTGGGAATGTGCATACATAGAAAATGGCATTTGCAATGGGTTTCATAGCAATTTGGGAAGTGCAGGAGCGGCACAGAAGATCTAGAGGTAATGCTTTGGCAAGATCTCCATCTGAAGTCAATGAAAATTTGCCAATTTACACCAGTCAATTTTTTCCCTCTCATATATATTTCTTGTAACTCTAATACAGTTAGTTTATTGTAAACAAGGAATTCAAATTCCAGATTTGTCATCAATCTTATGCTGACATCTACCTTATGTTCTGAGAAGAGAAAATTATTTTGGTTTTAAATTCATTGTTTACAATAAAATAGCTTTTTTATCTTCCAAGTAAATTGGAAAAAAAATTATGTAATGCTTTCTTTTAGAAATCTGATTTGTAGTACATGGTGTTCACAGCATTTCCAAATGCTTATTGATTAAGACAATTCACTGAATATTACTTCATCAGTAGATTAATCATTATGATAGTCTTGTTTAATGTATACTTAATTTCCCAGTGTAATCAACAATAGAAAGACAAGACTTTCCCACACATTTTAGGATTAAATGATTTAGTACAAAGAAAGAATGATTTATTTATCCATAAATCATTATAATAGACAGAGTTCAGTACCATTGAATTTGCCTAACAGTGCTATTATGAGTCTTTGTCATACATATTTATAACTAGTGGCACAGGATTGCTCAAGGAATATCAGTTCTTCTATTTTGTCCTACTTTGAATGAAAGATTTAATATAATTGTATCATTTTAACATATCTGCATGTACATTGTTATTGGTGAAATTCTGACTCATTGAAAACAGTACAAAATATACAGTGATTTCAATGAAGCTAATATTTCAGGGTTTTAAAATAAAAAAAGATGTGGCTTTTTTTCAGATCAGTTGCATAGACAGAATAGAAAGTGGTGCAGGTGGAGCTGCCATTCTGTCAACTCCCTTTCATGTACCACAGATACGTACAGCACAGCTGTGCAACTAGGGGTACACAGATAGAGTGCTCAAAGGAAAAAGTACTTGAGATCGATAACTACTGTGGATTTCATTAAACCATAAGGTATTGCCAATATCTGAAGCTATTGAAATTATTCTGAAGGGTGTGCAAGCCTTTATTGCTTTATTAATTTATTTTTTAAATAAGTCTGATGCTCAACTTGCATAAGTTAATGTTGACCCTTTGAAATCGTACAAAATCAGGTAAATATCCCAATTTATAATAAAACGCACACCCTACATACTTGTAAGGGATGGTATATAGAACGAAGAAGTGCAGAGAGGAGATGCTAATACTTTGGGTGTCCATTTTCTCATCCATTCTTTGGATCAGGGCACAAATTATGCTCAAATTATCTTACATGTCTTGGACCCAGATGTATTACATGGGAGGATTTAGAGGTCTTTTTTTCTTAAATTCATATGATACATGAATTTTAAAAGTTAACTGTCATTGCTGATCAATGCAGAATTTATTATTAGAATGTTTTAATTTACTTAGTTTTATAAAACCATTCTGTTTATCCCTGTGATTGGGTGACTAAACTAGGCTAGCTTAGAAAATTGACTTGTAGCCTCTAAGATTGCCTTCATCTATGATGACTTAAAAGGGTGATTTCTGTGTTTCAGATTCCCCTTCCTATCCTTGCTCCCAAAGGTTGTCCCTGAAGCAGACCTAATGGTTTGCCTTGGAGTGGGATCCCCATCCTCTAATGTATTTTTTATTCTACTGAAGGTAAAATGAATGAAAGCAAGTCTGAAATCTTTTCAGACTGGTAATAAATAAATGTTGCTGCTTTTAACCACAATTAGTCTTATTCAGAAGCTCGCTTAGTACCTTGTTCATCCTTACCAACTTTTCTTAGTCCATCAAGCTGTGGTGAGCTCCATTACTTTCAGCAAGTATCGTGCTTTGTTATTCACTTCAAGTTTCTACAAAAAAGCAAGATACTGAATTATTCTGAGCAAGTAAATCTGTTCTATGGAGTCACTTGTGACGAGCTGGGGAGCGGTTGTGGCAGTACTGAAACTTAACATCCAGGATCTTAAACAGTTGTGTTGAAAACAGGGTTGAGTGGCAGGGAAGCAAGGTAAAGGGAGGTAATTGAGACAGACTGTGACAAATTAACTAAAAGATCGCCTTGTACTTAATCTGAAGTGCTCACTCTTGATTTACTCTATAAGCCATGTTGACCTGGTTTGTAGGTCACGCTTGGACGGATAGCACTGCATCTTCCTGCTAAGTTCTGGCAGCAAGTAGAGGAGTGAAAAGAGAGAGAGGGAGAAACACAGAAGATGAAACTCCATTATAATTACTTTGTAAAACATGACTACCAAGGATACAATTTAAAAATAATTCTCTCCTACAAGAGTATTAGAGATCCATGCCTTCTATTTCTTTTCCTTGTCATATAAAGTTACATTAGGTTTTGAATTTTCTTGGTAATAACCTATTGTACAAATGTATACACAGTTAAGTTGCATTGATATATATAAAACTAATTTGTATAGATAATATGAGTCAAGCAAATACAGAAGATTATTGCCTATCATTTTTGCACGGTTTCTGAAAAAAACATGTACAGAATAGGTCATAAATTGCTTTCTATAAAGCATGAGTATGAATACTAGATTTGCAGCTAAAAATAATCAGAGTACATACAATGTAAGGATAAGACACACTGAAGGTGTCTTAGTGTATTTTTTTTCAAAAAATTCCCATGATTTAAATGTTTTTAAACCAGTCACCCCTCAGTAATCCACCATAATTACTTTCAGATTTGCATAGTTATTTGAATCATTGATGGAAAATACAGGAAACTAGAAGTCCCATTCATCTGAAAGTTTACTCTTCTGCTTTTGACCATGGATATTCTGCAAACTTTCATTTTTAGATACATGAATAAATTGATCCAGACTCGGGACACAAAAATCCCTGAAAGGAACATCTTTCCTTCTGCTCTCAACCTTTCAGTGTCCCTGATGCCTTCGTATGCTTTATAAAAAGGTGTTCTGGAAATATGTTAGCTGCCCAGTAATCTAGGTTTTCACTAGAAATTTACCAGCATAATTTAATGAAACTCAGGATTGAATGATCAGAATGATTAATAATAAGACCTGCTGGCTGGATTACTTAAAGACCTGTGGTACTGCTAATCAGTACCACCAATCAGTGTGCTATGACAGCTCACATTTGCAGTCGGTTGAGTAAGATGCTTCTGAACAAGAATTACCATCGATTTTGATACAAATGAGATTTTTTTTAATGTCACTTATCTTACATGTAGTCAGACACTTGGAGTAAGGATAATCGCTGCCATTATAAGCCAAGAGATGCTGTTGCTTACTGTTCTCTGCCTTAATGACGTATCATATATCTGTTAAAGGTCTGAGGATGTTTCACTTCACACTTCTGATTCATTCACACTGTAGGTCTCTGCTGAAATTTGTGTTTCTGTGCTTGGCACTACTCAAACCTTTTTCATTATTAAAGGCAAGAAAGCTTTCGGCAAATATTTTTTAGATCTTCATGGTGACTGCTTTTGCAGGAGTGACTCAGAGAGCAGGGCTCTTAAATGTTTATTCCCACATTAAATGAAGTGCGCTAATCATAACCCTCCAAATGTTAAGCTGGAGTGCAGTAACACACTCGGTACAAGCAGGTCTAAGACCTGCCTGTGACTGAAAGGGGCACTTCCATCCTTTCATCCCTGCCACGTATTTGCAGTCGCTGAGTGTTCTCCAAAGCAGGATTTAAGATGTAGGATCAGGCCCATGAAATTTCTGGGGGGAAAAAAAGAATAAAAATATTTGTTTTCAAATTTGCACCTGAGCACTCACTTGTATTGGTGCTGCAGAGTCTGTGGCTAAAGGGGGAAGGTCCACTGCTTTCGGTCAGGGCTTGCAGCAAAATCAAGAGCAAAGTAAACCAGAGAAAACTATACTCACCTCATCCCCAAAAGAGTTTCCCACTCTAGTCTGGGAACCATCGCATCCGCAGAACAAGGGGGTGATGTAGGGTGCTGCGCGGTGAGGAGCCTGTGCTGAGGGTGGGGGACTTCCTAAGCCGAGTGTGTGGTGGTGGAAGGGAACACGGCACCGCCTCGTACTTCTCCCACTTCCCATATACCCTGGGAAGACATCCTACTGCAGTCACAGTCCTGCAGCAGAGAGATGCCCCCCTCCCTCTGCAGCGTGGGGACCTCCTCTGGGCTCCTCTGCACCTCCTACCCTGCCTCAGCTCAGATGAAAGTGCTTAAAGAAGATCTAGCTAGAACCCCCCAGCTAATTTTGGTGGAAATGGAGAAGGGAGTGTTCACGGGAACAGATGGGAAGGGAAGGGGTGGTTAATTCCACCGGGGAGGTGGGAAAGATCAGCTGGGAGTGCGGCGGCATTGCTCCTCTCTGCTTCGGTCAGCACAGCTGCGGTCGGAAGAGGATGTCTTTCTCCACCCGTTGTGCTTCAAATTAGAGGTAGATTAATTTCAAATCTAATAAGTAGCTTCAGTAGTCTCACAGGATGAATTTGGGGCTTGATGAAGCATGAGTCATATCCCATGAAGGAGGTCAGAAATACTGCTATTGATGCTTACTTCATGGAAATTATACAGGAGACAAGTGCAGGAGCCTTGGTTAAAAAGCATTTGCATCTCAGTATTTTTCATCTTGTGTATCTCGGTTGAGTGAAGAAGGCCAGTCCATTGCTTTGTGTGGACTTCTGCAGCGCCAAAAACAATGAATAATTTCTGATAGGAAATAAAAATTGTACAGCATGCTCTCTTACTTCTTTTATCCTCTATTATTGACAAATGGTTTTGTACAAGGATAGAGGATATATATACAGAAGACTGATTATAATGCAAATATTCTCTATGTCCCTCTTATTTTCTCTTCAATACAGGAGGGTTAGCATTTGAAAGTAGCTCTGCTTTAGGTTTAAGTGTCAACTACTTGAATTTAAAATGGAATAATTTCATATTCCATTTAGTGTTAAGTTAAAGAGAACAATTACAGTTATGATTCCAAATAAGTCTAAGAAAACATTTTTAATGATTTTTTTTGTAGCACAGTGTGCAGCTTTAAATAAGTGTTTCTGGGTTACATTTAACTCCATTAACCTCTAGCAAAATATGATTTATTCTCCCTTTTGCTCTTACTCATTCCTTTTCCTGTCATCATTAAATGCTGCGTTGCTCTTCTTAAAGCTGGCATAAGGAAGGCATAAGATTGGAAGGAGCAACACTTAATCCAGATCAGGTACAGGCAGCATAATACATCTGACGGTGCTTTTAGCATCTAGGGTATTCAGTATTCTCAGCTGGTCAGCCATCCAAGTATTTACAAAAGGTTAGCTTTCACCGTCGGACAAGAGTTGGTATAGTCTGTCTGGCACAGCCTTAGGTAAAACTCTCGCTATCAGTCTCACTATCATGCCTCTCCTCTTTATATTGATCACAAATATTTCAAAATATTTTTTGAAAGCCTGAGTATTGCCATGTTATGTTTGGTGTTGAATTTTACTCAGATGCTGGTTGTTCTTTCTCTTTCACAAGGTAAATGCACATGCATTATCCTCTAGCAGGAAAAGAGGAACAAAAAGAAAGCAAGGAAAACTAATCTGTGATAGTATATTTCATACTGTGATAGCACAAAGGACTTGAATTACAGTAAATTTATCTTGCCTTAAATGTAGGAGCCATAAATCACTATCAGGCTTTCAGAAAACCTGATGTACTACAAGAAAAATTAAAAAAAAACTTAGCTCTTCTTTAGTCTTCCTTCTTTTATTATGCCATTTTTCCCTAATTACATTTTTTTCAATAAAAATAATCACACTGTTAGGAAATATACAACAAAGAAAAAAAAGAGAGAGATTGCAGATATTTTACTCTGCCATTGTCATAATAGAAGCAAATATTTATGTGCAAAGAATTGCCAACGTAGGCAATCGAGGGGGAGGGTCAAAGAGTAAGGATATAAATCTATAAATAGCCCACATATACAAAATCCAGTGTTGTAGAGTGGGGTGGGTATCCTTTTCTGGTAATGCACCTAATTACATACTAAAGACATACAGAAACAATGAGTTAACAAGGTATTTGATACAATTTTATACTACATGTTATAAATGCAATTCATATTAGATTGATCATAAGGTAAACATGACAAAGGAGAAGAAGACAATATATAAAAAGAATAAAACATTCCGTGTGTTGATCTAGCAAAAAAAATCGGATACCCCTGGGTACAGAGCTATAACATGACTCTTCCAATGACTCTTTCTTCAGGTTTGGCATCATTTTTCACATGGAGCTGTGCAGCGATGGACCCAGGGGCAGCGACACTCACATAGTGCGGTCTAGTGTGATCAGCTGAAATCCATTTTCTTGGGGATGGCACACCATCCAAGCGTTTAAATAAGCAATTTTGGACATGTATGGGCTGAGGCCATTTCATCCCTCCCATAAAATCTTCTTCAGAGACTGGCTTTCCAAAGGAGTTTTGGAGGGAGCAATAGTTTTAAATAAGTCAAGTCTTAAACTTTCTGGACTCTATTGCCTAGGAAATCATATTTTTCAATAGGACTTTGCATTCTTCTGCTTTTCACAGATCTATTACTAGATGTGGATTTGGAGGGGGGAGTGTTTTTATTAGCATGTGTTGGTTTTGCTCTGATGATATATTGAATAATATGTTAAACAATATTTAACAACAGGATTGTTCTTAACTCCTCCTGGCCCTTTATACAAATGCCAGGTAATCTGAAAGTCCTATTAAAAGTTTGCCATTGGCATCTGCCCATTTTGATCAGGCCCATAAGGAGAGGATGCATGTGGGATGCATCTCCGTTTTTCAGACTGTAACTTGGCCTTAACAGGTGAAGCCAGTACTACACATCTGCACTGATCAGTGTACCGGTCCCTGACTGCTGTATACAATAATACTGTGTTTAAACAAAGTTCACCATTACCTGACTGCTTGTTAAACATGAAATAAATCTCTCCCATGGTTTCTCAGCTTTCCTTTATGAACTTGGTCTAACCTAAATAGCCCATCAAATTGAGGATTTATCCTGCTTTTACAGATGGACACCACTGAAAAATTAGTCTTTTTTAGAATATGCATGGTCTAAGCCCAACCAAAGCAGAAGCTTTTCCTTTATCTTGACAGAACTGAAATGATAATATACACTATCTCAACAATGTTATTCCCTTAGCTATTGGGAATCAGCACATCTTTTAACAAACATGATAATTTGTACTTTCGGAAAATAATTTCGGTAAAGAGCTTTTCAGCTAAAGTTATGATTTTCAGTTCTTTGTAATTGCTCATTATTCCTCTTAATCACTGAAATATTATTCATTACGCACTAGTCTAGAATAACAACAATAATAGATATTTTAAATACAGTTTGAAGTAGGAATACTTTTTTCTTCTATTGACAAAAAAAGGCTCAGAGAGTGGTTCTAAGAAGAAAGAAAAGAAAAAGAAATGAACCTGTTTCTGACATTTATTCTTGTCCTCCAATCTGCTCCCAAATCAAAAAGAATTGCTGATGTCAGGTGCGTCAAGTCTCCTCTGAATTAATTGGATTTTCTGCTAAGGGATTCATCTCACAAGAGATTTCTGGCCATCATTATCATGTAAAAATCTTATGCTACCCTACTTATGTGAACCTTTCAAAAGCACACATGAGAAAGAGGGGAGAGGAAAGGGAAAATCAGTATAGAAAAGTAGACAACTCACTGCCCTTTGGAGATTATTGTAGGACAGGAGTGTGACTATGTAAACCCAGGGTATACTTTGATGTTCACAAGAAGTGAAATCTCCCTTGGTCCAGAGTCCTGGATGTACAAGGTTTTGTTTTCTCCTCTTCCTGCATTGCAGCTCAGTTACGTTTCTAAAACAGATCTGTGGAGTGGAACAGCAAATACATTAAACTGAAATCCTGTGATTTGCTTACTATGAATTGTAGCAGAAATAGTTTTGGTACACTGTGTAGCAATTAGGCTGCATATGGTTGGGGTTTTTTTTACCACCTCAAGATACACAGCATACTTCAGCTTATGAAACAATCGGAAATATTCTTAATTTTAACTATTTCAAACTTCGGTTTGTGCACATGCTTTTATTCTACATTGCAGGGTTTGTGTGGGTTTTTTTTTAAAAAAACAAACTGCAAATTAAACTCTTAATAATTATGATGACGGTAACAGCAGCTAGTCTTTTATTGCTTCCCACCAGGCTCCTGAGGTACATTAAGAGCAGCTGTATCAAAAAAATACTTATGATCCGCAAATGTGAGGGGAACACACTGCTGCCACATTCATTAAACATAATTTCGTTCTCAAACAGCAAACGCAGAAACACAGCAACAGAAGGAGAAAGCATTGAGGATACTGTGGGCATCAGCTGAGAAAGCAACCTGTCTAGGGAATAGTCCTGAAAAAGAAATCCCTGTGGTGTTGGCAAAGGCAACCCATTTTTAAACACACCGTTATGTCTCTGCTGCAAGTGCAGACAGCGATGACATTGTTACGGGATGTGAAACAGCTCTTGAACCCACAGGCCTTGGTTTATGAAAGCAGGGAAAGGATGGAAGTGACTGGGCAGGTTGGCTCTTCTCTTTCACTCTACCTTCATATATGCATGCTATGCTACAGCAATGCTTTGAACCAAGGAAAAAAAACAGGGAAAAATATCCAGTGTTTGCAGGGAGAAGAGAAACAATAGGAGATTATCAGAGCTGCCATTTATCATAAGAGGTAGTTTAGAGCCAAAGCTTCATCCCAATTACTCTGGTTTCCTCAATTTACACTTAAGTGAGTGATATGTGGATCTTTACCATGAAAAGATGTCTTCATTAGAAAGAGATTGTAATTCACTATCATTTTACTAATTACCTCACTTGTGGCTTTCAGGGCTCTTCAAGTCCCAGTTTTAATCTTCTTACTAATTGTTGGCTGCAAATGGAATAAAGTTATACAGCTTGCATAAGGATTCCCCGACAGCACATAGTTTGCTTTGTGCCATACAGCCAAATGGGAATTAACTTTTTTCCTCTACCATTATTTGTCTTAAAGAATAAGAAAGAATGGAATGGAATATCTGAATGCAGCAATGATGTGAGGAAAGAACTGTTTTTACTATCTATGTAAGCAATAATTGTATTTTCACTTCCCTACTATTTTCTGTGAAAATATCTTCAAATGCTTAAGATTTTTTAGATTATTTTTTTTTAATATTAGGGTAAAATTATCTTCTTAGAGATAGTCGCTTGCAATTTAATTCCATTCAAATTTTGCTCTTCATTTTCTGATATTGCAAATTTAATTTTTTTCAGTATCTGCCACTGGAAAGAGCTGCATTGGAGAATTCTTCCAGTATTTGAAACAGCACTTGTTTTCTTGATAATGCCTGGAAAACATAACATGGTTGCAAGTGTTAGTTGTTCAGCATTATGTGTGGGCACAGTTGGAGAGCCCTGGGTCACAGTCTAGGTAGAGCTCCTTAATACAACCCCAATACACTGCTGTATATAGGTCTTCCCATATATACGTCTCTGAAAGCTTTTCCAGGACTGAAGAAAGCCACAGTACTTTCTCATTTTCAGTTTGTCATTTTTTCCTGGGCATATCATCACTACTTTTAATCTCATCATGGAAATGGGCTTCATTGCCCCGTCTTAAAGCTTCATAACTAGCACAGGTCACACACACACAGACAGACACCCACCCCCTGTGAACACCAGTGAAACTTTTTATAACACCTTCCTAATAACAAACCTGACTTTACAGTTTGTCTTTTCAGGATATATACACCAGTTGAAACAAACGGATAGGATATATTTACTTCACAAAGATGCTAATGTGAGTGTTTCTGAAGATGATAAAAGAAACACAACAGAATAAAACAAGTATTTTCATTTGTTTCCCTGTCCCGCTTTATCTCCCTCTTTTGAGTGACATTTGAGTCAAGAGAGCCCTACCACATCACAGAGGGTCTCTCCTCTATCTAATTAGTTTCCATCTTCCGTGGTTCACCAGACTCCTAATACAACAATGTAAGCATGAACCACTATTTTTCTTCCCTCCTCAGCTCTCTCCAACTTTCCTTTCTCCTCAAAGTCTCAAAGTTCTGTCTTTTTTGAAAAATATAGACTTACCCTGCTTGTTCATATTCTGGAAAATTCCACCTTAGCCAACACACTTACCTGGACAGAATCTTTAAAGATTCAACAACATCATGTTCTAGAGCTGTTCTTCTTCCTAAAGACGTAGGCCCTGCATACCTCAGACACTGCATGTGGGCGAAGGCTTATTATTCTGTAAAGATCCGGGTTTACAGTGGTTTCAAAATTTAAAAAAAAAAAAAGCAAAATCATTAATTTATGTGTGCTACAAAGTACCTTAAAATCCTTTAAGACACCTGTGAAGAAATAGTCTTTCCCTTCACAATCTAAAAGCACAAACCAGAGAAATGGTAAGAACAGACTAAAAATAAAATCTCTGTTTTTTCTTTTTTTTTCCTCATAGGGGTATTTCCATTCCCCTTTAGAAACCTGATATGCATTCTGATGACAGAGCATTATGTTAATCACTTATAAATGTGAGATATTCTCCAAGATTCTTTTTCTGCACTGCCTTTCTCTACAATTATTCAGCTAACATAGTTCCTCCGAAAGAGAGAACAGATGGATTAAATAAGCAAGCTGATTGAAAGAAATTGATTATATAATAAAGTATAAATGAATATTGGACTTAAATAATGAGAATAATTTGCTTTCAAATTGCAGATCTTTTTTTCATCAAAGGCAAAATAAACTCTTTAACATTTCATTTCTGAATATTGTAGATGAAAAAATCTACAACTGTTCTCGGCAGGACATCAGATCAAAACAATACAAATTCACCATGAGGTTAATTTTCAGTTAACAGCTAAAACTGTGGAGTTACAGATTATTTAAACAAGCACATATCCTAGTATACACAATACATATTTTAAAATTTTAAAGCACAGTTTGTGTACTGTTGCAATCCTCATAAAATAATTACCAAAATATAAAGTTCTACTGAATCTTTTCAAAATATTTCATTAAAATTCAATTTTATCAAACATTGTTGGTTTGATGAGCTTGTCAAAGTGTTACTGAAGTATGAAGGGGATAGAATTTGTTGGGGTTATGGCATGATTAAGGGATAGTGATCCCTTGAGTCCATTTGCTAATCAACAAGCTTTATTAGGAGGCAATTTAGTAGATTAAGACTATTCAACTCGGAAACACAGAATGAAAAAGCATCAGCAAAACCCACATTGCAGTAGATGAATATCTATTCATGTGGTGTTCCCAACTAGGAGAATTCCTTTGTGTGTAAGGTTATAATCAAGTGTTCACTGTCACAGGTTAGCGGCAGTCATCTGAAATGCAATGCCCTGCTTTCGCTTTTCCATAACATTGGAGCTATTGCAGCAGATTATCCCTGGGGTTGGCACTTCTGTTCCTTATTCTTTTCCCAGACCAAATTTAAAGAATGTGTGTGTGTAAAAGTCAGCTAGTGAGGTGTAAGCCTTTAAAATTGCTTCAGAGCAGGAATAACTTCATAAAAGGGTGCAAAAACCTCTCAAAGAAGATTAAAATAATAAAGAAGTATCCTCTCAAACAGGATTTCAGTAACAAAGTCCAAAACTTTCATGCTTACTAGTTGCCTGTCTTTGGAAACAAAACCAAGCATCATCTTTCACTACCTGAAGGTTTCCTAGGTGTCTAACTCTCTGCCCAATATTGTCTGAGCTAACTCTTGCCTCGACCACACTTGGGTCCAGCCAGCGGGTGCTCCGACAAGCCATGAAGGCGAATATCCCTAACCATCCTCTTCCTGCCAGAGAACTCTCCTGTATGGGAAGGTTCCTCCCCACTCTTCATGAATCTTCTCAACTCCAGGTCTGGAGAAAAGGATGGAAAATGCCATCGGGCATCTACGAGGTGAGAGCTCAGATGCAGCTACTTTTCATTTAGGTAGGTGATCGTAAGCCTTCACTCGGCATGTCAGCTTTTTGATTTATCTTCCTGAGGAAGAAGAGGTGCATCTGAGGCTTCTGTGGAGAAGTCAAGAACCTAAAGAAAGCATTGCAAGACTTCATTTATAAAAGCCTAAGGGCTTTATTGAATCTGGTGCATTTTTCTTACTATGCCAAACTGGTGATGGAATTAGGAGAACAGTATCAGCCACTGGGTTGGGGGCGAAGGGAGAGAAGTAGGTGTTAAAGAGGACGGAAGACCAAGGAGGCTCAGGTAGCTTCATTGCTTATCTGCCTTTGCCAGGTTGTCCTACCCCAGTTGTCCTCCCCCAATTTGTCCTACCCCACCCATATCAACCTTCACTAGTTCGCATGATTAACTTGCTCCTTTTTCTCTCGCCCATTCACAAAGTCACCACCATTCCCAGCCCTCTCTTCAGTGCCCTGCTCCTACTGCTCCCCACCACAGAGTTTTGTTAACCCTGTTTTTTAAAACCAAAGAAAATACATAAGGACAATGCACTTCAAGAGTTAATTTGCTCTGTGGTGTCCAGTGCTTCTTCTGGGTAAAAAGTGAAGATCTGAACCACTGAAAATACAAACAGTAATGAAAAGAAAGCAGCTGACAATGTTAAGGTTAATTTGACACCATGGTTCTTTTTCCAGGCTGTAGATTAACTAAAATAAATATGACTTTTATTATCTTCTTCATGGACATGTACAACTCCCTATTGGCAAAGAGTTTTTAGTTTAGCCTTCATATAATTTGCAAACTTAGGAAAGCACTTAATTTTGAAACATCATGTAGTTTAAATTGTGGTCTCTTCTTAGCTATTATTATGGGATGTAACCAATTAGCAAATATAGATTGATCAGCTTATGACTTTAATAGGTTAGACTACTTTAATAAAAATGACTATTCTCCATAAACTATTTTTTTTTCCTAGAAATTTCTCAATTAAAGAAAACTCCAGGCTCACAGGGACTTGAATGATGTTTACGTGGCAGGGCAAGACAGATACAGGCAGCCTTAGAACTTTGGGATTGTTTTACAGAGCTATAATCTTACTCTTTTCTTTCTCTTTTTTTTTACTTCCCACCAACCCCAATTACCCTCACATGTCTGTGTATCAACAGTTTATCACTACTTCACTAATACTGAAATTTCCTCTGGTGTAGAGGTGTATCACTAAATGTATAGATAATTTAATTTGTGTTTCCACCCAATTTAGAAGACCTAATACTTGCAGTAGATTAATACAGAAGTATTATTAGAAAACCAGAAAAAAACTGTTTCATAAAGTATTTTACCTATGAAATCAGTCATAAAGAAAAAAATGCATATTCAGAAGTGTTGATCTGTGAGCAAAGAATGCATTTTAAAATAAATCACTTTTAAATTATAAGAAAAGTCCAGTCTTTTCTGGTAAATCCTTTCTCCTCACATAAAGTTATAGTGCACTACCTGCTACAGAAAGAAAAAAGAAGAAAACAAACACTTTCCTCTTCTATTACACATTTAGGAGGAAAAAACACATTTCCACGTACTCCCACTTTCACATGCTGTTATACCACTAGACTTTATTGTGATCAGAATTTCACGCAGGGTGTTGTATAGTCCTCAGTGCTGCTGTTTGTGTTTCACATCTTTACGTTTCATGTTACCTCCAAAGTCTCAACTTTGCCTTATACATGCAAAAAGTTCTGCTGGATTTTGTGCCCGGGATTTTTTTTTTTAATGATCTTAAAAACAATAATATTATAATTCCATTAGATAATTTTTTATTTTTTCCTAGAGGTGGCTCAGAACATTTGGCTAGAAATCAGATATCACTAAACTTCAGTGTCAAACTATCAGTCATATTTTATAATTACTAAGAAATGTAAATGAACTTAATGTGAAATAATTAGTGTTTTCACCAGTTTGGACACAAATCAATTACATGATCAAAGTAAGCTAATTCCTTTAGAGGTATCAATGTAGTATTCATCTCAAAACATTATAAATTTTTAATTTATATGCACGTTCACCAAATGTTTTTGAAACAGCCATTAATACCTTTGGAAAAACATTGTTCTGAAAAGATTTTTTAAGAAATTGCTTAAATGCTAAGTATTATTTTGCCTGAAATTACTATTTAATATATGCTGAACTATTCTAGCATCTCAGTCACATTAGGAGTGGGATGGGGAAGTAGTAAATATTTTAAATTGCTTTTAATATTATTTTCAAACTAATTTTCATTTTCCTGTTACTGACAGATACTTATTCTGATACCTTGCTATGCACATTCTGTATAATGTACTACAGAAATGGTGTGTTTATGTTGCAGAAGGAAAACATATAGATAGAAAGAGGTGTGTAGGAAGTAATTTTTTATTTCACATTATGATACGCTTCTATATTCTTGATATTACTATGTTTGTTTAACCCTGATATTGACTTTACCCTTACATGACTGCACAAAGACTTCTTTCTTTTCCTCTGAAAATGTTGGTGGTTTCTTATTTTATTTTTAAATAATAATATAATTTGTAAAGACCATAACAGTTCTTTTGTCGGTTGGATTCAGGTGACAGTAGAGACAAAATCAGAGAAGCTTGTTATCTATATACTGTCCTTAAATACAATAAGTAAATGCAAGGTTTTCACAGAGAGGAATGAGAAATGCAACAAGAGTCTCTACTTTCTATGTAGGTCCACAGTACTAGTGTGTGAGCACCATAAAAATGATCTCACTGGCATTGGTCAAGTCTTCTGAGAAGACGACAATTTTTTTAAAGAAGGAACAGCAATTACAGTTATATGTCCCAGACAATACTTCTGGCCATCAAACCTTTGCAAAAACTCAAAACCATGTACTTAAAACATTTGAAAGAAACTGTCAAATTATATCTATGTCAAATCCAATCTATGGATTCATATTTTGTTACTTCATAATTCTCAAGCCATATTCAGAGGTATATACTTGCTTCTGAGATGCAGTCTACCTCAACAGCTTTCCCTTCAAAGCAAAAATGTGTTTAAATCTGTTATTTTTAATATGTCAGGATATACTCTGCCACTGAATCATTTTTGCAATACTCGTTTAAATCAGTGGAATCCCCGTGTTAAACAACTCAATTTAATGAGTCCTGGTGAGCTGACTGAGGTCTGTATCCACCGTGTTCACAAAAATCTTGCAAAGGAGAGACAAACATCAATCTGTGAATCTATCATTTGCACAGTATTAAAACGTAGAAATCTGGTTACTGACTAAACTCACAATAAATGACAATCCTCATCTAAGAGAACAGCAAACATCAGTCCTGTGCAACGCATGGGATAAATGGTTTCCTGCTGGTTTTGTAACAAACGACCAGAGGTTTCACTCATCCTCAGTGGCATTTCATTTTCTAATCATCAGTAGGACTCCACGGGTGTTACACTCTGTAGCGGTCCTGACCAGAAAAGCCTTTGGCACCAATGATGTGTAATGATGTTAACCTAACAGTTAATCCCAGTATGCCTACACCTGATCTGGGCTGGGCTGGGCTGGACTGGGCTGGGCTGCGTGTACAACTTGGTTTTCAGGCTGTGTCCGGCTGCACAAATTCCAGCCAACTCATTGTAACGGCGCAGCCTGCAGGCAGCTCCCAACTTGATACTGGTGATTACGCCTCCTGCGTGGCCTTGCCTGTATCTAAAAGTGTGGGAAAAGGTTCTCATGTGAGCTTCCTTTTCTGTTTGGTAGTGCAAATGGTGAATAGAGTTGTTTCCTTGTGAGAAAACCCTGTATTAGCAGCAATGACCCAAATGGGTTAACGTCTTCTACGGATGGGGTCTGCAGACTCTGCTGTCCATGGATGGGAGGGACATTTGGTGCAGCACCATTCAGGGTTCCCACCCTGAACTGGAAGTTTATCTATACTATTTTCTCTTTATTTATCGTGTTAGCTCTAATAAATAGCACTATAAATGATGCATTACTAAGGCTGAGTGCCTTTCTTACTGGGACCGTCATGGACCAGCACCTCCTGGTACAAAATGTATGCTGGACTGAAAGGAGGAGAAACTTATTACACTTAAATAAAAGAAGCTGAACATTTCTTTGCTACTTTTATGTTGGTGTCACCACTTCATGACAATTAATGGTATTCTTCTGGATTTACACCAAGGTCTTTGAGAACTGAGGATGCTGAAGACAGAGTAATTAAGGCACTAGGCTGTATAACCAGAAGCATGAATGCAAATCTCTTTCCAGTTTTGTGCTGAAAGCTGCACTACGCATGGATCTGTAGGGAGGAGGGTGAAAGACAAAAAGAAAGTTAACCATTCCTGGTGGCCAATTCCTCTAGCCTGGATATGTTTTCCATTCCCATTGCAACACTGCCGCTGCTCTGTAATAGGAACAATTTGCTGCCAGGGCAGCAGGAGGGGAGAACAGACAAATGATAACAATAGCAGCAAGGTCTCCTCCCAGGACTGTAGAATAGATGAGAAGAAGGCATAAACCTTTCTGTTTCGGGCAGTTCCTTCAGGCAGCTTTTACTGTGTGCAGATGTTTTGAAAGCAAGAGACACCCAGCTTCAAAGTATGAAATAATTGTTTATTGGCTGATCAACGCGATAGATGTTAAGGAAGAATGAGCTACAAGGCTAAACACGAACATGTGTCCCTAAACCCGTTATAACACACAAAGTGCATTTGCTCTCCAGGCAGTTGTCACTCAGGGAGGGATGGGTCAGCATCAACACATCCTCAGCGGTGCTGAGTTGCAGTCTTCCAGATCCCTGTTTTATTTCTTTAGTGCTACTAATTTTTTCTGTTAGTTCATCTGCAAGCTTAACTGTTTAGGAGTTTCTATGTTACTCAGTCAAATTGTTTCTGAAAACAGCTTTTCAGGAATCATGTTTGACTACGGTTTATAAGCAAGAAAAGATTTGTAGGAAAATATAATCATTTTTTATAAGACCATCTGAAGTGATTGGAGAAAAAGCAGTCACACAAGTTCTCTCCCATGTCAAAAAGATTGCTTGTTCTTTATCTCTCCAGAAAGATCAATTTCTGATAGAAAAGATATTATCTTCAACTACAAACCTTGTTTGTTTGTATCTTTTAACCTATCATTGCCACATCAAAACTATTCCTGCTAAACGGAGTGTAAAAATGGTTAATGAACTTTAATTCTGTCTTATTCTGGCTGGCTGCATATTAACTCTTTAGCGGAGATCTAGTATATGATACTATTGATGAATATAGACTATACTTTTTAAATTATCCTTGGAAAGATGATATCTTTGAAGAAATATTCTTCCATGATATGGAGTTATTTCTTCATATTCATAAGAAGTCCTAGTTTTGTTCTCATACGAACCTGCTACAAAAGCAAAAAAAGAGTTTGTCTTCACGTCAATTAATCTTCCTAAGAAGATAAGTACTTCTGAGACATAAAAGTGGACAGAAGCACTATGAATAGGTAGAAAGAATGCATCATGAGAAAGCTGGATCCTTAAACTATTTATATAGAAACAACTTTTGCCTTTTTCTAAGAGTATCTTCCACCACTTTATATTACATTATGTCTCACATCTTTGTGAGATAGGAAAACAGAGCATCCTTATTTAATAGCCCAGGCAGTTACACCAAAAAGAAGCTAGACAACTTTCCCAAGATCACAGAGAACATCTTTTGCAAAGGGAATATTTATTATCGGTAGTTCATTCCCATCTTTAAAGCACAAAATGGCCCTTCCTTTCTCATGCAAACAGTCTCAAAGGGAAGAAGTCATATTGGAGAAAAGTTTGGTATGGGATTTTTTGAGTGTTTTTTTAATTCGTTACATTGTCTTTTCAGGTTTTGATTTTCCATCTTGTTCTTACCTGTGAAATAGATGCCCTTCCCAGTTTCTACTATTCCAATAATGTACTACTCCTCTTGATCAATATGACCACTCTTTTTCCTTTAGCATTAACTTTTTGAGATGTTTATTATTATTGTGACATAGTGACTGCTTCTGAGATAGTAATTGCTCTATTTGCTTTGAAGTTTTTTACAGCTTTTCTTCTGTATCTACCTTTTCTATTATATAATACAATCCATTTAATAAATTTCCTGTCTGTATTCAAATTGGAACAGGAGTATATTTTTTAAAAATATTGCAGTTCTCAATGTATTATATACTGGTTTCTTCCTATGCTCATTATTTTCTAGAAGGACTCTGTCAAGAAGTATATATATATCTTTTGTAACCTTAAAAATCATAATATCTTAAAAAATAGATAAATTCTTTGAAGTGATCTTGTTCACGCCCAGTAAATTCAGTAGAGTTCCACTGAAAAAGACTTGTGAATACTCTGCTTAAGATTAAATAATTCAGGCACAATAGACTTTTCATTGCTTCTCTTTTCCAAGCTTGTCTAACATCACCGCTACAAAATTTTTTGTCTGAGTATTCTAAACACTATTTCTTTGATCACAGATATTTCATCATGCCAGCTGCCTCTCTCAGAATCACTGTTCACCTCGCTTTATGTTTTTGGTACCCCCATTTTCCAACAAGGAGGCTGCGTTGTCCAGCAGGTATCCTTGCTCAGGAGGAGCTTTCTCAGCTCTGCCACTGCCTTGCTCCAAGACTTTGAGCAAGTCACTTTATCTCTGCTTCCCAGTCCCACTTTGCTTTAATTTCTCAGCTATATTTGCTCTGGGAAAGGTATTTGTCTCTCACAGTCTGTGATGTAGAGATACTGTTTGCAAGTGGTATGCTTGATGCTGATGCTGTAATTCCAGTATCAAAGAAAAACCCCAACAGCATTATTCAGAATGAAATGCCAAAGTGTCCCATTCCTTTAGTGAGAGAGTCTTCGGGTGCTTATCTTGCTTTGTGCTCCTGAAGCCAGGAAGAGATTTTCCACTGACTTCAGTGAGAGCAGGACCAGGCTTTAAAGGAGTACCAATCCCTGTTAATCACAGTTCAAAAGCAAAAGTAAAGTATTAAGAAGGAAAATGTTACCTTAACTTTGCTTTCTTTATATGAATATTTTCTTGTGACCTGGGGTGGGTTTTTTTTTTCATTTATATGCTAACTAGGCTTAGTCCCATGAAGTTGTTGTTTCGTAATTAAGAGGGAAACAAATTTATACAGGTTGAAAAATCAAATTTTTTACTGCAAGAAACTTGTTCATAAAGAAAACTGTGCTATGATATATCAAGAGATGAATATTAGGGTTTTTTTGCCAAATTCTCTGATTCACTGTAAAATTAAATTTTCTATTTTTTTTCTCCTTAGCTTAAATTTTTTTCCCTCCCCTCCCTACCTCATCTTTTGATTGTTGTGTTTGAACAATCTAAGTCTGCTGGGAGAGTATGCCTCATTAGCTTTTTGAAACTATCCTGTAGAATTAATAGAGCTCCATTATTTTGATGTTTCACACTGAATTTGTGTCTTTAAAGAAAGGTGACCTGCTCCTTTTATTTATTTCTTTTACCTCTCAGAACTTTAAACCTCTGCTAAAGCTTCCAAAATTTCTCTTTAAGTAGGGAGCTAGTAGTTACTGCAACATATTTCATATGATCAAAAATAAGTTAAAGGAGGCTTTGAGGATGTCTAGCAATGCTGGCCAATTGACAGCTGACAAACTACCTCGGAGTTCCCTGTGCCAGGCTCTATTTGGTTACACTTACTAGTAAACTGCAAGTTTCAGCATAAAATGAGAAGAAAACACTTTTTAAACAGCTCCACTGTCAATTATTTCTTTATGAAAAGAAGTCAAAGGGGGTTTTTTGCTTTTCAGTACACAGGTCAGCTGTTAGTTCTTAAAAGCTATTACTGTTAACAGGACCATAGTTCAAGTTATTCAATTTTCGGTATGCATGTAAAATTAAGTACCTGCGTACTTGCAAAGTGAGGTCATAAGTCAAGGAGCTAAGCCCCTAGGAGTGATCGAAGTAATGCTGTTACGAAATCCTGATTAACTAAGGAGACAGCACTGCATTTCTTTTTACAGGTTCATTGGGAGAGTGATGGATTTTGTTTGCTCTAATAACTCATGAGGCAATTTCTAATCAGACTCCTGTGGTGTCTTTGTCCAGTGTGAGGTAACCTAGTGACACAGGATGTTGAATTGGAGTGTATGATACAAACCATTCCTGGTAAAGAATTATGTGGAAGAATACAAAGCCTCTAAGATTTTAACTAATTATCAGAACTCCTCCAGTGGTGATTGCTCAAGACACAAAAAACATGGCCATTTATGGTTGGTTGCTCAATAGAACAGATTCAAATTAAAATAGATTTCAAAATGGGAATACAGTACATCACCATTATAAATGTCTTTTTTTTTCTTTCCTTTACTTGTGAGTCAACAGATGTGTGTCTGAAGGGAAGTAAGAGCATGACTACTTATTAACTGTTCCAAAACACAGATGGAACCTGAAGGTTTTTATTTTTACCAAGCCAAAGAAAGAAAATATATCAGGTATACTCCATATGCAATCTCCACTGCAATGAACCCATAATGGATCCTAACTATAAACTCTGAATATGCCTGATGGAGGCAATAGTTTGAATCTTAAATAATAAAGCAGGAGTTCTTCACTTCTCTTTAATCCCCTCTGGGAAGCCCAGTTAATTAAAGCTGTTTATTACAACTTGATCAAAAAGCCTAAATTCTGTGTGTCCTACATCTAGCTACTACAATATTCTCTGTCATTGAACCCTCACGAGGCCCTGAAGACTTTGACTTGGTAATGCAGCCATCAAAGAGATAGACTAACTCGCTCTTTAGTCAAAGCTGTTTGTTTCAAGGTGCAGTGCAAAACATGCTCTAGGCTTTCCAAAGCTGCAGTCTATTTCCTCCTTAACTTTAATCCAAAAACCTCCTTGCCATACTTAATTTAGCGTTTGAATCAAATTAATTATTTTGTAACAAGACTAGTGTGGAGGATGTAAATTTCTCATTTAGCATGGAACATTAATTGATGCAGTGGAATGCTCTCTTTGAGAAGTGCTGTTATCATTTATATGTTCCGAATAGGTAAATAAATGTAGTTCACACAGCCACACACATGCGCGCACACACACTCATGAAACATCAAGATGAAGCACTGAACTGAGGAGGAGAATTCACAAGTCAAATAGAAAAGGAAAAATGAGTATTTACAGCTGCATTTCTCTCTTTAGTATGAGAAGAAAAAAATTACAGTAAGACAGCTTTACTCTCTCTAACTTGTTCAAAGAGAAGTGTGATTGCTGATGAATATTTTCTTACCTGTACCTGTTAAGTATTAACCAAAACCATGATAATTATGAGCTTAAGCTTTAAAAAAACCAAAAAAACAAACACCACTCATTTGCCTAGATTCTCTTTGGCTCAACTGACAGCTCACACTAGAAACAGTACTGATTCAAATCTAAGGATATAAAAGAAAATAAAATCATTAATCTGTGAGCAATTTAGAAACTTTTTGCTACAAGGTCTCTGCACTGTAAGAAAATCCTGTATTGAATAATAAACTGGGACAGAGAGCACCCAGAAATGATAATCTAGAGAGGGAGAATTAATCTTACCCTGTGTTCAACTCCCTTTTATCTCACCAAACACAATCAAAAAATATAAATACCTAACCCCTGAGCAACTCAGCTCTTGAAATTCAAGCCAAGAGAATGCGTGCATTTCTTATATCAGACCCTTTTTAGTTTTGGACAGCTGAAAGAAATAAGTTTTCATTCAACGTAAGATTCTTGTGGCTTCTGCCTGTACCATACAGGGTATTGTACCAGAGAGTTTTAAATGTCAATTGCTGCCATTTTACATTAAAGATAAAGCTTGCAAATGAAGCCTTAATTCCTTTGCTGTTGACAGCCGCTGAAAAAGCCAGATGATTTAAGCCACCTTAAATATCTCCCATAGTAGCTTCCCTTTGCATAAGGTAAGTGGATTTAATTTCCCCATTTTCGCAAAAGCCTAAATGGCCCTTGTGACACAGCAAGTTCTGTACACATGTTGAAGGCTTTGTTACTTTTTTTTTTTTTTTAACTGAAATTCCTCTAAAATACTGCTCCTGGAAATATGGTATAACTGCATGGAAGCACATGCAAACATCTTGACTTTAAAAATAAATATAAGCCCTAATTCAAGAAGGACATACACTGGAATACTTGTTTTATGCTCTTACCTAAGAGGTCTATTTTTTTCCCTAAGGACAGCATGACCCGATACCTCTACAAAAGCTTAACATACTGTAGGTGCGCAGTAAAAGCCATCAGCCCTGTTCACACCTTACTGTAAGCTTTCTGCCACGTGTCAACACCAGGGCTAAAGTCCTGCTTGTCCCCATTCTCTCGCTGTACTCTTTTCAAACTTCCACCATACAATCAGGTGAGCAATGAATATCCATCTGCATTTGTCACTCGGAGACCCCTGTGCAAAGGGCTCAAGAATACGCCGGGACTTCCCAAGAGAATCCCCAACCCTTCTGCTTCACTGGAATTAATGTCACCCCTCAGAGGCTTTTTAGGGAATCCTGCCCACGTCCTCGCTTTGCCTGCTTCACCCAAGAACACCTGAGGCTCTGTCCCTGCAGCTGTTGTGCTTCCTTTGGAAAAATAACGTGGCGTTCGATTTTCTCCCCAGTTTGATATTATCACTCTGTAACTGGTAGTGGCAGGCTGAGCAGTTCTTCTCTGTTCACGTCCTCGCTGGAGCTCAGCCTCCTGTTTCAACAGACAGGGAAAGTGGTGTTCGTCGACCAAACCCAACAGATCAGCACCTTAGAGAGAGCAGATAGAAAGGGTGCTTTTATTTTCCTTTTTTTTTTCTTTTTTTTTAATCTCACTTTTCAAGGGTGTTTCTCACATTAGGAACGGATTTTTCTTGGCATATATTTGTAATATGATCTGTTAAGGCAAATCGCATAACATTGCTATGGTTGCAGTGAGTTCTTCTGTGTTTAAAGTTATTTTTTTGTCCCCTCATTTTAACCATATTTAAATACATAATGGTAGACTATTTAGTGAACTCATATAATTCCTAGGAGAGCATAAAAATCTTGTTCTGTCCCTGAAGGACATCCAGTAGATATACTGATTTACTAATATGTCCCCTGACAAAAGGGCATTTTCGTTTCAGAGCTGTCTTGTAACAGAATACTTCTTTTTCAATTTTATTCCCTTGACGTTGCCTGCATGCAGCAGTTAAACAACAAAGCTTTACTTTATATCAAAATATTTCATCACAGGAAAAAAAGCATGAACGTCAGAGAATCTACACATTAAATTACAGTGAACACAATGAAGAATGTTACAATACATGATTCTACCTTTATTAAAATACACTTTGGGCTAAGTCAATCAACACATGTTTTAGAATGGGCATCCTGACATAAGACATTCATGCTGGAATGATGCAATATGGATAAGAAAGTGAGGCTCATCCCCAAAGCCATGAAAGAAAGAAATCCTTTTCAGTAGTTATCATTGGAAAGCCTGCTGTGGATGCTCCATGAATCCATATTCAGAGCGATCTAGAAAAAAGCCTTGTAATTTGTGCTGCATTCAGAGGGTAGAAATTTTGGTTTTTAATTCAAGATAATGAGTCATTCATTCTCAATGGAGATTGTTATTTTGTTTTCATTAAGAGTTTGAGAAGCAGAACATAAATTGAACAAAATGTCATCTTTGCTAGAATGAAACTGAACTTCAGGAAAAAAATACTCAGGATGGCATTTCTGGTTTTCTCCTTTTGAGTTCAAATATGCCTTCTAAGAATTAATAATGTAATCAAAGGTAAGGGATCAAATCTGCAACTGCCATCTGCAGTTGTCAATGACTGAAGACTTCAGAAAAATTTGTCAAAATAGATACCTCTGATCCTCTCTCTCCTTTTCTCTCCTCCTTCTTCCCTTTTCCTTTTCCCCGTCTATGCCTTTATTTTATTTTTCTCCACCTTCTGTTGTTTGTAGATTGGAGCTTATGATAAATGTAGCTAATTCTTTTCTGCTCTATGACAGGGTAAGAAAAGAACACACTCTAATCTCTTCTAAAACAAAGCCACAATGTAGTAATCTGTTCTGAAAATTATTTGTCTCCAGTTCTCTAAAGCTTTACCATAGACCCCAATAGTGTCATTAATAGTAATAGCAATAGTACTGTTACTTATTATTAATCCTACCAAAATATTGACTGTATTAGGCACAGTGCAGATATTTGCCAAAACCTCAGGAGTAGAAGGGATAACTTACAATTCCAGTATGAAGGGAAAGGCAACGATTAGCTATAGCAAACAAATAAAATGATGGCAAAGTATAGTAAATGAAATTGTCAGAGAAGGATCTTATCATATAGTCTGCCTGTGAATGTAAGCATTGAACAGTCTATACAGATACCATAACAAGAGAGCGAATTGAGAGGCAGTATAAGAGAAGTCAGTGAAGTGGTTCTCTGAGTATTTACAAGCAAAATCTCACTTGTAGGGAAACACAGGGAAGACACTAATATACTTGTTGGAACATGTAAAAGGCAAGAAACAAAGCTGGGCATTGATTGACTGGCTGGTAATTGGTCTATTGCTCTAGATACAATTAATATTTTCCAGGCCAGAGCAGAGAGAGTAGAAATTGAAATGTGAGATAATAAAGGTCTAAAAAGGCAAGAGAGATGGCAGTGAAAAGACACATTTTATTAATGATATGCAGAAAAATAGCAGTCTCTAAAGACGGAAGAAACCATGCGTAACATCTAAGCAGTAATCTTGGATTGACAAGATGTTGGTGGTGTTCACAGTATCTGTGAAATGAGGCAGAAGAGGTGTCTTAGAAAGAAGTTTAGGAATTTTGACTTGATCCTGCATAGATATTTTAGCTCAGATACAGGCAGTCAGACCCAGAAAAGGACAGGAATTGGATGAATTTGTACAAGTGAAAATGAAGATGGAAAGGAATCCAGGATTCCAGAAAGGAATCTTGGTGATCTACTGCGGAAATTTTTGGAGTACCCTGAGTAAAATTTGAAGAGGCACTTGAAATGGTAGCAGAATTAGGGTAGGACAGAATGATGGAAGCTAAGAGAAAGACAAAATTAACAATAAAATGTTAGCTTGTGGGCTCAAGGTCGTCTAATAGACTAAGAAAGGCAAGAGTAGAATATTGATTCTGAACTTTGCCCAAGAGAAAGTTATGAAAGACATTGAAGACAGACAAAGGTTTTGTAATAGGATAGGTTAGTCTATAAGATTTTTTTCCCTGACATGACAGAAAAAAAATCAGAGCCTAAGAGTTTTCAAATTTACCCACAGGCAGCCAGAAAGTATGATTTAAGTCAAAGAAAGAAGGAAACATGATGAGAAAAAAATAATACTATTATATATAATTTAATTCCATGGGAATAAAATTTCTACCTATTGTCCCTCCTGTTCCTAATCTTATCTTGCTATAAATGTCATTCCACAGACACACTCTATGCTTTATCATTTGCTGAAGATTTTCATGTCTTCTGCAGGAGATTCTTTTTATAAAGTGACTAGACCAGTTTATAAATTCAGAATCACAAAAAATTTTATATTTTGGAATAAAAGGCATTTTATTTCAATGAGTCTGAAAACTAATACTAAGATTTTGTGTCCAAAAATGCTTTTGAAAATTGAACTTTTATTCAACTTCAAAGAGGAAGCTGTGAGCTTCTGTTTGTAAAAGAGGGTGGTATATCTGGATGACTTAATTTCCCAGGTTTTTCATTATCTTAAAATCTGGGTGGGAGGAAATAGATTTATTAGTGCTTCTGAATGACTTGCTTGCCAAGCTCCTCCCATGACTATGACTGCTGAATACCTGGTCATGTAATATTTCTGTTCTTGAGCAAAATGTCCCCATTACCTGACTCTTTTCATTTAGCTGACTATTTTATTTAGCTTCTTAGCTTCCAGGGCCCTGCTGGTCCAGGGCTTTTTCTGCAGATCGGCTTCCCAGCCCCTCGGTGCCCAACCTGCAGCACTGTCAGGCAATCTCTGCATCTGTCCTTGTTGAATTGTGTAGGGTTCCTTTTGGCCCATTCCCATGGCCTGTCTAGGTCTCCCTTAACGGCAGCCCTCCCTTCCAAGTATATCCATTGGTCCTTCCAATTTAGTGTGGTCTGCAAAACTGATGAACAAGGACTCGTTGCCTCCATGTCCGTGTTAAAAATGTTTGAAACAGGACAGGCCCCAGCATAGAGCATGGTGGTCCTCCACTTGCTACTCACCTGCAGAGTACGGCCCATTAAAGTCTACCCTCTAAGCCTGATCATTCCATTTCCTCCATTGAGGAGCATCTATGCCTTTTTTTCTCATTTAAATGAGAAAAGAGCGGTTTTTTCATCTCCATTACACCTGTTGGCACTTCTTTTGTCCTCACGTGTATTTTGTTCCAGTTCCCTTTCCTTAGAGATGCACCAATGAACGTAACTATTTTCTTTTCTTTGCAATCTTTTGTCTTCCCTTCTATTTCCATAGCATGTCTTTTTCACTCTCAGAAGACTACATGTTTCTATGTCCCTTGAACAACTTCCCAAATATGCAGTGCCAACAACAAGCTTTCAAGTATCTGTGGCTGAAAAAATAACTGGGTCTTACAGGAGCATGACTACCTCACTCTTTCCATACTCTTAAACCATATTCGATGCAAAGCCTTTTCTGTTTCAGTTCCAGCCAAACTCTATGAATGTCTTTAAGCTTGTAGAAGTTCCCAGAAAATTTTTATTCAACAAGGAGAATTCATAGTGATGTGAAAGCAACTCTCCACACAGTTTCCACACCTAGTATGAAATGGTGTTGAGCAATACTTGAGCGCTGCTCCCCTGTCTGCTCTGCTCCAGCACAGTCCTAACAGCGCTGACGTTTGACTCTTGTCTGGCTGCAGCTCCCAGCTCGAGCGACACCTTCCAGCCAGTTACTGGGCTTGCTGGGACCAGTCTGCTCTGGATTTCAGACCAGATGGGTCTGGTATCCAATCTTCTTTTAAGTACATCACTGATATACTGACATTTCCCTAAAGTTATCAGCCTCCCCTCTTTGATGTCCAGGTTCAGGATTTCCTTACACAGCAATTCTAATTCTGTATTGTAAGCAGGGAGTATTAAAAATGTTCTCATGCTCCACGCCATTGAGTTAAAAAAGCAGTTCTTTATCAACTTGATTATTATCTACTTCCCTGTACTCTGAACTGTAATACAAGCGACAAAAAGCGATAGGGAGAAGGAGAAAGAGAGAGAAGGGGGAGCAGGAAGGGAAGGAGAGAAAGAATTTTATACTTTTACAGCATGCTATGAAAATACACTCTGGCAATTTTAACAAAATGAAAATCAGAACCTCCAAGCTGACTTTGGTTGAGGGTTGCATCTTCACAGTGCTGTAAACTGAGTCTATTCCAGCTAACAAATTGTGCTTCTGTAAATCCCACTGCTTGCAAAATTTTAAACATTTCATATTCAGAGACACATTTTCTGTAAAGGGAAACCAATGTTTTTTTAAGGAACTGTACTTCGAAGACTGAGAGAGTTTTGCAGGGCATTTGAGGAAGAGAAATTACAGCACTAGCAGCAGCTCATGAGAATCACAACAGGCAGTAATGCTAGGATGGTTAGAGCTCTGTCTTGTTGCTAGGTAAAAACTGACCATCTTTGTGAAATTATAAGGAACAGTGCTTTTAGTTTATACTATTCTGGACTGCATTTTCCTTCAAGCAATTATATTTTGAGGAGAAAATGTCTTAAAAGTAGTCAGCTACAAAATTGCTATAGTAAATCATTTACATAACATTCAATGTTATATCCAACAGGGAAAGGATGGTAAACATAAAAAACACTGATACATCAACTACTCCAAATATTTAGACAGCATAGTTTCATTTTAAGTGTGCATGGCACACAGGATATAGATGTTTGTAGTTTTAAAAATATTATTTCTATCAACCTTATATACAGGGTAAATGAGGACTGGAAAGCTAACCAATTTTAAGACAGCAACATCAAAGTCTTAAAACATTATTCATTGCACAGAAACAATGTCTAACCAGTCTGTAGTATATTTAACTTTTTTTCTTTCAGGTCTTTGTGATTGAAAAGCTAATCAAACCAATTGATGCTTTTTCCTTTATAAACCATTGAGAGCTCAGAATGATTTGAGCAGTGCTATATTTGCATGGAAAACAGGGAACACACATAGGAGAAGACACTGCGTGTTTAAATTAGATTGCTTTCTGTGTAATTATTTTTACTTAAGGAAAGAACTTTTCTGACAGAAATGCATACATGTGGCTGTAGGTGGCATAGCAGTATAATTCACTGCATTACCTTATGTTACATGCTTTGACATGTATTGTCTTTTATTCAGAGACTATGGGTGCAATATTTAAAAATGCAAGAGATTTAAGTTTCCTGAGTTACTTCCCATAAGCCCTGTAACAGCTAGCAGAGAACTGGGGGGTTTGTATCTAACTAGGGCAGCAGATACAGCACATTATATAGCGTGATCATTCCTTCATTACATATGGCCAATTTCTACATATTTACTTGCAAAAATTAAACTCAATAAAAGGAGTAACAATTTAATAAGCTGCCTGGAAGGAACAATTTACATAGATACAATTTGTATAAATATATATATCTACATATAAAGCGATATCTTATATATATAATTACCTAATATTTCCATGAAATGTTAAATTATAGAAAGTAATAATATTAATGAAATCTATTTTACTTAAATAAATTTAATTCATCTAGAACTTTTACTAACTAGCTAAACAAAGGCAGAACTAATATTGATGAGCTATTTATCCAAGAGGATATTCACAAATACTTCTGTTGTCACACAATTACATTTGAGACATACTGTTTGGCTGTTACCTTCAATACTATCAGATACCCAAGTTTTTCAAAAGTAGGTTATGAATATCTGATTTAAACAGTTCTATAAGGGATCTCTTTTTCAAAGCTGGATGTATACTCCACCACTTCAACTAGACCTGAACCTTCAGTATCACCAACCATGCTGCTTCTTTGTGAGGGCACTTGAATTAAAAAAAAAAAAATGGATTCTCCATTCAGAGAGGAAAAAAAGATACATGGTAATTCCCATTGAAGAATAAACAGAATGATTATAAAAATTATATTGATGCGCAGATAAAAGTCAATGGTAACAAGATTGCTGTGCCTCTCCTCTTCATGGCGTGAGCATAGGGGGAAAAAAGGGGTTTGGAGGGTGTACTGGGTACAGGCGTGATGGTGGAACGGCGGCTGCAGGGGTGGCCTCTGGGAGAAGAGGCCAGGGACTGCCCTTTGCTGGACACAGAGGGTTCCAGCTCGCTTCAAAACGGACTCACCACAGGACACAGCTGATGCCCACCACAGGACATCAGTCCATAATTAAGGGTAGAAAGTACCACAGGGAGAGAAGGGAACAAAGAAGAGTGAAAAACAGGAGAGGGAACACAAAGGTCAGAGGAGGAGGAGGAGGAGGTGGATGTGGAGGAGGAGGTGGAGATGGTGGCCCATGGCGGAGCAGGTATTCCTCGCCGTCTGTGGAGGACTTGCACCAGAACAGATGGATATTCCTGAAGGATCTGCCACCCCTGGAAAGCCCTTGCCAGAGCAGAGGAAAAGTGTGAGGAATGGAAGAGAGAAACTGCTCTGTACTGACCACTGTATTGCCTCCCTGAAGGGACTGAACGTAACCTGCCATGATAACAAGAGGGAAGGAGAAGAGTCTGGAGTGAAGGAGTGAAATTGAGCCTGGGAAAGGGGGAGGAAAGGTGTTTTCCCTATGTTTGAATATTTGTATCTATTTTCCCCCATACCCAAATAAGTAATTCAATACATATATTAATTATCAATAAATTCAATCAATTTCCAAAACCCAGGTTATTGATCTCCTGGTTTTTATCTTGATCCCCGAGCTTTCTTGCTCCTGCTCTTTCTGTTTTCTCCCCCAAACCTTCTGAGGGCAGCCAGCGAGTGAGTGCCTGGGTGGGAGTTTGGCTGCCAGTTGGGGCCAACCCACCACAGAGGAGAAGGCAGGCTGCTGCAAAGCCTGAGCTATGGCAGCTCCAGAGACATCAACAAGTGCATGGGAAAATGACAGCTTCCTCCAGTTCTTCATAAGGGATTTCATAGCTGTCATAATTTTTGGCATACCGCACTGTGTCAGTGATGGTAAGCTTTCATTATAGACATCCTTTTTCCTTAAAAAGGATATAGGCCTTAGCACTCAGGTCTCTTCTGTAATTAACCGTTGATGTCCTAGCAGCCTATTTGGGCTTAAATGACTTTGGTTCCAGTTGTCAATTTTAACTCAGCCTTTTAGGTACGCTTTGGACTCCCAAACCGTGATTTTCAGCACCCAGAGAGAGGCATATCAAAAATCACAGTTTGGAAGTCTAAATTTTTGTTGCAGTAAGTATGAAACTGAATAAAATACATATAGAGGCCCTGTCAATGTCATTTGTTGTATCAGATGGCCCTGATATTCTGTGTGCATGCACTACGAATAGTAGCATCTGACTAACAAAACTACTAGTAGTGGGAACTGTCTAACAATGGTGTCAGGTACACGGGGGGGAAACCACATCCTTTATGTATTATTGGAATTCATTGTCCATTGTCTATCAAAAATATTTTTATCCAGTAAAAGAAAGATATACACATTTTAAGAAGGACATTTTAAACTAGAAGTAATTTTCATTTATATTTATTTTCAAATAATTTTCTAAACTAGTGTTATACACACACAGGAAAAATAAATCCAAACCAAAATACAAAACAAAAAAAACCCCACCTACAAGTAAATACAAGCCAAATTATATTAGTGGCCAGACTTGTTAATTCAAAAAGAAATTTAGAGGAAATGAAAAATGTTACTAGAGAAACAACTGACAGCAGCCAGCATGAATACTTTTGCAGAAAACAGTAATACAGTCAGGTAAGGGAGGGAATGGAAACCAGCTGTCTGATGTGGTTATTCTAGAACATCTACAGAAAACCTCTTATTTGAACATGTTATAGCAAAATATACAGAGAGAAATCTGAAAATGTGTTCTTCACATGATACAAACTCTCAGCAACCCATAACCGTTTGTATCTGTCGTAACAGCTGAAAGCAGAAGCAGCCAGAAAGGCAACACAAGACCCAGATGCCACTGCTAGAAAAAAATTCAAAGCATATCATCTGTGTCTTGTGCCTGCCAAGCTCAACTCTTTAGCGGTGACCAGATCAGTCTTGGAGTAGAAAGAGGACTATGGAGATTAGTGAGCCTGATAATGTTCTTTCTTATAGACAGCTACATAAAGAGATGGCCCAAAGCATTTAATACTGTTTGCTGATACTGAAAAGGGACAGTGTGTCTAGAAAATTCCTTTTTTTTTTACTTTTACACACACTATGCATGTGCATGCCAGGTAGGATTCAGGCACAGATTGAGAGTTTCACATGTTACAAATGATCATGCTCACTGAAAAATGTTCAGTGCTGTTACTTTCTCTATCCCAAGAACTTTTCTACTGCAAAATATGAACAAAACTAAAGAGAAATGCAGGTGCTTATTTTGCAATCTATTTTCATTGATAAGGAGCAAGTTTGGGGTTTTTTTCTCTGATTCATCAATTCCATGTGATTTCCTATGCAGGATCAGCATCATCATCTGTAGTTAAGGTTGCATACATGTTTCCATTCCAATAACCACTTTTCAGTGGCTTCTAATCTTACGCAACTTTTACTTTTCCTTTTAAAATACACCAAGTTTCTGCTCTGTTTGAAAGGAAATTGCCTCACAGGTGTTGGAAAAGAAGTAGTTCAGCCATTTTTGAGAATGAAGAACCATTTTCTCATATGTTAAAATAAGGGGTTTTAAAAAATTTTCAGCAGATATTTGAATTTTGAAAAAAATGTTTACATTTAATAATATAACTCCATAAGGCTGCATTAGGTTGAAGAATATAGTGAAAAAAATGAATGTTCATTGACTGAATTTGTATGAGACTATGAAAATAGCATTTAATTTCTGAAAAATGAATTATAATAAACAAAGTGCATAAGTTCTAGTTTTGTGTCTAGCTCATCTGTATTGTGGAAAATATACTGAAGATATTAATGCATGGAGGTAAAAGTCATATTTTTAAACCTGTGCATTTTTCAGCTTTCAGTAAATTCATCAAGCTCTCAAAACATGATGTAATTTACTCATATTCCACCCCAGCTATCATCCATATGAGGGATTCTGCGGCTAGTAAGACACAAATAGTATTCCTTAGTTTCTGTAACAACAGAGATACCCACACCCACTGAAAGATCTAGGCTGAGGAAGACAGAAATAGCTATCATCAGGCAAGAAAAACCCAGACCCAAAAAGCACCAAACCCAAAGCAGTACACTGTAATTACCTCATGAATTATATGTAAACCCAAGATTATCAGGCTATTATTCTGCCATGCGATTTAATTTAAGATTATATGCCAAAATTTCTTGGGATATTACTTTAACTGTGATATTTTATGAATCCTGAATAATCAGGACAGTCTTTTGATCCATTTCTTCAAAAGATTTTCCAGGTTTTCAAAATCTCCAAAGGGACTTAGAAACCTTATTTAAGCATGACATTACCTTTGCTAGAAAGATGTTTATTTGACAGTGATAGTTGTCTTTGCCACTTGGTCGGTGTGAGAAAGCAGACAATATTCAGAAGACCATATAAGAAGATAAATGCCAGTTATAGACAACTTCGCTCCTTAATTACCATTTTTATGCACACATGGTGCAGGAACTGTCTGCTTCATATAAAAATGCACATTTAGAAATTTCAGCTCAGCAAAGTCAACTGCAGTCAATCAAAGTACAGGAATGCGTTTGTCCAACCCAAAGTCAACTAAAACCACTTTGTGACGAAAAAGGAATGGGGGAGCCCCTGAGGATGGGGCTCACCTGCTCTGCGGTGGTGGCATGGTCCCTGGTATGATGGGAATGTGCCTGGCAGCTAAGCAGTCACTCTTCCACTAGCTACTAAAACCAGACACCTTTTTTTCTTGTCTGTTCAAAAATAGTGGTCAAATGCTCCTGTTAGAAAAAATAACCACCACACACACACACACCCCCAAACCCAAACAACCTCTCTTGGCTTTTTCAAGAATGATTTTTTCTAGATTTTGGGCAGTGTACCTATCAAAAAGGATAAATATGAAGGTTTTCATATGCGTGGAGCCAGAAGTCCAAGAAACAGATTATTGGTAATGAAGAACATAGTATTCAGAGCATTTTGCAAACACGGTTTGAATATATTAGCTTTAAAATAATGTTCAGGTTCTTTAAATAAAACTTGAGTCCTTGCTTGAAATATATCGCTATCATATTCATTTTCTAAACCACTTTGCTATATGCCTGTACGTTCTTAAAAGAGGATTTTCTCCCAGAAATTTAATATTGAAACCATTATTTAGTTAATCCTATCATATATTGCTATATATGGAATAAGTTTGTCAGAAGAGAAATAGAGCCAAAGTAATTCAGTAACTTGTCCAAGGTCTCAAAAAGATTCTATGCCTGCCATGATGACAGAAACATCATCTTTGCTTTTTATCAAGACTGTGCATAAACAAATAGTATGCGAAGAAAATAAACTCCAGGACCCACCAGTATTTTAGAAGATGCATATATAGTTCTTCCAGCAATTGAGGGGTTGGGATGAGGCTTTTTTTTAACTGCTCAGCAGTTAAAATAAATAACTGCTTGCTTGTTGCTGTAAAATGTGTTTTTAATGAAGGACAGCCCAGGAAAGACAAAGAATAGCCAGCACCATATCCAATTCCATGCCATATATTCAGAACAGGACTCTACAGGCACTTCAATGACTTCTTCTTCTGGTGGTCCATTTGTCATTGGACTCCAGAAGTGCAGTTTGCAGGACTATTGTCTTGAGAGATTCTCAGACTCCAGAATGATGATGTTGCATAAGTTTTGCAAGATAAACAAATCAACAGCATATATGAAATTTACCACCACTTTTCACAGTCATTTTGGACCATAATTCTTCACATTGTGCTTGGATTGTAAAAAATCAAGTTCAGCATCTAAATTTTTGTGGTGGTGTCATCAAATTATTAATTTTTAAATAGTGTCTTTTAAATTATTTCAGTGGAAAATCAAGAATGCAGACAGTGCAATAGCTCATGTTATTTATTTAGCAATGAGGTTTAACTTCTTTTTCGCTGTTCACATATTTCAACTCTTACAGCAAAATGTTTTCACGGTGGAATTTAACCTGATTTTTTCCAGTGAATAGTATATTCATTAAAAAAATAGTCTTATCACAAAAATATTGTGAATTTGAAACACTGATGTATGAAGGGCAGTAGCATTTTATTTGTAGCCTTTCTCAATAGGTGCAGCCCTAGTGTGGGGGTTACATACAAAGTTCACTGTCTCTCTTTGCCTTGAGGGACTTGCATAAGAGCTGGTGTTATAGCACTAGGGTAGTTTTGGAGCAAGGTATTTCCATTTGGCTTGTGCTCTCCAGACCATGCAGGATGATCCAGAGGACATTGAGATGTTGCTTACTCATGGCTGCTCTGTAATCAAAAGCAATATTAGCATGTCAGCTGTGTCAGACTTTTTAAAATGTTTCAGAAAATGCTATAAGTGTTCATTTCATTTCCTCTCACAGAACATCTTAATAACAGTGTCCTTCTCAACTTTAATTGCAAAGGAAGTATACAAGTGCCTGGTGTCGTGGTTTAACCCCAACCAGCAACTAGGCACCATGCAGCCACTTGCTCACTGCCCCCCTCCCAGTGGGATGGGCAGGAGAAGCAAAAAAAAGTAACTTGTGGGTTGAGATAAGAATGCTTTAGTAACTAAGGTAAAATAAAATATAATACTAACAATAATAATAATAATAAAATATAATAATAATTGTAATGGAAAGGAATTTAATTAAAAGAAAAAAAGAAATTAGACCCAAGAAAAGACAAGTGATGCACAGTGCAATTGCTCCCCACCCACTGACCGATGCCCGAGCAGCGACCTGCCCCTCCTGACCAACTCCCCCCAGTTTATATCCTGAGCATGACGTTCGACGGTATGGAATATCCCTTTGGGTAGTTCCGGTCGACTGTCCTGGCCGTGCTCCCTCCCAGCTTCTTGTGCACCTGCTTGCTGGCATAGCATGGGAAACCGAAATATCCTTAACTTGGATAAGTGCTACTTAGCAACAACTAAAACATCAGTGTGTTACCAACATTATTCTTGCACTAAATCCAAAACAGACCGTGCCAGCTACTAAGAAGAAAATTAACTCTGTCCCAGCTAAAACCAGGACATCTGGAAAAACAAATAACAGTGAGAATAAATGCATACAGAATAGGGATCAGAAAAATTTACTAATTATTTGCAGCAGAAGTGTTGCATGCTTGCTTTGTGGAACATGCTGTATATTCACCACCTGAACATCAGGAGCATCTTGCAACCTGAGTCACTTGTTACTTCTAAAAACCCTAGCCTGTATTTCTGTGTTGTTACAAAGAGATTTGGGGTTTTTTGTTTGTTGGTTTTTGTGGTTTTTTTCCAGATGGATATGTAGCTTTAACAATGTGAATTGTTACTGGCTAATTATGGCTAGACTGGACTGATATCAGTAAAGCCAAGAGAGGTGTAAGCTTCCAGCATTCATCTTAGTGGCCTGGTAAGTTTGCAGTTTAAGAACTATGACCTTCTGTTTCCTCACAAATGCAATGCATGGCCCAGTAGTACTGGGGTGTTTTTTTGAAATGATGTCTGAATTCACGTTAAGCCCTGCAGGAACTAAAATAAAATTAAGTTAATAATAAAAATTCCCAGAGCTCTTGACGTTTCTTTATTGATTTGTCTCTCCATTCTTCACATTTTCTGTTCCCAGTGCTGATGTATCCTGACCCCATTTATTTATTAAATATGCCTGATTGTCATGACTGAAATAATATCTGCCTGAATTTACCCATCTCTCCCTGAAGTACTGACATTCATGCTCTACTTCCTCTATATGAGTTCCTTGAACGGGAGATAAAGATTCCATTTTAAGTATCAGTATCTATTACTGTTCTGCCCTTGGCATTGTAAGTCACTACGTCTTACTTAAATTTTGTGAAAAATTGCATGAATTTCTGCACACAGTGCTTCTGTGTATATAAAACTGCACTGTAGGTGAATGGGCAACATAGCTTTCACTAAATTAGCCCAGTCAACATCTCCTAAAGCCCTGGCCAATGGAGGTCTATCCAGTGATTTGGCCTCAAACAAAGACCTGATAGTAATTTTCCTCCAATGAGAAGGAGAGCCAAGTAACAGTGGTGACATGGTTGAACCTGGAGTCCCAGGTGATGGCAGCTCTTAGAGCAAAAAGAAAGGATATAACTTCATCCTTTCAGGATGCCCAGTTGCCTGGCATTAATATCGAATAAACCACTCAGGCAAGTATGATGACAGAAATAGCTCGTTTTCTCATTAGTTTTCTTGGCCTCTCTAATTTTGTGTCTCACTTCACATTTACCATTCACAGTCTTACAGCTCTTAGGTAATATTGAAGAAGTGGTAATTTGTCCATTTTTAATTGTGTTGACTTTTGCAATAGTCTTTATACAGAAGATTCTGAAGGACTTTGAAAATCTTTGCAAAGCTTTTTGAGAGCTGAACATGACAGCCTTTTGCCTTTTCACACAGAGAAATTACAGAATCGTAGAATCATAGCATTGTTTAGGTTGGAAAAGATATTAAACAGATGATTGAGCTCCCCAACACTGAGCCCTGGGGAACACCACTTGTGACCGGCCGCCAGCTGGATTTAACTCCATTCACCACAACTCCTTGGGCCTGGCCAGCCAGCCAGTTTTTGACCCAGTGAGGAGTACACCCATGCAAGCCATGAGCAGACAGTGTCTGCAGGAGAATGTTGTGAGAAACAGTGTCAAAGTCTTTACTAAAGTCCAGGTAAACAACATCTACAGCTTCTCCCTCATCTGCTAAGTGGGTCATCTCATCATCAAAGGAGGCCAGGTTAGCCAAGCAGGACTTGCACTGAGTACCTCAGCCTTTTCCTCATCCTTTCTCACTATGTTTGCCCCTGCATCCAATAAGGGATGGTGAGTCTCCTGTTCCTGCTTTGGTTGTTAATGTATTTATAGAAACATTTTTTATTATCTTTTACGGCAGTATGACTGTGGGACAACTGTGCCTTTCACTTTGCCCTCTAATTACAGTACTAACTTTTTGAAGGAAATATCTAGGTTCATGGATCTCCTATCAGCTTTAGAATCAGAATTTTAACTGTTTTCTACCTTTAGTAGCCTGCTCCCACTTGGTTGTAAAGTTTGCTTTGTGTTTTTCTCCACCCCTCCAGTGAGAGTTGTTTAATTTAGATATGTAGGTAACATCCAGTAAGACAGAGGAAGGGAAAAAAAAGGTGTGTTTGAGGGGGAAAGGATACTCTCTGGTGTTTAGGGCATTTACTTATAATAGAATAGATAGAGTTTCCAGTGCTTACTGTGATGGTATGTGGTTACTTTGCGCTAGATATAAATTGCTCAAACGGGAAAGATGGAGGGTACAATTTCATCATTAACTCTATCATGAAACTGCAGACTGACAGGGTCCCACACCTCAGAATAACAAAAACTTAGTGGTTAAAATATTCTCCTGGTCACCTGGAATTAAACACTGCTTTAAACAACATAAAGGATATTCTCTGAATTTTCTCTTCTATTTCTGACTGTGGGGTTTTTGTCCTGACCAGATGTGCCCAGATCTTTTCTACTGAGCTATACAGAAAAACATCTAATTTACAAATCTGCTTGAGAATAATTATGAGACAGCTGCTAAAGTATTGGATGCAAATTATACACCTCATGGAAGTTTGTTGTCTGCTTTTCTTAGTTACGCTCCTTCACTGAAGTCAACTACATATAATGTAAATTAGATGACTGAAGGAAATGAACACAATGTCAAGCATTTCTGTACTAGCAGGAAATATTTATAAAAGTGAGAAATTATTAGGATATTTCACCTTTCATCCTAAATACTTCATTAACTGTATATGAAACAATCACAGAAGGGAACAAACTCTTCTCCACTTCTGTTGTGGGTAGGACATAAAATAACTTTAAACTCTAGCAAGGGAAAAGTAGGCTTGGCATTAGAGAAAAAACATTACAGTTGTAAAGGAGTTATATGCTGGAATAGATTGCTGGGAAGGTTGTGCATGTCCACCACAGCAGAGTGTTTACTTTGATAGACTTTTGTCAGGACCTGTTTCTGTGCAGTTGATACTGTCTGAGAAAGGAAAAAAGACCAGAAGAACTTGTGAGGTCTTTTCCAGTTCTATTTTTCTGTGACTCTATGTTTTGGGTTTGTGTGGCAGGGTTTTGGGAGTGGTGTAGGGGCCACAGGTGCGGCTCCTGTGAGAAGCTGCCAGAAGCTTCCCCGGCTCCAGGTGGGACCCGCCTCTGGCCCAGGCCGAGCCCATCAGTGACAGTGGAAACACCTGTGGAGAGCAGATTTAAGAGGGGAAACCTGCAGCTGGGGAGGAGATTGGAATGTGAAGCCCCTGTGCAGGCACCGAGGTCAGTGCAGAAGGAGGGAGGAGGTGTGGGGGGAGGTTGATGCCCCTGCAGCCTGTGGTGAGATGGCGGGCTGTGCCCCCTCAGCCCATGGAGGGGAGTGGAGGCCCCCCAAGATGGCCGGGACTCCATGTTAACGCCCGTGCTGGAGCAGGCTGCGCCTGAAGGACTGCAGCCTGGGGAAGGGACCCACGCTGGAGCAGTTCGTGAAGAACTGCAGCCTGTGGGAAGGACTCACGCTGGAGAATTTTGTGGGGGACTGTCTCCTGTGGGAGGGACCCCAGGCTGGAGCAGGGGACGAGTGCGGAGTCCTGTCCCTGAGGAGGAAGGAGCAGCAGAGACAAGGTGTGAGGAACTGACCCCAACCCCCATTCCCCGTTCCCCTGCGCTGCTGGGGGGAGAAGGTGGAGAGAACTGGGAATGGAGTTGAGCTGGGGAGGAGGGAGGGGTGGGGGGAAGGTGTTTTAAGGTTTGGTTTTACTTCTCAGTATCCTTGTTTCGATTTGATTGGTAGTAAATTACATGTATTTTGGTTTTTCCCCAAGTTGAGCCTGTTTTTTCCATGTGACCAGAAGTGATGAGTGATCCCTCCCTGTCCTTGTCTTGACTCATGAGCTTTTTGTTATATTTTCTCATCCTTGCCCCACCGGGGGTGGGAGGAGTGAGCAAGTGGCCTCGTGGTGCGTTTTGGGACCGGCCTCGTGGTGCGTTTTGGGACCGGCCTCGTGGTGCGTTTTGGGACCGGCCTCGTGGTGCGTTTTGGGACCGGCCTCGTGGTGCGTTTTGGGACCGGCCTCGTGGTGCGTTTTGGGACCGGCCTCGTGGTGCGTTTTGGGACCGGCCTCGTGGTGCGTTTTGGGACCGGCCTCGTGGTGCGTTTTGGGACCGGCCTCGTGGTGCGTTTTGGGACCGGCCTCGTGGTGCGTTTTGGGACCGGCCTCGTGGTGCGTTTTGGGACCGGCCTCGTGGTGCGTTTTGGGACCGGCCTCGTGGTGCGTTTTGGGACCGGCCTCGTGGTGCGTTTTGGGACCGGCCTCGTGGTGCGTTTTGGGACCGGCCTCGTGGTGCGTTTTGGGACCGGCCTCGTGGTGCGTTTTGGGACCGGCCTCGTGGTGCGTTTTGGGACCGGCCTCGTGGTGCGTTTTGGGACCGGCCTCGTGGTGCGTTTTGGGACCGGCCTCGTGGTGCGTTTTGGGACCGGCCTCGTGGTGCGTTTTGGGACCGGCCTCGTGGTGCGTTTTGGGACCGGCCTCGTGGTGCGTTTTGGGACCGGCCTCGTGGTGCGTTTTGGGACCGGCCTCGTGGTGCGTTTTGGGACCGGCCTCGTGGTGCGTTTTGGGACCGGCCTCGTGGTGCGTTTTGGGACCGGCCTCGTGGTGCGTTTTGGGACCGGCCTCGTTTAAACCATGACACTCTGAAAAACAGTGAACGCTGAGGTGGATAGTAACGGTTGGGTAGATGACCAGTTCAGAGCTTCTCCTTTCAGTGCAGAAAAGAACAATTTTCTGTAGGATGGCATGGAAAAACCCTACCTTAAAAAGAAAGTGCAGGGTTTTTCTAATATCAATACTTTAATACTTAAATATCAATATTACCAATTGGGGGCATGGATCAGAGTTAGGCATGAAATATATCCTTTCTAGTAAAGTTCATAGAACTACTGGTTGTAACTACACTAGAAGGCTGAAAAGCTAGAAGCTACCCTACAGTTCTAACTATAGAATAAATTTGATTTTCATACTTAAATCTCTCCTATAACATAAGGCCCATAGCTTTTGCTACACTAACCTTGCTGGCTCTGGAAATAGATCAGTGACCCTCTGTCATGGAGTTGATTTAAGGCAAAAAGGCAGCTAGTTACATTCCCAAACATAGTATTTCATCACTTCTTTAAAACATCCCTCAGAGGCATTTGACTGTGTATTGCTTATAAATACAATCAGCACTAGCTGTGATTTTAGTTACCTTTTAAACTGGTTTCTGAAAATGTCACTGATGCTTTTTTATATCCTTGACAGGACTCAATGACATCCTTTTTATAGTAGTTCTGTCAACAAATAGCTTTCTTTTTATCACCATGATGTGTTCTTTTGGGTGTTGTTTGCTGATAGTTCTGCACTCATCTGCTTGGACACTTCTGAATGGAATAATCATGTGCACCTTTTTCTCAGTAATGTGTACATTTTTGGAGATGCAGTTTGTTTCCTTTCACAGTTCTTTGCCCTGCCAGGGATGATAGGACCTCAAAAAGGATGCCTGTCTTTGGTTCTCTTGTTCTTGTTTTGTTCTTGTTCAGTGATATGAACAAATAATACTACGATTGCCCTAAGGGAGTGACACAATATGCAGTATTCAAACTGCAGAGTAAAATCAGTTCAAGAACACCACAATTCAATTAATAATGCTGCTGAAGTAGTTACATGCTGTATCTAAAGAATTCAGCAGATAATATTCAAAAGCCTTAATGTCTTCCAATGCATATATCCATCAATAGTTTATGTAGCTGGCTTCCTTTGTAAGGCAGCCTGAATAATGCTTCTGAAATCTGAATTGAGTAAGCTCAGTAAGCAAAACCTGTACTTTTCTTACATGTTGGAATGTATTATATCCACCCCTCCCTCCTCCCCTGAAAAAAACCAAACAAAACACCTTAATTTCTGATTAATAGCTTTGTTACAGACTTTGGTTTTGCTAAACCACCATTGCTAATTCCATTTGACTGTAGGAGCCTGACCTATATCTATGGGATGATCGAAACTTAAAAAAAAATAATTGTATGGTTCAATACTGTCATTATTGCTTTTCTGATCTGTTTACTGCAAGAACTTTACTAACTCTGTCCTCCAAATGCATAGTTAACAAAAGAAAAATCAACTGAAGGAGACCTCTTAGAATCCGAGGCCTCTTAGCACAGATAATCAGGCAGCCATGTCACGTAATTCTTGCTATAAGCTTATGTTCTGTCTTTCTCATATAGCAATTTTCAGTTTGTTGATGTTCAGTTTCACTAGTTGGCTCTTCATTACCTCCTGTTAGGAAAAGAAAAAGAGACAACCCACGGGTAGTACCTGTTCTTTATTTTTTATTAAGTTTCTTCATACAGTAGAAATTCCCAAAGCCTTTGGGATTTTAGGATGTATTCCTTGGCTAAAGCAAACCAAAAAAAACCCCACAGAAAACCAACACCTACTTTTGAGTATGTTTTCACTTTTCAACATTTTTGTTTGCCTGTTTAATGGATATATCCAGCAGAAATTTTCATTTCTACAAGAAGCCACATCTATCAGTTTTTGCCTAGTGCTAATTTTATGAGTGTATTATAGTCCACTTGTTGTTGACTTTCACTATAGAAATACAGATTTTAACTTTTTATTTTCTTTCCCTTCCCATCTTAATTTCATTCTGTTGGTCCCTATTAACACAGCAATTTCCATTGATAAGACATTCAACAATATATACTACGGAAGTGTGTAATACTCGAAATTGTGGTTATCAAGTTGTTTGTCATATCAGACATCAATATTTCAATGAAAATTACTTCACTACCTCTGTTATCTTTTTGAACCCATTCTTATTTTTCTTAAAGTTTGTATTAGTGATTGTTTTATCATATTATTTTCCTGTGCTTATTGCTTACACATTTTACTTTGAAACATCTTTAAGCCTCTTCATTTCACTCTGTAGTTAGTAGAAGGGTAGATAACATTTTACCACTAAAAATAGTCTCATTTGCAACACACTCGGGGGGGGGGGGGGGGGGGGGGAGGGTGTCTTTCCAAAGCCTAGGGGGATTTCCTCTTAAACATTTGGCTCAAAATATTTCCTAGGCCATAGAAATTTAATAACTAGTTCATTATGAAAAAGACATATCCATCTCCTATCTCTGAGTCATGTCTTTTTTTTTGCAGACTGAGAATTAAAACCAAGTAGACTGGTGGAGTTAGAGAACCAGATTTCTTGGAGGCGATACAAATTAACAGTTGGACTGCAGAGTTGTATTTTCAAATACATAATTCACTTAGATGAAAGGGCATTTTGGCATTTAAGAATTGAAACTACAAGGAGTTCTGTTACTTATTGAGCTATAGCAGTCAATTTTTAGTGATGAGTTTGAAAATTTGGTAAAATATTCACACTACATTAAATAATGCATACTGAAAAATGTACTACTGTAAAAGATAGACAAGAAAATATGTTTCATGAATATGTTGTTTATGAGTTGTTTTATGGGCTCATTTAGGGATTAACTTGGAAACTTATCTGAGATTTAAGAAACAGTGTGAAAAGTTCTTCATCTCTAAATCTATCTAGTTGCTTCCTTTAGTTCAAGGTTACAAAGCTTCAAAATCACATTACTCAAAGAGCCTTTTTTGTCTTTTATACTTCGCTGCTGTAGCAGTTAAAAGAACTGAGTTCCCTATTTAGTTACAAAAAAACTTACATTATGTCTTGGAGGTTATTGTAAATTGTTGTCTTTGAAACTCCATTTTTCATTGCTATTCTTAAGAAGGGGTGTGTTTTCTTTAAGAAAGAAGGGAAACAAAGGGTAAAATAAGAATCTGAGAATGCGATGGAAACTTAGCTAACTTTCCCTATAAACCCATAATTTAAATGACTTAAGAAAGCCAGGTTGAAAGCTGTAAGAGACAGAAGTAGTACAAACAGAAGTATCCTGTAGAACAGGAGCCCGGAGGACTATAAAAGCCAGAAACAGGGAAGGTGCTGGAAAAGCAAATAAGAATGTCAGATCAAGTTTGTATTATTCTTCCTGAAGTGCAGTTATATGATGTGAAGCAAATTAATGACAGTTTAACTCTGCAGCATGAAATACAGATTTCTGAAGGCAGTGAAGCAAACTGAGTGCAATGCTATTATTTCTTGAGTTACTGCACAGAAATGTGAGACACTGCAAGACAGATTTAAAACTTTGGAGACTAATTAGATCTTCAGTAGAACATCTGATGCTGTGCTTATTTTTATAGTATCATTGTTTTACATCTAAGGAATAAAGCAACATTTTTTTTGTTTGAACTAGGTATACCAGTAGCTTTAAGCCATATGGGAATCAGAAGTATGTGCAGCTAAGGTTTCATTGATTCCATGTTTCATCCATCCTAACTCTTTTCTAATTTTACTACCAGTAAGAACATTAAGATTGCAAAGTCAAGCACTCAAATTTAGGAAATGCTAGAATTAAGATTGCCCATACAAACTTTATTTCCTAACCCTTGTGAGCATACATTTTGATACAATCTTTAATTTTTATGATATGATCTTTAGCTTTTCCACAGGACACCTGCCTCACTCAAGGCACATTAAGTAAATGCTTATACCTTAGACAATTTTTCAATATTTCTTTTTTCTCTTCATTAAATATGTGGCCCTAGAGTTTATTTACCACATGTTATCTGAACTCTGCACTGAAAACATGATTATTGACATGCTTCTTGATTTTATGGGTTTCATTACTAGAATAGCCAGTACTTATCAAACATCAATCAATTTGTCTTCACAACAGTCTTTTTATAGACTTTCCAGGGTACATCCACCTCATTTTGTCCCTTAACTTCTTGTCCTCCCCAATCATCTCTGCCCTGCCTTTATCTTTTCCCAGAATTTTTGCTCTGGTTCTCCCCCATACTTACTCCCTTCTGCTCTGGCTTTCTCCTCTCCCTCCTTACTCATGGGACACTCTTGCTACCTCTGCTCCAGCCCTTACTCCCTGAGCAACGGGCTGTTTTCTCCTTCCTTTCCAGGCTGCATAGCTCTCCTTTGTTCATCTCCCTCTTCTTTCCCAATCCACAGACACATTGATCAACGACAGCACTGGTTGTCTTTACAAATGTCATCTTCTATCATGGCATCTGAAAGCCAGATTCGTATTTGGAAGCAAAGTCCTTGGCTAAATTGTGCAATGTAAAGCAGACACCATTTTCAGAGAATTTCATTGGCAAACTTTAACAGACCTCTACAGTTTTTTTAAACGTGCATGAAGCAATTTTAGGAAGTGGGAAAATCTGGAAAAATTGAGGACAGCAAAAGACATAATCTGCTGAATGATGGCAGGTGTTCCCAAATTAGCATTAGTACAAACACATACTCTGCGTAGTCCTATGTCTCAAGACACAGTTGTAGCTAGGCACCTTGTCCAGCCCTACTCCTTTCAGGCTCGGGCTGCTTCCAGACACATCTCCAGTCTCTGCCAAATTTAAAGCCATTGCAACAAAGCAGGAAAACTAGAATTTGTCAGCTAAGCAGCAATACTTTGTAAACAATGTATAAATTCTTCAATCTCTTTATTAGAAAAAATGCACAGGTTTTGATGGATGCATCTCAAATAACTAAATGTAGAATACTTCAGGCAATGCAGTTAAATTTTGGTGAGTTTATAGCAAACATAAAATAAAGTTTAATACTGAAAGTGTTATGGAACTTTAAACATAGGTGTTATTTCCAAGTCTGCATCTCATGCAAGTTAGAATATGATTTCATGTGTAGAATTATATTAGTTATATAAGCCTTTTATAATATATTCCTGTCAACCATGAATTCTAAGCATTTTATGCAGTGGTTTTCTATAGTAAGAACTGTGACAGAAACTGAATATAATTGAGAGACCAGGATTAGAGAGAAAGTAGGGGAGAAAAAAAGAAAGAGAGAAAGGAAAATAAGTATTTAAAAGTACAACCAAAATGTACTGGTTTGTTAGAATATCTGTTCTTCCTCTGTTCTTACACTGTTCCCTAAGCATCTATGTTTGACCACTGACAGAGACAGTGTACATATCAAGATCAACCCCGAGTCTGATCCAGTCTCAGATCTTTTGGTCTTACGCAGAAAAGGGAACAGTATATCATTCAGATTCACCAGGGAGTGTTTTCTTGAATAAAAGTCTGAAAGCAAAATTAAGCTTTGCAAACAGCCCAGAATGAATTAAATAACCTTTGCGCTGCAACACCAGACATTGCACATGCAGTTTTTAAGTGATAGTTTCGCAAACCAGTGCATTTCAATTGTATGTTAGTGGAAAGTGGGGGGGGGGGGGGAAGATTAAAGGGAGGGGACCATATACTGCTTCCAGTAGCGCAGTTTTTTCCCAGTTCTAATTAGTGATGATTTAAGAGCTTCCATCTTACTCAAAACTTGGAAGAAGAGCAAGGACTCATTACTGGATGATAAATTACCTTATAGAGTTTAGAAATTGTGAACTGTAGACTAGATCCTTTTCATCCTACTTTGTCTTCCAGATGATATTTTCATCTTTTCCCTGTCCTTCTCTTTTTATCACAGTGATTTTGAAATACATTTCTTAGATTGGCAATATTTATACAGAGTGGGTGACCTAGGAATCCAATAAAACAAAATTATAGGATGCACAATTATAGGAATGTATAAAATGGTCTTACTGTAATTGAAAGATGATCAAAGAACAAGAACACAAGAAGAGAAGAAGGGAAGTAGAAGGTCAGTGTTAGCCACAATATTCAACCTGGAAAAGTAGTCATCTTGGAAGTTTCAGTCCTTCTTTGCAATTCCTAGAGCAATATGAGAAGGATCTATAGAAGTTTTAAATCTGATAGGTATCTTATGAATACAGAAATAGCCAAAGATTCATAAGTAATATGTTTAAATGAACAGAATGAAACCTTTAGAAGTGCTTTACTGGCTGATAAAAGAACCGAATGCAACCACTATAAATGGCTATTTAGCTTTATGGCACAGGACTTTAGCTGAAAGAGCTCACTCAGAAAATGAGTGTCACTCAGAATTGTAATGGTCTACCTAGGACAGTCTCATGCACCAGGAAAGATTTTCTTTTATGTTTTTGGCCAGTGTGAACAGAAGAACCCTTCCACAAACAATTGCCTGAAACTGCCTTTACAGAAAGTTTCTGTTTTGATCAATCATCACTTTAGAACTACTTGTATAATTAATCAGTGCTAGTCACAAATTGCTCGTGAAGGAGACTAATGCCTTGAGAGACACACAAAAAAAACCCCATCATCCAGTCACAAGATCCAATTTCCTTTTCATTAGGATTTTTGTTCTATTGTTTAGAATAATAAAATTCTGCAGTTGTGTGTGTGTGTGTATGTTAGATATTTTTCTAGATTTTTTGTCTTTTAAACAAAAGCGTTGTAACTTTTCCCCTGCTCCTGGTAATACTATATTTTACAGACCAATTGCCTGGAAATCCTATATAAGCAAAACTTTTCTCTTTGGTCATAATCCTCCTTCTTAACCCTTTGCAGTCTTAAATAGTTGGACAGAGGTTTTCAACAAGAGTAAACTACTTCCTGGCTCAACTTGCTTATATGGAACCAGATTGCCACCTGATACCTTGCAATGGCAATATCAAAGCTTTAGGCTGTGGTTCAATCCACATACGGACTGATGAAGATCTAAGAGATGTTGGAGAGCCAGCACTCAGAACTGAAGTGTATAGCCAACTCCTTTTAAAGGCTTGGGTCCCTAATGTAGGTCTCACATTTTCCCACTTACCATTCCCACAATTTCCACTTCAGTCTTTTTAGTGCAAAAGCAGCCACAAAGTCACATATTTTGTCATTACTATTCCTGTAAGTCCTCTTAAGTCAACAGAATTTACAAAGAAAATTGGGCTCTAAATGGGCAAGACCAACTTTAAATAATACAATTAAATAGATCTGTTCTCTTTCAATTGAATGTATAGAGTTAATCAATGCTCCACTTAATGAAGCCCTTAATCCGAAAACCTGACAGAGAACTAGTTCTACAATACGCTGGGGATGTTCGATTTAAGGAGTGTCTACTGTGTTTACCAGCCCTTCAAGATAATTATAAAACTCTTTAAGTCAACAGGGTTTGAATAGAGGATTTGGCCCCAAATGGTAAAGAGCAATAAATAAGTACTGTGTTTTAGATCATCACATGCTCTCCACTGTCTTTTAAGGCTAGGAACTGAGGAGGTAGATGACAGTACAAATTTCAGAAAGTGCTAGAGAATAAGAAGCTGTGTTTTCTTTTTTAACAAGACTTTGTGAAGCATACTTTTCTGCAGTAAAAATGATAACTCCTGTATCCATGCTTATGATGTTTAAATTGTAAGAAAAAAGTTTCTAAAGTTTTGAATTTAAATAAAAGATTCTCTTATTTGAATTTTGTAACTTTACCATACAATATATTAAGGATTAAGAGTCATAAAAATTTATTACAAGACCACTTCAGATCACATTTAAATAATACACTGAAACAATTCTTCTCTTTATCTGTTGAACATATAGTTAATCAATGCTCTACTTAAACCTTTTAATTTGAAAACCTGATGGAGAAATAGATTTACTGTACACTAGTACTGTGCAATTTAAGAGGTCTCAACTGTATTTGCTAACCTTTTAGCATAATTCTAATAAAAACATTCATGCATTGCCCTGTTCCAATCTTTTGCTAATTAACTCTGAACAGAGCAACTGCCACAGAGATCAGAAGAGAATATTAAATTACAAAGTAAGCAACTCTTATAACTTTTTAATGCCTTATGGAACATGAACACCATTTCAACCAAGTCAGATCTATCAAAGTCACCTTGCACAGGCTGAGCAGCAGGAATAAAATATGAACTTCCAACCTTTAAAATACAAAGTATCATTGTAAAATAAAATGCTCCAATTAAGTTTTAATATTCATATGCTTTCTGATATAGGTGGAATGATACTGTTTTAAGGTAGCCTTTAAAATTACAGAGGGATGTGCACAGATACTTCTCAGTCTTTAAAGTTCCCTGTCTTTGCCAATTGCTTCTTCATGAAAACAGTCTTAGATTCCTCCTACAGCCTTACATTAGAAGGAAATCATGTTAGCCAGGCACAATACCTTCTTAATATTTTTGTTGGCCCAAAGTTAGATGACCCAGAAGGCTCTTAAATCCCAAATCCGCAAGGTTGGGGAAATTAATTTTTATTTACTGTAGTAAATCAACAGCTAATTTAACTATGTAACATTCTAGAAATATTGGCATTGTTCTCCACTTATTTGTTATGAAGTTTACTGTGGTGTTCATTAAGTTGGACTAGCGAAATAAAACCAGATGGCAGTGTAATAAGTAACACTACTTTATTGCAAAATGGGTATTAAACACCTCTCTACTTCACTCCTATGATTTAGATATTCCTTATCTTGGTGCCCTTTCTCATGACAGCTATAAGACTTGTCAAGAATGTTTCAGTAATTCCCAATGAATGATTCATTTTCTTTTCCCTCTTCTGAATGCTTGAACTGCTACAACATTCTTATAGAAGATAGTATAAAAAGAGCAACTTTTTCACCTCTGGCAAAGATCATAATAAATAAGCTCAGTTTATGAATATAAAATGCAGGTTTTCTTTTTTATTATTTGCTTTTTATTTTTTCCCCAATTATCAGTCTTACAAACTCTAGAGTCAAATAGACTATTTCCTTTCCTCTAGTCCTTCATTCTCTGGTTTTATCACTATTAGAAAGAGTTTCTGCAATCTAAATTAGACCCTAAATTACACATCTATTTTGGAAGATAACAACAAGTGGGTATCGTTTTCAATAAGAAATAATGTTTGCTTTATTTCCAGTTTAGGATATAAACAAATAGGGTATAAATTCCCATTTTTAAAGTGCATTTGAGGATTTTAGGATTCAATTTTAACACAATGTATTACATTAAAATCATTTGGCCAGCCCCACAAGTTGTTAGATAAACTTATTGCACGAACCCAATAAACTCTCCTCTCAGTAATTTGCTCATCAGGAATTATCAATTTTAGCAGAAAGTTTGAAAGCCTCTATATAAACATTTTACTCCAATTCTGTGCTTCTTTAACTTCTGCTTGTTTTAGAACTAGTATTAAAATTTCAATTGCTTTGCAATAAATATTCTAGTCTCTTGGTATACAGTGTTTAAAATCTAAGTTGCCTTCATTCCTGTTAGTTTCTTTTTGTTCCTGAAGAAGTTCTTTTCAGTTGCTTTGAAACTGAAAAGTGTTTATTTCTTCTGGACTGTTCACATGTCCAGTTATCATACTTCCAGAAGACTTAGAAGTATCAACCCCCCAAATCCCTAACAGCTATCACCACTACACAAAACTGAGTTTAATGGAAATATGAGAAATTAAAATTTTACTGTAAAATATGAAGAACAATACTTTATTATTGTGATTTAACCCCAGCTGGCAATTAAGCACAACACAGCCACTTGCTCACTCCCTCTCTGGTGTGATGGGGGAGAGAACCTGAAAGGTAAAAGTAAGAAAATGTGTGGATTGAGATAAAGACAGTTTAAGTAAAGCAAAAGCCTCACAGGCAAGCAAAGCAAAAGAAGGAATCCATTCCCCCCTTCCCACGAGCAGGCAGGTGTTCATCCATGTCCAGGACAGCAGGGCTCCAGCACGACGAATGGGGACTTGGGAAGACAAACGCCATCGCTCCCAACGTCCCCCTGTCCTCCTTCTTCCCCAGCTTTATCTGCCGAGCATGACGTCCCATGGTCTGGGATATCCCTGGGGTCAGTCGGGGTCAGCTGTCCCGGCTGTGTCCCCTCCAACTCCTTGTGCCCCCCCAGCCTCCTCGCTGGTGGAGTGGGCTGAGGAGCAGAAAAGCCCTTGGTGCTGGGTAAGTACTGCTCAGCAGTAATGGAAACATCCCTGAATTACCAACACTGTTTCCAGCACAAATCTAAAACATAGCCACATACCAGCTACTGTGAAGAAAATTAACTCAATCCCAGCCAAACCCAGCACACTTATCCTTTTACCTCCTACATACCATATAACAACAAAAAAGCTGTGAAAGACTCTGTCAGGTCTATTGTATCATTATGGTACAGAGTAGGTGTGAAACAGCCCAGGGTAGAGATATCCCACCTTTGGACAACTGGAAGAGAGGTTGGCCACAACACCCACATTGAAAACATGACATATGAAAGGTGTTTTACCAGTGCAGTGTGTCTCTATTCAACATAAGAATCTTGCCTTGTATTTTTTCTTTAATGTCTCAGTATCAATATAATGTGTCTGAAGAACAGGCATAATAGTTTTTTCCTTACTATTATCATAATGGTAGCACCTACTAGTTGCTGTTCACATAAACAGTGTGTCAAGCCCAATACAAGCACAGAAAGAAAAGGCAGTCCTTTCCACAAAAGTTTACACTCACAGTATAAAACAGGAAATAACCTGTGGAATATTGCTACAAAGTACTTTATCTAGAATTGCAAAATACCCACTAAATAGTGAAATAAAAGGTTAATAATTGGGCCTGTTATTATTATTGTTATTATTACTGTTAATGTTATTATAATTGTTATCTATTCCCACTACTACTATCTAAGCCTATAGCAGCTCACTAAAACAGTAAAATTTACAGGCAAGCAAGCAAACCACTGTTGCACATTCATAGTAACACATTAGCAATAACTTGTGTCCGCCTGACCTACAGAAGGAAATGGATTTCTTATCTTTGGTATGTCTATTCTGCTGTTGAGAGGAGAAGCCAGGAGTCTGGGTTCTTCAGAAGTCGCAGTGTGTCATGTATTGACCAAGGTTTAAATGTTTTGTAGAGTTAAGTTCATGTTCATGCTTCTAGTATAACAGTTTTAGTAGGCTTATCAAGGTGGTTGCATATTTGTACTTTTAACAGATACATTGGCATGTATGGAGGTATCTCAAACTAAAACTGCAGTACACAGTTGCACCCACATTGCAATAACTTCTGTGGCCAGATACATTTTAAGTCTACTGCCTCTGGGTCAGGCAGATAGTTTAAGCATTCAGCTGTTACCTTCTCTAACAGATACAAACAGACTTAAAAGTACATTGTTAGTCAATCAGATGTCTGTCCAGATAGGCAATGACAATTTGTTCTCTTTTCTTGCTCTTTTCTTCCAGACTTGAGATCATGTACTGATCCTCACTGAAATGATTTCTAGAGCAGAAAGACTTGTCCTTATGCCATTATCTAACAAAAGCATTAATTTAACCTACAGACTATTCTAGCTTTCAGCTAGTTTAAATTAGAATGATTACCTGACTGCATTATGTGATTTGTTCATTCTTTTTGTCTGATCTTCACTACAGTAAGCTACAAGGAGCATTAATTCCTGCTTAAACAAAAAACAACTTTTGCTTTTACCCATCTTTCAAACTTGGCATCTTCTTGAAGCTACAGAGAGTTTGTGCAGTTTTGTCTATTGAATTCAACTGCTGATGACAGAAATAGAGTCATTTCTCAATTTGTTGTAAAAATTACCTAAATGCTTATGTACCTACTGAGGAAAACATAAGGAACGTTGCTTAAAGAAGTAAATAGAGACCTTGGTGCTGCCACTGTTATTTCTGGACTGATCCTTTGCAAGCTTCCCACCTCTTGAAGAAATAGGTTGGAGAAAGAGATTAGGATCTCAAACAGGAGACTGTTGCAGTCAGAGGAAAGATTATGGATTAATTTCCTCTTACAGAAAAACTGTTGAACTTCTCCCAGAGATGTTTTAAAGGATAAACAGGAACATAGGGAGCAGTAATGTATAAAACAGTAATTTTGAAAATGGTGGAGAAAGTGCTGTAAGCTTCTTCCAGATCACACCAAAGGGCAGAAAGTGAAAAAGGAGCAGATCATTCAAGTGCTATATCTGGCACAACTAGGGCAGCCTCCCCATCAGGAACAGGCAAACCCACAGGATCTTATCAGATCTTGAGCTGGAGTACATACATTGCTCTTCAGTCTCCCAGGATCAAGACTGAAAGCTCGTGGCAGACAGGCAGGAAGGAACCAGGAGGGCAGGAGGAGTAGATGTGATTTCAGGGCAGGCAATGGTTTAATATCTTCACAGGTTTGGGCATGACACATGCTGAGACAGCAACAGGAGGTGGTCTCCACAGTAGCGGGACAGTCTTTGAGGAAGAAATGGTGTGGGGTGAAACATGAAAGGAGAAGCATGTATGATGGATAAAAGCCTGAGTGAGCACACTAGTTTCTGCACAAGAGATGTTGATTTGAATGATAAGCACAGTTGCCAGCTTTGTGACTATCTGAACAGTACTTTCAGAAATTAATTCCTGCATTAGATATAAAAATGACTGCTTGTATTAGGGAGGGCAGTATTAACATGAGAAACAAAATACTTGATTTGGGGCTCTAAGTGTTTGGGGGGGGGTAAACAGCAACTGAAAACAAAGAGGACAAAAATGTCTGAAAACGATCTGAAAGAGAAAAAGTATTAGGACTTCCAACAGTTACATGCAAATAACCAAAAGGTTAATTCACTTGATTCATAAATCTTGGAAGATGATGAACTTGTTTAGGATGTCTCAGTAATTACTATGGGACCAATTCTGACTTCCTTATTTGAAGTGAACAATGCTTTACTCTTTGAAGAGTCCTGGTAAGGCCAGGTCCTTCACAGTTCTGTTTTAACATAATTTTATTTTATTCCGGCTGAAGTAGTATATCTGCACTTCAGAAATTTTTCATACAATAGTCCTTTGAACTCGGGTTTAAAATTGAGATTCACATACACACAAATTGTCTTGCATAGATTGAAAAGTGAAGGAAAGCCTACTATTAAATAATAAAAAGAAAAAAAAAAACTAAAACAACATAGCTACATGGCACAAAATGCAAGGGACAAGGATTCATCACAGCCTTTATTAATGATATGTAAGATGATATTCAGTAACATCAGCTCCTCTCTGCAGTCTCCAGCAATATAACTAGCACTGAGAAGAAACAGCAATCTGCAGGGAAACACAATTGCTTGTTTCTATTCCTATTGAGCACCAGTGTTAGGTCATCGCATTAGGTATAAAAACCCTCCAAGAAACCAGGAATGGCAGGAACCTTAGAATAAATTAGAATCCTAAAATAACTTAAATCAACTGAAGTAATTCATACTTGTAGGCTAAATAAAGCACACTAGAACATAAGGTGTATAATAGAAAACCATAGCCTTACTTCCTTAAAATGCAAAGGTTTGGCTGGTAGTGCTGCTGTGATAAGTACCTCTTCTCTGCTGACTTTGGAGCTGGTTTTCTGGGGAGGCTGGAGCACAAATGGGGCACGGAGCAGCAATCAGGCCATGAATGAAGGCTGCAGAGTTTGAGCCTCTTTTTCTTCCCCTCCAAGGCATCTATTTTTATTTCTCATTTACTTGTCTAGTGCCTCAGAGAAAGTGAAGACAGCTTGTTTAGTATATCAAAGCACGATCTGTCTGTTTTAATAATTACACTGTCTCTTGTAAAATAACTTTATAGACAATTCTCTGACACAACCGGTACCAAATTCTGCCTTTAGATGTGCCTGTTACAACTTCGCTGAGCTCCTCCACACAGAGCCTGCACAGGTAGGTGTGAATGGCTCCATACCGCAGTGATGCCCCTCAGTTACTGCGACAGGGAACGTTAGTAACTTCGGAGGTCAAACCTGTAATACTTTCTCAGTCTGCATTAAATGTGAAATTCCAAATAAGTCATTGAACCTGACATCAAAGAGGGTTTTGCAGACTGAAGGCCGAATCTCAGCTACTCTTCCAGAAGTGCCGTGCTCCCTGACAATGGCAGAGCTCACAAGATGTGACGTACGGCGACCGGGTGCAAGGGATCTTCACGGTCAAACATAAAGGGCTGATGGTCCTATGCGCTGGTACAGTGTTTTTTTAGGAACAGACTCCACAGACCCAAACTTACAGCGAGAATTTGATTGTCATTAGGACATAGTTTCATTGCTTTGTATGTGTAAGCATGTCTACACTATCTTTTTTGCTGCCTAGGTAAGGAAAATCAAAGGATTTAGTCACTGAATTATGTCAGCAAAGATTGGGTCCCAGAGCACTATTTTATGAATGCTGAACAAATTCATTCTGCAATAAAAGAAAAAAAAATCTTTTGTTTGAAAGTATTATCTTTGATGTTGCAGTATTTCAGGAATATAGTTACAGGGAAGGATTTTCATATTGCATTTTTTGTCAATTTGCAATCTAAGTATTTATGGAAAAGTGGGATTTATGCATCATGTTCTTGTAAATGTGAAAATCCTAATGCATTTACATTCTTCAAATTAAAAAAATATTATAGGCAACATTTCTGCAGGGCTAGATCATTTCATTGACATATGCAATGCAAGAAACAGTTTACATTACTCACTGAACTGAACAGCACTGCAAGGACTGTATAGATTTAAGCAATACCAGAAACATCAATCAGTATCTTTTCTTTTAAATCTGTTCATAAGAAAAAAAGAACTAAAATATGTTGCTTTAGCACTAACAGCAGATGTTATGAGGCACATTAAAAACACTTCAAGAAAAAAAGAAAGCAGACCAATAAAAAACAAAACCCTAACCAAACCCACAAAACAGTTATCTGCTTAAGAATTTCTCCACCTGTCACAGAATGAAAAAATATTTTTACAGGTAAAACATGGAAATATGAGAACATTATCCTTATTACTTAATCAGGATAAACCTTGAGGTTCTAAGGAGCATATGAAGCCATTTTATTCTTTCTTTTGATTGGGACAATATCAATTACATTACTAAATCAGAAAGAAGGTGGCTGCATGTGGAACTACCATTAAGTGTATAGCATGTTGCATTTTCCCACCTGAAATACTCCCCTGTCACTTTTACCTCCTAGAGGAGTGATGCTTTCCTTGTCTTCTCCTTACTGTCACCATTTTATGGTGACAGAGTAGTAATAATAACTAACAGTAGTCTTTTGAACTGACATCTGTCACACTTGCTGCATAGCTGTTCCTCTGAGTTTTCTCTAAGGACTGGATTTGACCAACTTCCTTAGGCTTTTTATTTTCCTTAAAATATTCTTTAGATTACTTAGCTTCCTATATTTGAATTTATGTCTTATATATGCAGGGAAATTATACATATAAATACTAAATGACAAAACAGATTGATTTGGATAGGGACAGTGGGGATAACATTACCAAGAACACAGATCCTCAAAAATATCTGTTCTGTTAACAAGACAACAGCACAGGAGTCTTGCTGTTCATTGTGTATTTATAGCATGTTATTCACAAACTCTCTTACCAGAAGCCCTTAGCTTGTGTTTCTCAAACTCCAGCCACCCAGCCACTTTTCTGGCAAGCACCAGACAGGCCGGTGAGTGTTCAGTTTCCAAACTATATGTCAGCTAGCGCACACACCCAGCATGGTTTTAGGCAACCATACATAATACTGGCAAATATATTTAAAGATATTTCTGTATCAGTGAAAGATATTATTTCTTGAACTGATCCTGTAATATTTTGTTGACCCTTTAAATTTAATTGTCTTACCTTTAATTTTGGTCAGGGGTGAGGGGGTGAAGAGGTCTACTCTGGACAAAATTGCTGGTAACATACACAGACAAGTTCCTGGTATAAGAACTTCACTTCTGTATGAGAAAAATCAGCAGAAAAGTGGTTATCAGTCAGCTGCTTGCTTTCTCTGTTTTCAGCTTTTCTTCTGTTACAGCTTAGGTAATTTGTCAGAAAAAGATAATTTCTTTCAATTTTAAAAATTGGATTATAATTTTAATTAATTTCAGTAAGAGTAATTATATATGCATTTTTCCCTATGTCAAAAAAGACTATTAAAAATTCCATGCATAAAAAAAATTTAGAAAAGCCAAACCCAACAGTAACAGGGAGCAAAATCCAACCTTTATATTAGGCATACAGAAAAATTGTTGTCATTGTTCCATCCCAGGGAAAAAATAGAAGCACGTAAAAAATAAAATAAAAACATGTCCCTTTTCCCTAATAATGCTGCAGGCTTGCAGCTTGCTTTAAACAATACTTAAGCAGATTTCATTTGTCTAAATCTGGCATTGTTGTTCAAAAACAATGCTAAATACAAATGACATCTAAATTCTTCCAGCATGGTTCCAGAAAACATTGGGCTACAGACTGTGTTGTGCATCCCTAACTCTAGTGCCCTAACCAAAGCATCTAAATTAAGAGGTTAGTAGCTCTAGGCTCCCTCACTGTCTACAGAGACAGGGATAGACTTTTCTGGGACAGACTCCATCATAGGCAGATAACAGTTTTCTACAGTAAACTGTCTATATCAGTCTGTTTTGAAGGAGTTTCAGATTTACCACCTGTTAGGTCTTACTAGGCTGGTGGATGTGGATGCCACTGTTGCTTGCTGCTGCTGCTTCTGGTCTCCAACACAACTGCTTAGCAATGCTATTGTGGGGGTCTACCCTACAGAGGAGGTAGGAACTTGTGTAAATATAGGATTAAGTGCGAAGGACTTCCTACTGGCTAGCTTCAGTGATTTTTTTCCCTTCACCTTCTGAGGCACCTACTACTTTGCACAATCTGGAGAACCCATGAGCTTATCTTTAATATCCCCTGGAGGACAGGCCCTGGGAGTGGAATATTCTAGCACCTCATTTGTTGGTGTCCTTGTTTGCAGTCAACACCAGTGCTTGTATGTCAGGATGCATGGTAAGAAAAGTCTAACCACCAGAATTATTTTTCTTTATTTCTGATGAGATTAACATATTTTAGTGAGGGAATAGGAAACAAGTGTGATTATTTATGGGAATAGTTTGGTATTCAGTATGGTAGCATGCCAGTCAGTCGTCTTTTGCTGGAAGTGAATGTCTTTGGAGGTTTTTGTTTGGGTTGTTTGTTGGTTTGGGGTTTTATTTTTAAATATAACTTTACATAAATGTTTTCTAGCATTTCACATCAACAGGCATTTCTCCAGTAATAACAATGCACTCTTGCTAGACACATACTGTCTCCTGAGGAGAGGAGAAGAGAGGGATAAAGCAAAGTAAGGGCCTTCTATTTCAGTGTTTGAGCTACCTGACTCCTCCTCATTTTATGTTGCATGTCCATGTCTCTGTAGAGGAAGCTGGGCGGAAACTGAGCTGCTTTAAAATGTGATATTGCAGTATTCCTTTCTAGGCATTATAGCCCCACTCCCAGAAATTAAGTGTCAATACTTACATACTCTGGTAGCTTTGAAGTGTTTTGTGTGCTGGATACAATTTGCTTGCAGAAGGAACATCCACCACATAAAAGGAGCAGAGAGCTAGGGTTATTGGTTTGCCAGGTAAAAAGTTCCCTTCTGAAGGATCTGCTCACAGTGAAAAGAAATGCAAATATGAGTAGAAATTTGCAAAAAGTCATGGGTATACTGGATGGTTGGACCTCATTATGTGTGGTTTGGTTTTGTAAGGTTTTTTAAAACAAATTACTGTATTTAACACTAATTAAGAATCTTTCATGTACCTAGAAATTCTGATTTCCTCCTGGTGAAGTACTCCAGAGAACCTGAAATGACATTATTTCTAGTGCATCTAAACTAATGGGTATCAAGATATTTTCTGATTCATCTGTATTCAAGGGGGATGCAATACTCTCCCCTGTCTGTCTTCCATTTATAACCACTATTAACTCCTCCACTTTTTTCCTTTTCCCAAAAGTTATAAAAGAAAAAGGTTTCTTTCTTTCTTTCTTTCTTTTCCTTTTGTTATCAATGAATTAACTAGTCTCTTCTTGGAAGTTCTGATGCAGTTAGGTAGATTTCTCATACAAAAATACAACCTTGTCTCAAAGTCTGGACACACAGCTGCAGCAGTTTGCAAAATCCTGTGTGAGGAGAGCTGGCCTCATTACCCAGAACTGAAACAGCTTAAAAAAGTCATACAGGTTTCAAACCCTGGGTGATAACATAATGCTGAATGTGAGCGAACCTTCAGGCTTTATCCTGGTGTACAGTCCCAGGCCAGCAGCTCAGTGTGAACGCTGACTAAACAGCAGCACACGCTGCTCATCTACAGCCAGCTGAGGCAGGTGAATATTACTTCTGTCTTAAGCACCCACAGTGAACAGGCAAATTTAATTTTCTCCCAGAGCATTTTAATATTAAAGCTTTGCTATGGTCACACAAACCACACTTGTGGGTCACCATTTCAAGATGTTTCCTGTCTCGTTCCATCCCCAGTGTCACAACCTGGGCTGGACAGAGCAGGGAGCCATGTCAAGTTCGGAATTCCCTAGGGCGAAATTGGGGTGAAACCACCCCAAATGGTCTGTCGAATGCTTCCTTTACTCAGGGCAGAAGCGGCCCGAAGTGGGGAGTTTGTCCCAGCAGACGGGGGTCTCCCACCACAGGACCTGGCCCGTGTGACCCGCGGCAACCCTCCCTGCCCGAACCCCTCCGAGAAGAACACATCTCGCTTCGGGGAAGGGGACCGGGAGATCCCTCCCGCTGGGCCGGGGGCTCAGAGCGGACCCCCTTGCTTTCCAGGCTCCTCCTCAGAGAAGGGCCCGGGGGCGGCTGGACCCGCTCCCGCTCCAGGCTCGGTCACAAAACGGCGGGTTTGTGCCTGAAGGGCTGAGGTGTGGGGGTCACAGGAGAAGAAAGAAGGAACAAATGAGAGGAAAAACCTGAGGAAGACGTCCCTGGTCCTGGCTCCAGCACCAGCCTGGGCTGGTCGTCGGGGCTGACCGGAGCGGCCGCTGCTCCCCTGGGCTCCCTCGCTGGGCCGGGGTCCGCGGGAGGCAGAGCCCTCCCTCGCCCGCCGGCAGAACTTGCAATGCTGGACACGTTCGCTCTTTCAGCCCCTCACACTCTGTTCTATTTCTTCTAGACCCCAGGACTCCCCCCAGCCACAGCTAGAAAGACCAGAATTGTCATCTCCTCGTGAGCAGCTGGCAGTTACAGCCAGGTGAGAGCACTAACTGGGGAGACTGGGATACTGTGCCCTTAGCTGAGGATCAGTGAAAGACACATAACAAAACCTCACCTGAGAATTGAGACACATAAGGTCAGGAAGCTGCTTCAAATACCAAAAATTGAAGCTGCAAGCAGGATCCTCGAGCACAGGAAAGAGAGGTACAGGAAAAAAGAAAAGTGGTGTCCTTGTTTTGTTCTTTAGGCAACACTCCATAACCCGTCCATTGTAAATCACTCCTTTTTTCAGTGAATGACTGGCTGTTGTACGTCACTTGCACACCTTAGCTCTAAGCTGATATTACTTCCCAGTGATACTGCAAAGGATGGCTGTTTTGTATAGCCCTGTCCTGGTTTCAGCTGGGATAGAGTTAATTTTCTTTCAAGTACCTGGTATAGTGTTATGTTTTGGTTTTAGTACAAGAATAATGTTTGATAACACACTGACATTTTCAGTTGTTCCTAAGGAGTGTTTATGCTAAGCCAAGGATTTTTCAGCTTCTCATACCCAGCCAGCAAGAAGGCTGGAGGGGCACAAGGAGTTGGGAGGGGACACAGCCAGGGCAGCTGACCCAAACTGGCCAAAAGGGGTATTCCATACTGTGTGACGTCATGTCCAGTGTATAAACTGGGGGGAGTTGGCCGGGAGAGGCGGACTGCTGCTCAGGAACTAACAGGGCATTGTTCAGTGAGTGGTGAGCAGTTGCATTGTGCATCACTTATTTTGTATATTTCATTTCTTTTATTATTGTTACTATTATCATTGTTATTTTCTTCCTTTGTGTTCAGTTAAACTGTTCATATCTCAACCCATGAGTTTTACTTTTTTTTTTCCCCAATTCTCTCCACTGTTCCAGTGGGGGGGGGGGGGGGGGGGGGGGGGGGGAAGTGAGGGAGCAGCTGCGTGGTGCTTAGTTGCTGGCTGGGGTTAAACCACAAGAAGCCCTTACACCAACTAGCCAACAAAAACCAAGAAGCCTCTCACAAACAAAAAGCATCACCCTTCAAACACTGATAACTGGTTGCTATTTAATTAATTTTAGAAGTAAAGGCAATATTTATTTGCTTATTTGCAAATAAGTTTCTTATTTATGTGCTGACATTTTTTTCAAGGAAACTGTGCTTCACAATCTTTATGTTAGAACTAGAGCAGATAGTCATGTAAGTTAACATTGTTTTCACTCACTGAACACATTGCAGAGATTTGTACAAATTTGCCTTTTCTTCTGCAAATAAATAGGTATTAGGCCATTGTTAAGATAGCTGATATTGATGAGTCAGATTTCTGTCAAACAAGATGATGTACTTTATGTCCTGCTTGCTTGCAGCTATCAAGGTTTTTGACAGGGTTTGAGAAGTAATTTAGAATTATTAGCTTAAACTGATAAATCCCAAAGCAAGATATAATATGCCAGAATTATTGGGTATCAAATTTCAACTGTCTTGACCATGTTATAAATAATTCATTAATTATAATAACTATATCATTAGTTATAATTACCTGACACTGCTGTTGACATTTAAAAGTCTAGAACCTTCCTGTCAATGACAATTTATTTATCAGTTTCTCCCTTAACAAATATTGTTCATGAATCAACAATACAACCTACAATATTACTCTGAAAACTTCTCATTTTTTAAGTAAACATTGAAGGACAGTATTATTGCTTATAACTAAAAGAAAAGAAAAAGAGATTGATCCTAGGTCAGATACTGTAATTCTCAACTGATTTTGGTGGGTTTATTTGAATGTATAAGTAAAACTGAATTTGCTGCAAATTGTTTATAAAAATGTACTTGTGTTTTATTTAGGACAGAAGTGTTTATAAAGAAGAGGGAGAAAATAGCAACTTATCAAATACTTTACCAAATAGATGGTCCTTTAATATGTTGCCTGATAATAAGTTGAGAAACAAAAATAGTGTGATGTACTAACCTGTAAATCAGTCTGTGTTGTTGGGGGTAAAAAATGAACAAAAGATATTGTTTTTCAAAACCGGACTGAAATCAAGCTTTTGGTGTGTTGTGAGAAGAATTATTAAACAACATTTTTTCCTTCCATAATGGAATTCATCTATATGCAACTTATCAGGAACTGATTGGCTTCAATTATTCCTTCTAACATCTAAGAAAGACAAACTATAGACATAAAAAGCTCCTGATATTTTGCATATTCATAATACCTCAGTGAATCACCAGGAATGGCAATACTGCTATCTGAATGCTAATGCAGAGCCAACAGATGAGGTGAAGGGCAAAGCAACATAGAAATAAGCCAGATTTTCCCACTTGAATTCACCACTTAATTGTGAACACTTTTTGTATTTTTCTTTTTCCACTGTTACCACTTCTTATCTTATCCTGTTTCATTAGAAAAAAAATTCTAATGGCTTAATCTACAACAGACATACACAATAACATGTATCTAATTTTATAGGGATTTATACATCAGCAATGTTCAATACAATACATATGATTTTTTAAGAGAAAACCAAAGTTATTAGATGAGTATGGGCTGATGCGTATGCCTTAAGGGTCAGTAGGTATGCAGAATAACATAACATCCCTTTTTACTCAGTCTAGCAAAGAATGCGTGTTCACAGCAGGAAATCATAACCATCACTTATCAGAGTAGCAGGTATCTGTTTCCAAAATGTTACCTTCGAAGGACATATATCTAAACCACTTCTCAGAATCAATTTCTGCTTTTCCATAAAATTAATTGGCCTTTTAGTTTTGCTGAATATATCTCATCATTTAATATGACTAAGATGAAAAATGTACTCTAGAGCTGTTATAGATCAACATTTTTACACGGAGATGAAAATAAAGAAAAACAACCCCAAACCCCAACTTTTAAAAAAGTTTGACATTCACTTTTCTTTATGTCTGACTGGAGCTGCTTTTTCAATGATGTTACTGAGAGATGCACATGTAACAGGGTCAATCTGTTTGCAATTCATTCCCTCAGATAACTTTGCAAATTACTAAGGCATTTTTGGAAGATTTCTCTGGAAATGTACTGAGTATATCAGAAGAACATACGTGGTGAATGATGTCAGTGTTATGTTGGGCACTAATTGTGCCATTACAACACTGAAAGTAGCTGTCTCAGCCCCTTTGTAAACAGGAGGACCCCAGACAGTACCTTTCTTAACTAGAAAACACATTTAATATATAACTCAGGCTAGAAAGCTGTTAACTGAAAAAGTTTGTGTTGATGAGCAGTCACTAAGAGCTGTGCAGTCTGATGGAGAAGAGCATCAATGTGGCTGTAAGGTCTCATTTGCCAGCTGTGGAGCACAAGCCTCTTCACAACACACCAAAATATCCTATGGGGTTGATGGCCAAACCTTTGCAAGTCCAGATCCTCACATCCTCCTTTCCCCAGTGGCATTATAAAAATTAATAAGTAGCACTTGCATTACACAAAATTGTGGAATGCTTTACCCAAGCTAATTACTGAAGTGATTAACATGATTCTTTGAGGTGCTGAGAGTCTCCCTGGAAATTTCATCAGCACAGTTGTCAGGCAGAACTAAACTCATTTGTTCTGGTGTTTTGTGTCCTGCGGCTCAGTCATCTCAAGCTGCTCCTGCTGCCCATCCTAGAGCTACTTGGAAACGGACTGGTCTGCACCTTGAATTATGCTTCTTTCTGAGACTTAGAGAAAATTTTGTTCATCCTTTCTAAGTACTGCCCACCAGGAGAGAAATGATCAGAGTGGTTTGTATGAGTAAGGTTTTATGTCTGTAAGAAGATAAGAAGTGCCCCACCAGGCTGGACCAGCAGAGGATTGAGCCCTCGATTCTCGAAGCCTCTGGCAATGGTGAAAGGAGAAGAAGGGCAGGAAGAGCACATGTTCCTGGCTGTGTCTGCAGACCGTTTCTCATTGCATTCCCCAGCATCTAGAGTGGCATTAGGGGTTTTAGAGGGTAGATCCCTGCTTAGGCCCTTTAGCATCTGTTTATTGCCCTGTCTCCCAATGAATTTATCTAATCCCTTTTGCAACTGGTGACAATGTTGGCTTTTGCAGCAGCCTACAGCACCAAATAACAGAGGTTCACTACACACTATGAAAAGAAATGCTTTCTTTCACATGTCCAAACCTGAATTTCCACAAGTTTCAGTGAGTGCCTTCAGTTCAAGCATTGTGAGATTTGATGAATGAATAGTCCAGCGTGAGCTTGTAAACCTCCATCACGTTGCTCCTTGGTTTTCTACTGTACAAGCTGAACACTCCCATCCCTACCTGCTCACTTTATAAAGCAGCTGCTACATCCATGTGGCATTTTAGTTACCATTTTCTGTACTGGATTTAGTTGTTATTTCACTGCAAGCAGTAGTGTTATCACAGTATCATTTTGGGAAAACTAAGACAGTTCTTGGGAATCCCTGATTAAACTATGAGTTTTCTTTAGCTTTATGTATTTGCAAATTTGCAGTGTAGATTTACTGTTTCTACTTCTCAAAGAATTCTTGTTTCACCTTCCAGTTGGACGAAATACCGGTTTGGGACAAAACAAACTTTGTGACTCTGTGCATTACAACTGTGCCAGCTATGAAAGTGAACTTGCTCCCCAGCCTTTTTCATATGCTGGGAAGGTACAAGCCATTCTGTGTGGGATTCATTGCAGCTGCCATTAGACATCTATGGTTTAGTCGTCTACATCTGAATTAGTCACTCTGCATTCCCTTTATAGTCACCAAGAGAAAAGACCCTTTTAGAGCATGATTCATCTGACCTATTTAGATATCTACTTAAGAATAACATGAATCACATCCTGTAACTTTTTTTCTCTCCTTGACTACCAAGGGAACTAAAATGTTGATTCCTGCAAGTAGATTTCATTGACCAGATTCCTCTGTTATTTTGACATCATTTTCCAGCAAAAAGTTAGACTGGGTATCACAAGATGACTCACTTGTCATAGCAAACTTTTCAACTGAATTCCAATCAAACTGTAAGCAACTGCTAAACTTGCTGTGGCAGGTATGATATGCCTAGTGAAAATAGACTTGATAGGCATCACTAACTGTGTAGCTGTTGGGAAAGTCCAACTAGAATATGTTTTTCCAACAGGTGTTAATAACTGTTCTTTGGTCCAGAAGAACCCAAATTTTTTATGCTGTCAGTGAGAGTTCTTTCACAATTGCCTGTCTCCACAGTCACTGGTCTCAACAGCTTTGACAGAGAAGCTGATCCTTAGAAGTACATATAAGATATCACTTGTCTTTGCCTTAGATTTTTCACTCCCTCATGGGAGGTCATGGCAGATCTTTGAACACAATACTAGCAAAGCTCTTACTATTCTTGCAAGTTGTTCACTCATTCATCTATTTACTTCACATATTTACTTAGTAAAGGTGATTCACTGCAGTAAACTTACGAGTATATGCATGTATTGTTTCCTAATTCTCCTTTCAGCGTGAGTATCTTTGTCTCTAGCATTACATTGGTCTGCATAGCTTTGTCCAATTTAAAACTAAGTTCTAAGTTGTGTGGACAACACAGCAGGACATAAATAATCCAGGGGGTTCCTGGAGTGCACTGTTGACAACTTCTTCCTCCAAGTGATAGAGAAGCTGACAAAGACATGTGCTCTGCTGGTCCTTATACTCACCAAGAAAAAGGGGTTCATTGGGAGTGTGAAGATCAAAGGCAGCTTTGGCTGTTGTGACCATGAGATGGTGGAGTTTGGATCTTGAGGGTAAGAAGGAGGAGAAATAGCAAGATCACCACCCTGAAATTCAGGAAAGCAAACTTTAGCCTCTTCAAAGATCTGCTGAGAAGAGTCCTGTGGGATAAGGTCCTAGAGGGAAGAGGGTCCCAAGAAAGCTGGTAAATATTTAAGGACCACCTCCTCCAAGCTCCTAAGGAACATGAAGTCAGGTAACAATACCAGGAGGCCTACATGGATGGACAAAGATCTCCTGGCCAAAATGCAAACAAGAAGATAAAGCACAGAGAGGGTGGGAGCAAGGACGGGTAACCTATGAGGAATTCAGAGACATTGTTCAAGCATCCAGGATGAAGTTAGGAAAGCTAAAACCCAAATGGAATCAAAGCTGGCCAGGGATGTCAAAGACAGCAAGAAGGGCTTCTATAAGTACATAGGTGACAAAAGGAAGACTAGGGAAAATGTGGACTCATTGCTCAACAAGACTGGTTACACAGAACATGGCTGTTGTACTGCATTCCTTCTTCACCCCAGTCTTCAGAATAGAATATAATAGAACAGAGCAGAATAGGATAGAATAGTTGAGTTGGAAGGGATCTACAATGATCATCTGGTTCAACTGCCTGACCAATTCAAGGGCACGCTGCTAACTTATACTGAGCCTGCTGTCAACCAGCACCCCCAGATCCCTTTCTGCAAGGTCAGAAACTCCTTTTCAGATTTATGTTTGTGTCCAGTAGTAAAACCAGCCTTCAGGAATCCCAGACCCCAGAGACCAGGGAAAAGGCTGGAGCAAGCAGGATTTACTTCAGGATCAGGTTAGAGAATACTTAAGCAAACTGGACATACATAAGTCCATGGCCTTGATGGAATCCACTGACAAGAGCTGAGGGAACCGGCAGATGTCATTGTGAGGCCACTCTCAATTATCTTTGATCATGGCAACTGGGAGAAGTGCCTGAAGACTGGTGGAAAACAGATGTCATCCTATCTTCAATAGGGGCAAGAAGGAGGAACAAAGGAACTGCAGGCTGGTCAGCTTCACCTTGATCCCTGGGAAGGTGATGGAGTAGCTAGTGCTAGGAACCATTTCCAGGCACACTAAGTACAAGAAAACCATCAGGAGTAGTCAGCATGAAAGGGGAAGTCATGCTTGACCAACTCAATAAACTTCTAGAGTGAAGTGACTGGCCTGGTAGATGAGGTAGATGATGGAGTCCATATTGTCCACATGGACTTCAGTATGGCTTTTGATACTGTTTCTCAAAATCTTCAGAGACAAGCTGTTTATGTATGGGCTGGACAACGAGGCAGTGAGGTGGATTGGAAACGGACTGAATGGTCGTAGTCAGAGGGTGGTGATGAGTGGCACGAAGTCTAGTTGGAGGCCAGTAGCTAACGGTGCAGCCCAGAGGTCAATACCGAGTCCAATCCTGTTCAACATCTTCCTTAGCGATCTGGATGATGGGTCAGAGTGTACCTTCAGCAGGTTTTCTTCTGACACAAAAGTGGGAGGAGTGGGTAATATGTCAAAGGGTTGTGCTGCCAGCCAGAGGGACCTCAATAGGCTGGAGAAATGGACCGTGTGAATTTCAACAAGGGGAAGTGCAAAGTCCTACACCTGGGGAAGAAAAACCCCAGGCACCAGTATATGCTGGGGGCTACCCAGCTGGAAAGCAGCTTGGCAGAAAAGGACCTGGTGGGCACCAAGTTGAACATGAGCCAGCAATGTGCCCTCGAGGCAAAGGCAGCTAAAGGTACCCTGGGCTGTGTTAGACAAAGGATTATCAGCATGTCGAGGAAGGTGATCCTTCCCCTCTACTCAGCATTGATGAGGCCACAGTTGGAGTAGACTGTCCAGTTTGGGGCTCCTCAGAACAAGAGAGACATGGACTTACTGGAGACAGAACAATGAAGGGCTACAAAGATGATGAAATGACTTTCCTATGAGTAAAGGCTGAGAGACCTGGGACTCTTCAGCCTGGAGAAGAGAAGGCGCAGCAGGGATATTATCAATGTTTACAAATACCTGAAGGGAGGGTGCAAAGAGGATGGAGCCAGGCTCTTTTTGGTGGTGCCCGGTGACAGGACAAGAGGCAATGGGCACAAAATGAAACACAGCAGGTTCCTTCTGAACATCAGGAAACACCTTTTTACTGTGAGGGTGACTTAGCACTAGAACAGGTTGCCCAGGGCGGTTGTGGAGTCTCCATCATTGGAGATATTCAAAAGCTCTTTGGACATGGTCCTGAACAACTGTCTCTAGGTGGCCCTCTTTGAGCAGGCAGGGTTAGATCAGATGATCTCCAGAGGTCCCTCCCAACCTCAAACATTCTGTAATTCTATGACTCTGTGAAGTATAAAAAGAAATAAAAGGGTGGGGTTTTTTCTTTCAGACTGAGAATCAGTTAATATCCATCTGTGATGAGTTTTCATGAGTTTCAATGAGGTTTATGAAGAATCTTCAGAACCAGTGGTGATGTTGCAATCTGTTACTACTGGTGTCTACAAAGTGATGCAGTGCAGTATAATTCTTGCATCTTTTTTCCAAACACCAGATTTTCTCCTCACTCTTTTATTCGGTGTTAATGTGTAGTACATTGTGTTGGTTTTGTGTACTGCAGGACAGGTCCTGACATACCTTTCTTTTCAAGGCATCTTCTTTTAATATGTTTTAGACTCTTCACTCTGGCGAGACAATCTAAGCACTGTCCATCCTTAGCACACTCCAATATGCTGTGCCTTTGCTTGTCAAATTCTATTGTTTGTGAAAAGTTAAGTCTCAATTTCTTGATAATTTGCGGGATTTGTTTTATTCATTATCTCACAATAGATCACTTACGTCCAAACCTTGAAGGGCTTTCTGTCTTTTTCATTTTCTGTAGTATGTACTTTTTAAACATGTTCTTCATATTTTTACATTGGGTGCCACACTTCACATTTCTGTAAAGAGAGTTTCATGGTTAGCCTCCTCTGCCTGAGCTAACCGAAAGCTGTTTAAAAAACATCAAGGGCTTCAAAGCCAGCTATTGTCAGGATTAAAGCTTACTTCTGACTACTTTCTCCTTTACTTTCATGCATTACTTTGCAGTTACTGGATGAAGAACTGTTTAAATCTTCTGTACTTGTCTTCACATTTCCAGAATTATAGAGCTGGCGAGTCTTCCATTCTTCTCTTTTCAGAACATCTTAGCTGTTTGCTTTATTCCTAGATATTATTGTTAAGAAATTCAGTCGTACTTAGAATTGTCATTTCTGTAATTTCTGCCCAAAGGCTCCCACAATTAGCATAACCTTTGGTTCTGCACTGTGACCCATAGACTCCCTGGTAGCCTATTGCCCCTTTATCTTTGTGTTACCTTTAACAATAAGTTATATCCTCTCTTCTTTCTCTGCCTTTTTCATGCCTTTTCCATTTCACTCTTCTTCAGGAGCAAAGGCTGCAGAATCTGGCCCTAAATCTCTACTGAGGATTCCTCTCCCTTTCTCTTTCATTAAAACCAGTAATCTGAACAGAGTCTCTTTTTATTAGGTAGTCTCATAATATACTTTCCCCTTGTTCTCTGTTGTTTAAGCTTTTCTCCTTTCATGCCTTCCTATTATATCTTTAAAAGTTGATTTTGTATTACTTTAAGACTTAATTTCTTCTTATTTTGCAATGAACTAAAAGATCTTCCACCATTCTTTCAGCTTTCCCATAAAAAGAGACATTTTAAATTTATATGTATAGCACCTAGCACAATGATTTCCTGCTCCTTGTCAAAATCTCTTAAATGCAAAAGAAATAACAATGTAACAATAATTTTATATTTTAAACCAATTAATATTGCATATTTCCATATTACCTTAGTATGGTATTATCAGTAATTAACAGCAATAATAATGTGTTATTACAGCTGTTACAGTCTTTTCTATAATATATTGTTCCTTAACAATTATTTTGATAACCAGCTTGGAAATGGGTATGAAAGACTAGCTACTAATGTTCAGCCAGATTTATGGCCTTTGGAACTAAACAGATTTTTTTTCCTACCTTCACGGCAGCTGGGTCAGTTATTAAGTAGAATTAATGAATTGGTTCACATTCCCTATGAAATCACTGTACAAATTACAAAGATACAAACTGCTCCTCATCAAGGATATTTAATACATCTAATGTGTTAGCATACTTATATACAAAAATATTGGAGTTCTAAATCATGAAATATTGTTCCTCAATAAGTGATACTGTGTTTCACTGAACTGTCATTACCAGGCATATTTAAATCACTGCTAACATTTCTCCTTCATCTTTTAACATGGTTCAATGAAATATGACACTCATCTCTGTGCCTTCTTCAGAAATTTTTGCAGGTTTACTCTCATGTCAATATTTAGACTTTCACATTCTAGCATGGATGAACTTAAGGTAATGCAATGAAACACAATGGGGTCAGGCAGAAATTACAGTTTCAGTGAAGTTTTTTAATGCATAATAAGATTTAACTTGGATTAGACTGAAGTATCATCTCTTACATCCCAAAGTGGCCTCCTGCAATTCTTTTACCAGGCTTTGAAGGACTAAACACTGTTTTACTCAGCTTCCCCATCTTTGCCAATCACCCAGGGCCTTCGGTTATAAATAAAAAGAATGCATTCTGGTGGGGAACATCTATCCCCAGCAATTGGAAGATATCAGGAAAGTATGAGCTGAATATCAGCTCTGCTCACTTCACCAGGTTGTCTCGGATTTCAGCAGCTTTTGGTGTCTGAAATCTGCTAACAGTCAAGGGAATCTCAGCAAAGACACCAGATCTACCAACAGTTGTGCTATCTGTGCTGCTTTCTTCCTGTAATCTTATTGGAAACCTGTATTACTAAAACTGGATTCAGTTGGGCTGTAGAAAGACCACTTCACTAGTAACCTCACTTAAAAAGACAACATTGTAATATGCTAGCCATTTGGCTAGGAGTTCAGTTACCTGTGCAGTCTCCTTGGTTTGATGAATGTCCCTTCTTCTACAAGATTGTGACTATAACACTTTTCATCAATTAGTTTTACAGGGAAGCGTTCCTCTGAAACACAGTACAGGATAAGCTTATATTTGGGTAAAAGACTTTGATGCTAGTCCCAGAAAAGTCAGAATATTTTGACAACCTTTGTTTAACAGTCACAAAAATATTCCTACATATGTGCAGTCAAAATAGTTGAGAAAAGCATTATGAGGAGATTTTTGGATGTCTTACACCTCCGTTTCAAGGATGCACCCTGTGGACAATGCTGTCAGTGTTTCCTCAGCCATCTGAGAAAGAATCCCAGTAAGAGATTTTCCTTGCCTTGATCCCGGTAATTAGCATTAGCTTACATAACTTTGTCAATCAAAAGGCATTGTCCATTTTTAGTGGAAATTAACTTATTCCTTCATCAGGTGGGTTGATTTCTAGTCTCAGAGGAGCTATACAATATCCTGTGGGATCCTCCCCATGTGTCAATGAGATCTGTGAAAATTTGATGGGCTACTTTGATGTCTCATCATTCTGCCAGTTCTAAATATGCTTATGATATCACTACAGAGAAATACAATTTAATAAGAATATCTGTACAATCCTATGTGTCACTCCTGTGTGCCATTGGTGCTTTCTGATGCTCGTGTTGGCAGGATATTCAGGTTTGGAGGATCGTCTAGCTGAAAAGAGCCCTCTTTGGTTTCCAGTCATTAACAGTGTGAAAGTACTGTCATGATTCCCTTAAAAAGTAGCTGATGTTCTGGGGCTTTGTCTTCAGAATGCATTTTTTTTTTCTTTCCTCTGTAACCACAATAAAACACTTAATCTCAGAAAAAGAAAGCATGGGATATAGGGCAAGAACAACAGCTACCACCAAGAAAACCTGAGTTGCCACCAGCTTGCACAAACTTGCTAAACTCTCACACAGGTGCTGGATGTGGGCAGCTTCTCTGATTCTGGGCTTCTGGGAACACATATAAGAAAGCAAAGCCTTTCAATAGAAGCCTTAGATAGGACCCCCACACCTCATATCCTAGTCCTGAAATAGTTGTCTTCTTTTTCCAATTTTTCTAATTTTTTTTCATACTTTCATATTGAAACTCTGGAATCCTTCCTCTTCCTTCATCTTTCCTTCCCTCTTGTTTTCTTATAACGGTGGAGATATAAGAATCACAGTTGACTTTCAAGACCATCAGTCTATTAACAGGAAGAAAACAAAGTTTATTGATATCTCCCTGGGGATAAAAACCTCTCAGGATTTTATCAGGCTTTTCAGAGCTCTTCTGATTCTCCTGCATCCGTGCAGGTAGTGCCATGTGCACTTTCCTGTGTTAATTCCATATAAGAGAGGGCTTACTTTGCATATTTCTGCTTCCTAAAGTTTCTTCTACCAACCCACTTTCAGGTGAATTTCCATACTGACTTCAGGCCCCTTAAGAAGTCCCACTGCTTAGATATAAGTTCATCTGGGAGAAAGGTCTGTTGGGATTTTTAGCTCCTAGCGCATTGTGACAGGGTACTTCTGTTTGAATTAGATATCCTCCAGGCTAATAAAATTTGATTGCTCTGCACTGTTAGCCATCTGCTCCCATCCCTTGGGATCCCAGTCCAAGATGGAAGTTAAAAGGCAACAAACCGAAACCCCCAACAGGCATAGTACAATATAGTTCATACTCAAAATAGTAAGCAGAGAAGATGCTGGTGCATGGTATTTGATTAAGACATACATGGACATGAACTGACTTTTCACGGGGTCTGCTGACATATTATGAGTGACATGGTAGCTATAATTAAAGTTTTCTAGTACTTCTCATTATAATACACTCTTTTCAGTTTTTTATGTATTTACCAAAGTTTAACCAGTGGAAAAAAGGCAAGGAATCAGAAGAAAGAGACATAGGGTAGTCTAAACCACAAAAGCAAAAGTCTTTAATACTCTCATATATATACATGGCCGGCAATCTTGATCTGTATTCCACTGCAAATAAATTGGTCTGAGGGGCAAAATAAATACATTTCTCTCTAAAACTTAATTAGAATCATCCACATGTACTGCTGCTAGTCAGTCTTTTAATCGAAATAATAAAGACTTCTGTGTGATGAAGCTACCAATCTGAACTTTATTAATTACTTATGTAGGTAACATATCATTAGTTGGTGCCTTTTTTTTTTCCTTGATAAAGTCCGACTTTCAAAATTTTCTGAGCAGTCAACATAAGACATGCTGGATGAGATTTGTACAATTTACTTTTACAGTGGAAGTCAGGCAGAATTCTGTTTTCAGCATGACAGTGCTGAAAAGAAGTAAAAGAGGAGATTAATATATATATTTTAAACTCAGTGTATGTTTTAAATGGTGGGTGGTAAATAAGACCTTAGGCTATTACACTGATGAAAGCAAATAATTGAAAACTGTTTGTTTGCCAAATAAGATATAGCTCTTTGGACAACATAGGATGTTTCATGGTGTACACAGAAAAGAATGTATTAAATCTACAGAGGCAACCAAGAACTTGGCCTTCCTTAAATTCTGGGTTATTGATTTTGTAACCTCAATGTTCACATGATACAGAATTGTGGATGTAATGTACTACAAGCTTGCCATAAACATCTGTTTTAATATGATAGTTTGGCAACATAATTTTGTAGTGCTCTTTTCAAGATAAAGCAATTTGCTTCTTTTATATCATCTGATAAGAGGTTATACGCTATTATAGAAGCTCTGTCTTGGTTGAATTAGAGGGAGATTCAGCCTTTGAGTTGGCTGAACTTGTTCCTTATAGGTTGAATTCTTCACCTCCGTGTAACGCCTGAAGGAACACACGTGAGTGCCTTCTTGATGTACTTAGTTTGATGGTTATCCATAAAATGAATGCCTCTGACATTTAGGTAGGACAACCCCCAGTAAATTATTCCAGTCTCTTATATGGAACTGGGGTCACTCAGTTCTACACTGGGCAGGTCTCAATACTTCCAAAAGGAAGAAGTCTTATCTCTAAATCTAGCACTAATAAATTGGAACACTTCCATAAGTTGTGTTATTCTCTTTGACTCATGTAAGTTGTGCTTTGATAAATATACATGAATGCTGAATTTGGTCCATATTTCCTTCAAATCTGGAGATTAGTTGAACTAATAAAAAATGTTTTATCAAGAAAATAAATGAGCTAACAATATGATGATAAAGCGGATGTTTTCATGAGAAAGAAACTCACTTTCAAAAATTGTTTTCATTTTAAGATAAGCACTACAAAATAACAAAATAATAAAAAAAATTATTTCATTAGGGTAATAGCAAAACATTTTCTTTTACTGTCCCTCCACTCCGTCAAAATAAGGTGGAATAAAGGTGAAAGATATAGCAAGGTGAAGAAAAAACTAACACATATTATTTAAGCAAAAAGCTTTTTTTTTTTTTTTTTTTCCCCAGAAGATGTTCCCTATCAAATCTATTTTCTTGAGTTTGCTTTCCTTTCCAATGACCTTTTGTTATGGGTGTTTGTTTATGTGCATCAATCAGACCAGGAAATAATTTATCTTACCTGTTATATATTTGCTTATAAATGAGATGATAGTTGTATGAACTTTGGCAGATTTTTTCATGACTGTCAAAGAATCTCCAAAAGACAACATCTTTTATAGAGAGTACATTTATTACAGTTTTAGCATACTGTCCTATTTAAAGGAAGAAAGAAATATTTCAAAGAAATTAAAAGATCATTATATGGGGTTTATTATTTAATTATCTAATGTAAGCCTTAACTAGTTTTCTCAGATTATCCTAGATAAAATGAAAGAGATCGAATAAGGGAAGGGTCTTGTTTTCATTTGAAACAGCACTGTTTTTTACTAGTGTGTGTGTAAGAGCAGATTACATGGGTCTGATATCAGATAATACACTGCTAGCTAAATAAACACAAAAAATAAAAGCAGCAATGATCTGTTTTACCATCTTCATGTTCAAGAACATACAGTCTCTGAAAGTGTGTTTTATTGATGCTTGTTCTGCCATTAGCAAGAAAACCTATGCCATATAGTAGTGTAGTAGGAGTCAGTATTTAAGGAATATCTGGAATTTGGGAAGACTGCCTTTATGATGCTTATTTGATGACCTAGGTCAAGGACTAGTATATATGGAATAAGTTAAAAAAAAGAATCCTTAATAAAAGAGATAGATTTTGTTTCACAGGTTTCATATCACTAGAAAAATCAGTATTTAAAACCTGCTTTCTTTTTTGGAGGCAACAGTAGCAATTTTAAGAGGAATTTAGACATGAGTTTTAACAAGCAAAGAATGGTAGCCAAGGACTGAATAATAGCAAGCCAAAAAAACCCCTATGTTATTTTGACGAATTGATCAAATAAAGACAATTTACTTCACAATCAGACCAAAATCTGTATTTGGACAATTTGCTAGGCTATCATGTGTGACAGCAGTGTGCAAGGAGAGAGAGGGTGAGCTCACAAATGCTACTTTTCTCCCATATTGTGTTTTCCAAAAAAAACCCCAAATCAAAACAACAAAAAGAGTATTTTGTAATAGTTTTCGTATGGTATGGAAGAGTTAAGGAATTTTATAAATTATTCCTGTGTATGCATTTCCTCAGGAGAAAATCATTCTTTTACTCTAAAAGTCAACTTGATGAGGATCACCCATTGTACAGAGCGAAGAGGTGACACAATGCCAGCATTAATGTGTGGTTGACCATATTTTCTGAGACTTCCTACATGTATGTATATCCAAATCTCTGATATCTGACACCACACTTTTAAATTATGAACAAGTGAAAAGTAAAATCTTCAGAGGATTGACTATAAATTTTCAAATTCACGTGTAGGAATTTCCAAATTTTTATTGTCTTATAGTGGAAAACAGATTCTTGGCTTCTTTTTGTGCTTTTAATCACTTCTACTGGAAGACTGAAAAGCAAAGAAAGCAAGGAAATAGCAAGTGAGTGAAAGGCTAATTAAACAGTTGCTAGAGATACTATTTGGCTGCTTTACATTTGATTTATGGTAGTGAAGTGAGCTAATCCAAAACATAGGTAAAATAACGTCCCCGTTTAAAAATATAAAGGTTTAATTACATTACATCATAGCAGATTTTATTCAGCTTCTATGTTGTATACCCAAAGAATGGAAAAGGAGATGATCTTTCCCTAGGATACACATCAAACTTTGATCTGTGGCCCTAATTGAAAGTGTTAATTAACAGTCCTGAAATGGTTTTTACTTGCCTCAAACATCCAGAAGGCTTCTAGCACACCTTAAGTGTGGCATAATAGATAAAAAGAATGACTTTTCTTCTGTGGCCAAAATTTGGTATGGCCATGAGAAAAAGCAGGGTCAAAAAATGGTAGGTATAAAAAAGAAAGAAAACGGAAGAAGAGGAAACTCTGAACTTGTTGCCCACTCTGTAAACATGGAATTTCATGTCCCATCCAAGTATTAATCTCAAATAATTTAAAAAAAAATAAAAAAAACAGGTGTAGGAATGAGACTGAGCTACACTTCAAACTCTGGTCTTCTGCTGAATTAAATAACAAAGACTAAATTTCATTCGAAACAAGGAAATCATATGCAAGCATGGGTGGTCCAAAGATACGTGAACCCTCTTTATATTCTCCTGCTGAAGAGGATGGCTGGTCCCAGAACAGATGGTTACACTGGCCACATCCTGTGAAGAGATCAGCGCCCTCATGTCTGTTTAAAAAGCACTTTAGGCAATCAGACCTCTGCTGGAGTCAGACCCCTGGGTTACAAATGACTGTCTCCACTCAGTGTTTCAGATAAAATAATGAGATGGGGTCATGAGCATATCCCCTTCTTTCACTGACCTGTGGAACTGAAACAGCAGTCAATGGACTTTTAGAAAAAAAGAAATTGCATCCACTTTTTTCTCCCTCTTCTCAGGAAGTGCCATAAAAAGAAACAGACCCAGAGACTTCATAAAGTCTCCAAGGAAAATTTGTTGTTGCTATTTACTTTCTCATGAAAATCTTCACATATTTTGTTGTACATGACAGCAGAAAACCTCAGGACAGAATGACTGATAGATAGCTGCTCTAAAACCTCTGACTGAGTCAGCAAGAATACTTCATTGACACTTGGGGATGTGGAATTTTTCCACATGGCATTTTTGTGGATGTTATCCAAAAAATAATCTCATTTTAAAGAGTTTGGGAATCTCTCGTTACATATTTCACTCCTGTTATTCAAGAGACACCAGAGATACTGGCTGCACTGGCTGTAAGGAAAAGAAGATAGTATTTCTAATATGGTTTTTTTAACACTAATATTTTTATCACATTTTATTGATTCTATATATTTATATAGTTTGAGAAACATGTTATGCTTACATTTACTATTCATCTCCTGTGTCACTTTACATGATTTTCTGCTTATTCTGCTTTGACAACATATGTACTGTCAAACCTAGTTACACTGCTTTTCGCTCCCCTGATGTCTGTATAGCCTATGTTATAATACTTGTAAGATCTATGCCATTTGCATTTTAATTTGATATTGTATGTGAATTGAGCAAATATTCACTTTTACTGAACTGAAGGTTCTATTAATTTTTAAAGCTTCAAAGAATTAGACAACTGGTTTCATAACGTCCACAGATTTATCTTAAAACTTCTCAGTGAAGAGCTCTGCCATCTTTCTATATTACCTGTCCGTATTCAGAAATGTTGTGACAAAATGAGTTCTACTGATAAAAGTCAATCTATTCAGACATGATACTCCTAAATAACAGTAAATGCAAGGTCAAGAGTTATTTGTATATTGGCCAAACAATTCATAGAAGATAAGTAAATTGAGTAATATCTGTATAATTATTACAGATATCTTTCAAAATCAAAAGTGCAAGTAATGCAAAATGGCAGTCAAAGTATCCAGATTTAGATAAACACAATTTGCCAAAAAAGTTGAGAGGATGCTTGTAGGAGCATGCTGAGCAGCCACTAGCTGGTGGTAAATGTTTGAGTCCTGTCACACCTTGTCCAAAATCAGCAGACACAAATCCAGATACAGAATTTAAAAAACTTGGGGAAAAGTCTTGGAAAGCATGATGTCATAGAATCATAGAATCGTAGAATGGTTTAGGTTGGAAGGGACTTCTAAAGATCATCTAGTCCAACCCCCCTGCGATAGGCAGGGACATCTTTCACTAGACCAGGTTGCTCAAAACCCCATCCAACCTGGCCTTGAACACTGCCAGGGATGGGGCATCTGCAGCTTCTCTGGGCAACCTGTTCCAGTGTCTCACCACCCTCATCGCAAACATTTCTTCCTTTTATCCAATCTAAAGCTACCATCTTTTAGTTTAAAGCCATTGCCCCTTGTCCAGTTACTACAGGTCTTGGTAAAAACTCTCTTTGTCTTTCTAACAAGCCTCCTTTGTACACTGAAAGGCTGCAATAAGGTCTCTCCAGAGTCTTCGCTTCTCCAGGCTGAACAACACCAACTCTCAGTCTTTCTTCATAGGAGAGGTGTTCCAGCCTCTGATCATTTTTGTGGCCCTCCTTTGGACCCACTCAAACAGATCCATGTCTGCCTTGTACTGAGGACCCCAGAGCTGGACGCAGTACCCCAGGGATTGCCCTGACCCAGGTGCAGGATATTGCACTTGGTTTTTTTTATATGATATAGTGCATCTGTATACATTGGAAACAGTTTTTCAGTCTAGTGCCTCTTTAACATGATCATACTGACTTCTAACCTTGTGGAAAAAAAGTAAAAGTGCGTGTACAACAAAGATATTTCATACTTGGAACTAAACATGGGTGGGGTTGAGTCATTTTTTACTAGAACTTCAGTTACATTACCTACAGCAGTAGGCTTTTGAAAGTTCGCCACCTTTTGGGTCAGGAAAAAGTATTTAGCATATGCCAACAAAGTAAAATATACTGAGTACTGTTGCATCATTTAAATATAGTGTCTTTCATATTTTTCATTCACAGATCTCTGACGATAGGCTCAGAGGTCTAAATCAAGATTTTTTTCTGGAGTTAATGTTTACTGACAATGAGCTGAGCTTCTGTATTTCTTTCCTACAGTTCTTTTTCAGCTATAAAAGAAGAAATCCTGCAATTACATATTGCTGGATTTTGGGGTTTTTTCTATTTAGGTTTATAAATAGGTCTAGTGCCAAAACAATTAGAAAGTTGAAGTTTGACCTTCATTGAGAAGTACCTTTGCTCCTGTGGAAATTGATTTTGCTTTGATGGAGTTAAGAGATTCTGCAAATTGCACTTCTGAATAGTGAACAGTTCTTTGTGTACAACTTTAATACTCTTTGTCTGACATTTGTTATTAAAGAAATTTATGACAATTATGACATGGGGCTATCTAAGCTAAAATAATGACTGCATTTTCTTGTAGCCTGCTCTTTTTCAACCTGTGGTGTCATTGACAGTTTTCTTCTTATGATTCTACTATCAGGTAGTCATTTCTGGTCCTTTATAGCAGCAATATAAAATGAGGATAGCAGTTCCTCTCACCTTTGATGTCCAGACTTCTAGTCATGCAAGAAAGGTAGAATTTTAGATCTGAGATCCACCATGCAAAGTTTCAGAGAGGTTTTCAGTTTCAAAGAGATTTTCAAAGATGGTTCGGAGCTATTCATATATAACTTTCACTTACATAGGAGTTCAGTGCTATTTTGTACAAATGTACAAAATAAAAATATTATTTTACTTAAATTACATAATTAAAAAACTTTATTGTATCTTCTAACCAATTCAACTCCTTATCTGTCCCATGTGTAACATCACAGATACCTCTGTGAATGAGGAAAAAAATGCCTTCTGGCCTTCTTTTCTTTCATATGTACATAATTCTCATAATGACTCGTACGTTAATGAGTGCAAAACAGCATATAGCCCTCCTTGGGTCTAATGTGATATTTTTATTTTCATCTGTAAATTTGATATTGAACATTGATATAGACAAGGTGTTTATAGGATACAAATACCATATTTTAATAAGGAAATTACAACATGGACAGCAGAAAAACAATATTTGACACTTTGTCCTCCCATCCTGACTGTCACTAGGAGATGGGAACAGGAATATTGAAATAGGCTGAGTATTAGAAAGACTAATGTGTCTTTTATGTTACTTAAAGAAGTAAAAAATGAAAAACAGACAAATAGCTGAACAGTATATTTCAATGAGCTTCACTAAGTAAGTTTAGTAAGCCCAGACGTCACCTTTTTGTTGAGGCTCTCCTTATTCAAAGATCAGTTTTGATTTTGTGAATAACTATCTATTTCAATTTGCTTGAAACAAGTCAGCTCAAGATCCTAAGCACTAAGCATGGTGAGTTTTGATCAGCAGTGGTTTGGACTAGATTTAGATACTCTAGAAGTGGAAGTAGTATTACTGCCATTCAGCTGTCTTATCCACATCATTCAAGATGAACATAGAGCAAAAGTTTGATAATTCCAGTATGTGTAAGCTGTACTTATACTTCTGGTTTCCATATTTTTATATTTCGCTGTTTTTAGCTAATCTGCATGTATTTTCTAAAAGCAACTTTCCGAGAATCTGATTTGAAGGTTTATTTAAACAAGTGTTGTTCTATTTTACTCAACACAAGAACACACAAAGCAGACTCCAAAAGAGGTTGATTCATTTTTAATGAGATATCAAGTAAAAGCAAATTTCAGTAATAGTGCTTGCATATGACTAATACTTGTCTAAGAGATATTGTTGCAGGCTGTTATTCTAAAATACTTTCAATAACACCACTGACACTACTAGTCAACATTGAGAGCTCAATCAACTGATAGTAAAATCATGTAATTCTTTTCATCTGATTAACACTTAGAGATATATCTTTCCCTTATGTTTACAAGTAACTCCCTTGCTAGCTGAAGAACATACAGGAAACCAGCGGTGGAAGTAGGAACAGGATCATGAACTGGCTCCACTTTGGATGCTTAGGCCATAGCAATTAATAATGTCCTATGTGACACTTTTTTTTTTTTCAGTATGAAAAGTCTTGCATGCCTGTGTTCAAATTATACACAGTTTAATATTACATAAACTTCCCAGAGCCATTTGCTGCACTTGTAGAGAAGAATTCTTCATGTCTTATAGAGGAAGCGTACTGAGAGAACATAAAGAAATGATGAATTGACTTGAAAACTTTGGAAAACAAAGTTTTGAAACCTTCTTCAAGCCTGACACAAAACAAAACAAGAAAACAAAAGGAAAAAAGGAATACGGTTTGCTTTTTATGATAGAAAGATTTAACATATTGTGAAATGAAAATGTTCAGGAAAGATCAGTTAAATGAATGTAAAACTTAATCAATTAGTTGTCACAGGTACATTGGCATAAATATATAAGTATGTGCTAACTAACACCATTCCAGGGAAAAAAAGCATCATTAGAATTTATGGAAATTATTAATTAAGAAAGTTTAAAAAGTTGAAAAGTTAAGAGGTGAAGACCAGTGCAACAAAAATGACATAGGAAAAATCTGAAACCACTATGCAAGACAGAAATGGTATTTACTTTAGATGAAATTATCACAAAACATTATTTCTATCAAAGAAAATTCAAGTTATTAGGATTCAGGTTTTATCCAAAAAGCAGTTTGACATTGTTGGTAGGAATTTAAAGCTTGGATAACAGACCACAAACCAAAAATTGATAGAACTTTTAAATATGATCTGGGGAAGCAAACTTTATGATTTTAATCACAGAAAGCTAAGTTTTATAAAAGTACTGGATAAGAAATTAACAGATATTCTTAAACGTCTTCCTTATATATAGATTATAAGAATCCCTTTAAGGTTAGTAATGGAAGACATAATTACTTAACTAAACCTGGCATAAAACTGTGATTGTTCTCAAGTTTCAGAATCTGTCCTTTGCCTAGATTTTCTGCAAAGTGTGTACGCTTCCTCAATAGAGGACACACAAGTGGCAGGAAATGAGCAATAAGGGGGAAACAATAGCAATTATTTAGCATCCTTGTTAATTTAGTTGTTCCATTATACCCCCAAAACATGTAATAATCAAGGTGGTAGTACCCTCAAGGAACAGTTGACATCAAAACACATTTAGATATCCTTGGAATCTGACATAATTTTAATGTTTCACAAAACCATTGACAATAATCCTAATTCACTTTCCAAGTTCCACTCCTAAATAATCATAAAAAGAGAATCTTATTAATAGCAATTTGCATTAAGTATCACAGAATTAAAAAAAAAAAAAGAAGTTTGTAAGTAAGATGCATTTAAGACAAAGACTTCTACAAAGTAGTGGAGATATTCCAAAAAGCAAAAAAAAATTCTCCCATATTCAAGGCATCACATTCTGTTATCTTCAAACTTGGAAATAATGTTTCCTGAGGATAGAAGTCATGTGCAATCATTAGAAAATAGGAATCAGAATGTGAGTGAAAAGGATAGAATTCTATTTGTTGAGTTTCTTCCACAACCTTTCACAGAATTAGGGCTTCAAGGGCTACAAATCTTTACAGCAACTTCTTTTAGACAAGTGAGGCCATTATTGAAAGCTTAAATTAGAAACAAACAAATTAAAAAAAAAAACAACAAAACATACCCCCCCCCCCAAAAAAAAACCCAAACAGCAAACCACCAGGGTAGTTATTTCAGTTTTTGTAAGTCATACAGATTTCTTCCCTTGCTATGTCAAGGCATTTATCTGTATAGAAATCAATTTGCAAACACTAGAACAGCTTCAGTGAGATTTTCCTGTGGTTCATCTTTCTGATTTGCTGAAATCCAGCAAACTTTTAATTGGAAAGCTCCCACTTGGAGGCATTTCCCAGTACAGGCTGCTCGTTCTAGCAAACCTGGCAGATTTCTATTAGAACAATGGAAATTCACATTGCAAATTAGTTCTTTAACATTTGCAAAAGAGAAGTACACTGGTGATCTTATTGCAGTCCATATGGAAGGCTGGACCATATTACACAAGATTTACTTACCTCAAGCAATAACTTCATAGTTTCAAGAATATAAAATGCCTTTGGCTAGTGCAGACTTAGTCTACACATAATTCTGTGGAGGGCAGTCACAGCAAATCATTATGATAAGTCTAGGAGACCTAACTTTTTGTGATTTACAATAAATTACTGCTGCTGTGCACTGAATCTTGGCTTGCTTCCATAAAAATGGATTTTCACCATTCCAACATCCAAACTTCACAACCCAGAAGACTCTGAATTATTTTAGAAATGCAGGTGTACCTGGGAAGAACAGATGTACCTTGGGCAGCTGCTTAACAGCAGCACAGAGTTTGTGACTGTTTCAGAACTAATTTCAGGAAATCTGTATGAACATCCCTGCACTGATAGCTTGTGTCTCATCGTTGCTCTTTCACCTTTCTCATTCTTCTTTCAGATCTGTGTATCCCAGTCAATTATGTTGGATCCACTCACATGCTGCACTTCCCTTCTTGAGATTTATTTTGGTTTCTATGGGATGGATGACTAAAAAACATAATCTGTGCTTTTAGTCTCTTATAATGCAATACTTGTCTATCCTAGTATAAATTTCATTGTGATGATTCCATATTTATGCCAATGTAATGGACAGTAGCAGTTTGTCCAAGACACGTAATTTTTCTCACAAAATCCTTTTTGGTATTTCTGGTCTTTAAATCTATGCCAGTATTTTCTCCCTATTTCTTCTCCTCTCTGTCTTGTTTTAAAGCATCCACATTTTTAATGAGCTTTCTGCAGACTTGCCTACCTCTCCCCTCTCCAGGAAATAATTCCTGTTCTTATGCCCTAATGATTTATTTTAGTGTTTCCATGGAATAGTCTTGTAGACATTCATTCATGACCAGTGAAGTCAGTAATGTTTTTTTAACTGCTCCATCCACCTCCATATCAGTGCATAATATTACTAACACCTGTATTTCTAGTTATGTACATATTTCCTCCACATCAGTTCCACTGCATTGCTCCCTTAGGATCAGTCTAATAAAGGTAGTGTAGTGTTTACAAATTCTAAGAAGCTTTTCTCGTATAGTTTCCTAGTGATAAGCTAAATAATAAATAAGCATGATCTTTATGCACTGGAGTTGGCTGCATATCCTGAAGGATTCCTATCCTTGTTATTGTGTCCTTATTCCTCGTGTCCCTCCAGTCTGAGATCCAGCAAACAAAGCAAAGCCATACCGTCCACAAGAGCAGCACCAGATATTCCCTTTCTTACAAAAGCCAGGCCAATGAAGAAGAGTGAGGTTAGTGCCTTAAACTATGGATTTGAATGAGGCCTTTTACACTGGAGTCTGAAGCTGTGATGAACAGCTTGCTGGAATTCTTTCTTTTTTCCCTTGGAAGAAATTTTGAGGGAAAATGAGAAGGGAGACTTTAAATTTTGTATTGCAATTTGTCACTCTAAAGAATTCACATAAAATAGACTACAAACCATTGGCTCAGTTCTGATCTTTGCTACAAGACCAGCTCACAGTCCCTTATTCCCCATGAAGTTTCGTACATGTGTGGTGAACTAATATACGTAGTCTGACCATGCATACAGTTCTATATCTAGCTTGCTAAAAACTATAAACCATTTTTAACCCAAATCTATGTATAAATATGGTTTTTACTTATATAATTTCTGTCTACCATATGTTTTGTCTTGGCAGTCTTGTTATTTAATTTTAGAGCATGTAGTTTCATAGTTACTGACAAAAAATGATGCATATAACTATTTGACTATTTGTTTTCCAAACACACACATATATAGTGGAAGAACAAGAAATATCATAATAATTTGCATTATCTGTATGTTATTTCTGACCTAAAAATTTGGGTAACTGTAGTTCAGATATAGTACATGTAGTACAATCAGATTAGTAGAAGTCAGCATTTTGTGAGGACTGGTGTGCCTCTCAGCGAAGTGACAAACAGATTGCAAGCTGGATTTGCTACACCTTAGAAGGTACATCTCAGATGAAATAAAATATTGTGCAATGCCTTTAACTTCCACCAGTAATGGGTCACACACTAAGAATGCCTCTGCCCATATCTATATTTCACTGAGGTCAAAATCTTTTTATCTCCAGCAGCCTGACACTTAAAACACTACAAAACTAGCCAATAGTCCTTAAAGTAAAATATATTGAAAATAAATTGATGAAGAAATAGTAGTGATGGTTGAACAAAACATGAAAAAAATACAAGTGAAATTTTTGTTTGCAGACTTTTTTTTCTCTTTTGTATGATTTGATACAGAGCTGCAAGAGATTAGCAATAAATGAATAAATAAATAAGTAACTTCTCCATGGTTTCATCTTTTCCTCCATGTTCTCCAGCTAACTCAGTTTTATGCCCTCTTCTCACAAAAAGTAGTTCTTAAACCACCTAACCCTCTAAGTTCAGGAACATTGTCTTCACTCTCAAGCTTGACTCAGAAAATAAGGTGGAGATGAGATGTCCATAATCTCTTCAGATTTTCATTGAGTAATATTTTATAGAAAAATAGTTTCTGAAGCCCGTCAGAATGCAACATTCAGAGAAATTATCTCAGCTGATTCTTTCCAGGGAAGTATTCAAAATTTGGCCAATCACTAGAATGAAAAACGTATGATTTTCACTGGAACTTGTTTGTTCTTGGATATACATTATATTTTGAGGAAAAGAAAACATTACACATCATTTAGAAATTGAATTAAGATAGTTTTACAATGAATTAACTAATTTTAATCGATCCTTAAATGGATACTTATTATTAAAAATTACTGTTTCGTGCAGGCACTTCTGAAATGGGTACAAGGTAGAAACAAAATGCTGTCACCAATCAGTGAATGGTTTATGAGATTTGTAGTGGGATAGAGACCTTTTAGTTTCTTTGAATCAGATATTTGTCCAGTATAAATCAAGGTAGGTCTACTGAGGGCGGAGGATATATATATATGGTTTTATAGCTGCTGAAAATCCATGCTTTTTGAGATCAAAAAAAGCCATGCATTAAAAAAGATCTTCTGAACAATACAAACCATTGAACATCACTCAGTAATTATCATAGTAACCTCAACAATTTATTTGTGAGCCCTCAGACGTCATCAGATTCGATTCAATTCGATTCGATTCTTATTCTAATCTATTCAGACTGCAAATGCTGGAAATTCCACATCTCTGAGTAAGGGTTCTTTGACTGGAATGTTTCTGCACTACATTGCTGTTCAGTCCTGACCCGGATCAATATTGTTTTCTGGTGACTACCTATTTGTCAGTGTTAACTTCACTGATGAGTTTTCAGTCCCATTCTTGCTGTGGACACATAGAAATCATAGAAACTAAAAACATCTTTGACGCTGCAGGAGGTTGTTTCAGTTTAAAGCCAGTACTTTTACTGAAAATCAGATCATGGAAAAAACCCAAATAAACAAACATGCTTGCTCATTCATAGTGCTACACAGCAAAAGCCTGTGTAATGCAGTTAAACCAGCAAAAGAATGCTTTTGTCAGAGCTTAGTGTCTGTTGCTTAAAACAATTAATGTAGATATATCATATTGATTCCTTTTATCAACATGCACATCAGAACACATCCTACTACCCTAGTGTGGCAAAAGGTCTCTCTTGTAGCAAGTTTTACAAGCACTTGAATAAAGAAGAAAACTCTTTTCACTCTAATGTATGTTGGCAGAGATGTTATGCTCTGAGAACAATCTAGAATTCATTCCTGTGCCAGAAACGTTCAGAAAAAAAAAGTGACATTTCACTACAGAATAATTCTCATGGAAATAAAAACTGGATTCACAGATGCATTGCTACTAGAAACCTGATTTTTAAAATTATTATAACGTAAAAATAAAGTTAAAACAATACCAAGCAATTTTATGCATCATTTCAGCATTCATCAAATATTCAACAACAGTAAACTATTTACAATTAAAACATACAATCAAAGTCCCCATAGAATTCTCTGGAAAATAATAGCAAATTATTCAATAATAGCAAATTATTCAATAGTAGCAATGTGTTGAATATATTAGTGAAGGAGATTGCAGATCACAAGAAAGATTTGCATATGTATATCCAAATACATGAAATATTAGATTGTTTTCTTCTATTAGGAAAAATTTATATCATATATTTCAATCTAAGAATGAGAAAATATATGCCTTGTGATATACTATAGGCCAGTCAATTGAAATCGCATGTGATCTGATCTTTGAAGAATAAAAGCAGCTGCAGCAGTCTGTCTGTATTCATATAAACCACATCCAGTAAACACCAGCAAATATTAATTGTGGGTTTTTTTCTTCTTTAATTAGTAAATGACTGGACATTTATTTAAAATTCTAGGGTACAAAATAAATATTTTAGGCCTTTAAAAATACCAGCCATTTTTAACAGAATGACATCTTTTGAAGAAATCTACTATTGAAAATAAGAGCCTGAATAACTGCTAAATTTTGGTGTCTCCATATTCTTTCTCATTTCTTTTTTTTAAATCCATCCCAAGCCAGCTATAATTAGAATCATGATGTCCCAACACCTTCCTCCTGCTGTCCTACAGAGAAATCCAGGTTAGGTAGGGATCACTAGGATTTCAGTAGCACATATGAAAGCTTGGAGTGTTTTCTCAGAAAGAATGTTCACACCTAATGGCTACTTTTCCTTCCAGCCATCTTACACATTATTTTCAATAACAGTTCTGGAGCAGACATTGCAACACGTGACTGATAAATTAGAGAGATAATGACCAGCCAGCTGAGGCATGTAAGTGATGCTTTTTCTAAGTGATCTGCATACAAGTGCATAGTAAAATAACAGAAACATTAGGCAGTGATCTAAAGAAAAGCAGAGACATTGTTCAGAATGGCATTTTATCTTTAGGATGCTTCCTTCCATTACAGCTCAGTAGTCTATCGTGTTATTTACGTTGATGCCTGTTGGGCAAATGTTTCAATTGTATTTAACAGATCAGTTCCCCAATAAGCAACCTGAGGTCAGAGGTCTGTTTTCACACCCTACAAATCTGCTCTTGAACTTGTGTTTAATTATTATTTTTGTGGCCAAAAACACAGCACAAACGACAGACATGAAACTGAAGCAAGTAGATTAAGAAAAACAGCCTTATCTCAAAAGTATTTATCCCAGCTATTCAGCAAGCATCTATGAATAATTAACGTCTTTGAAATCAAGTCTAATTTACAGACAGTCTGATAACCAAAACCAAAACAAACCAGAGCAAACCAGATTGCAGTTCAGGAACATTTGGGGTGTAATCCTTTGGGGCTCTGGTCTGTTCCAGAGCGCTTTAAACTCTGTTACCTTCACTCCTTCCTGCCGAAGATCGATCTGATCTCTGACACCAACACCTGCTCAAAACTTTTTGAGCTCATTATTTACCAGTTTAATCAGTAACAGCAGTGCACTGCTGGACCCTGTGCAGTCCCACATCCCATGATCCTTTCTTTGCCCCACCACAACCCTCTCTAAATGATGCCTTCATCTGCTTTGCATAATTTTACCACAGGGCTCAACACGTACAGAGTTCCTCACATTGGCTTCCACACCATAGACGAATGCTGTCCGGAGGATTAAAGTATTTTTCATAGCAGGCTGTTAAACACTGTCATTCTTTAACCTTCAGTCTCTTTTCATGCTTACTCTTCAACTTTTTAGAGCAGTAGGTCATACAAAAGCTTTAAGCAGAAATACTGCCTTAAGCTGTTTAATTGTGATTTTTAATGGGTCATTGTGGTTTTAAATTTGCCATGTACAAAGACTAAAAAAAGAAAAAAGAAAAAAAACTCTTTAAAAGAAGCTTACTTTTTCAGATGTGGCTACTCTTGAAAGATCCAGCTAGAGAGTGGGATGAAGGAAGTGACTGAGGAGAAGTGACGGGCAGAAATACTTCAGCTGGCACAAAGGGTGCCTCTACGATAGAGAACATAAGTGGCTCACTCTGGGATCCTTTCCCAGGTGAAGGAGAGAGGTTGATCTTGTCCTAAGGAAAAGAGGATCTTGATATAGTTTCTATCAAGAAGCCAAGTTGCTTATATTCTGCTAAGTTGCTACTATTCATCTTGAATAAGATATTCTCTAAAGCAAAGAAATGTGTCCCTTGATGCTATTACGTACCTCGAGGTTTGTTTTTCTTTTATTTCAAAAGAAGCCTTATGAGTCACTTGCATGAAACCACATCTTTCCAGCTTATTAAGGCTGCTTATAAAGAAATTTTACTTCAGAACAACTAACTCAAAATCATTATTCCAAGTTGAGTTACATGACAAAAGATACATTTATTTGCCTTTAAGTAATGAGTCCTTCTTCAAGGCTTTATACGTTCATCCTAAGAAACAATATATTTTCATCTGCATATTCTCATTTAAAAAAAATCCATTTACCATTAAAATATCTTTTTCTTTAGCTCTAAATTATTAACTATATTTATTTAAATATATTTCTGTGCATATCAATTGTTTTACTATCTTCCTCCATTCCAGTTGAGGTACTTGTGTAATGACAGTACAGCAAGGAAACAACAGGAAACAAAAAAAATTGAGGGAGTTTTTTTCAGATCAATTTATCACCCGCTCCAAAGAGCAGGTGTTTGGCACATAGCCTTGATTTCTGCAGAGCATCACTGATTTCCACATTTTTCTGTGCATACAAAAAAATATTTCATTATTCCACACAGTTAAAAACAATCTTGTTCCCAGAAAGAGGAAGGTTTTATTTTCAAAAACAAAAACCGTTAACACTTTTTAATCATAAGGTGTATGTTTCGTATTCTCCATCAGTAACAATTTATTCATATTCATCACAGTTTATTTTTTCTCTTTCTGTAATAAAATTTGACATGGATTGCAGCAAAAAAACTTATGTTATACTATGTGGTGGTATTCCATATTGAGGATGGGTATAGCTCCAAAGCAGAGTCTGCCTTATAATCAGGAATGAAAATTTGCCATTTTGGCATTCACAGCTGGATGGATCTTGAAAAGCTTTGCACAGCTGACTGAATTCAAGGGCAACGTAACATATGCACACACACAAACGCATTCCTTTTCAAAAAAAGTTGTTTAGTAACTAATTCTGGAGGTTTAATTACAGGCAAAAATGTCACACACGTGGTAAATCTCCCTTTGGTGGACACTCGCTATGTGACTCCATTTGGACACTATGTAATGACCCTGATGCTCTTTTGCCTTTATTGAATGAAAGAAGCTGCAGTTTTCAGGAGTAGTCACTTCTCTCTCTTCCTCCTCTCTCTCTCTTTCCCTCCCTCCTCTTCTCTCTCTCCCTTTTGTTCTCATCCAACCAAGCTTGTGATGAATGTAGGTCCCTCTGAATACTCTCTATGTTTTATTGAACTTCTCTTGCTAATATTAAACACTTTTGTCTTCCTCTGTGGAGATTTCCTAGCCTCCAAATCTCTTCATGCAGTCAAAAGTGGTCACATTATTTTACAGAAAATTTTTGCCAGTGTGCTTTCCCAGTTTGCATACCGAATGTAAAATAGGTTTTCCTTTCTTCTATATAAGTTGGTTAAAAATATTATTGAAAAGTAAATGTCCAATTAAGTCAGATGTTTTCTCCAAAAGAGAAAAATAAGCAAGCATCAGCAATTTCTGCATAACCATTCTTCTAGTCCTAGATTATACATGTATACTACTCTCCCCAAATTTCATCTGAACAAACACAAAAATGTAAATATAAGCAGGTCTCCATACAAAATAGGACAAGTCTAGGTGCCAGAAGGACAACACGAAACATCTTGACATGCCTTCCTCTTTATACACCACCTACTCAGGAGACACAGGAAAAAAAATTCCAAATCTTGTAAAGGAACTGGCTTATGTAAAAGTAACTGTGTGTAACAGGTCTGCTCATGAATGTAACTGCTTGAGGACCCACAAGTGTTCCACAAATAAGAAAGAGCAGTAGAAATGCTTCAGGATCTTACCAGAAGAGCAGTTGCTTCAGTAAGAACTTGTACTTTAATATGGCTAACCTGAAACAAAAGTTAAAAATGGTATGATAAACAATACATTAGGAAGTTGCAATCCAGAACAAAACATCAAACTTAGTGAAATCTGTTGGATGGGTATAGAATTAGTGTGGCAATGTTAGATTGTCAGAATGTGTCTTCTAGTGTCTCTTCCACTTGTGTCCAATTTAATTACGGATTAATTAAATCTTAATTTTATGAAACTCCTGACCACAATTTTGTTGGGAATCCTTTTATTATTTTTTTTTTCTTTTTGCTTGGTTCGTTGGTTGGTTGGTTGCGTGGGGTTTTTTTGCCATCCTACAAGATGGTTTCTCTCTTGCAGTTTCTTCTTCCAAATTTCCTACTTTCAACAGCAAAGTCCCCAACTGTCACTTGTGATCAGACTTGTTTTCAATACATACAGCTCCTCTTGTTCTCCTGCACTCAGGCTTGTTCATCTGAATGTTCACCAGCTTTATCTTGTGTCTTTTTTTTTGTCTAACTCTTTGCCTGGCACGCTCAACTCTGATTAAATTGTTAACCTCCAGGTCAATCCGGTTCTTTATTATAGGTCAGAACTACAAACTGGTGGATGGAAAGTTGTACTGGTGCTTTAATACTAGCAGCCACAAGTCCATTAAGAAGACCTCAACAGTTAATAATTAAAGTAAGCGAGAAAGTACAAGTGTCTGAAGTGGGTATGTTGATTTTAGCAGCAGTTGATTCAGAAAAATAACAGAAAATGTGATAGAAATGTTTCATCCATTTTATCTTAAAAAAATTATTATCCCTATGTGAAGGGAGATCCAGCCTCTAAATGGGAATAATAGTTCATTCATCAATGTTTCTGTGACACCTGCAAGAAATTAGCCAAGTAATAATGGGTTGGTGCAGAAACTGCAAGAAAACATCTGATAGCAATATATAAACAAACTGTAAAAAGAATGTAAACAGCTCGCTGATTTTATCTTCCTTTCTTGAGGCAGTCTGCAAAGAGCTTGGGATCAGGAACAGCATTTTCTGTTGTGTGTGGACAGAGCTCCATAACACAGTGGACACAGTGGACAAGGCAAGAATACAACTCTTAATAAACAATGAAAGATTTGAGCCAGGCAGTGGGTGCCTGGTAGAAGGAAAGCTGTGATGATAGCAATCATGCCAGCATTTCTGCTTTTCCTCCTGTTCATTAGAGGACCTCGAGGCAACTTTGGTCAGTCTGGTGTTTCACCAGCCTTGTCTCAGCTGAGAATTATCCTAACGACTTTGCTGCTGGACCTTTATACCACTGGAGTTCAGTGGTGCTTACCGTGAAACTGAGAAAACTTATATCACAGCAAAATACTCGTAGGACAGGGGTGGTAGTATAAATACCTCATAATATGCTGGCTGTTAAAGGTATAATACCTTGGCTGTATTTTTTTGTTAGCAACCTTCTGTTGCACAACTATTTGCAAAGTTTGTCTCTGGAGATAAAAACTTTCTTCACTGTTTGTGTGGGCCAAGTAAAGCCAATAAGCACGTAGACCCCATCTTGACGAGGGCAAGCATCTTGTTATAGCCCTCTGCAGATCCTTTACATGGGAGAACTTGTATATGAGGTAACGAAGGATATGGGAGAATGGAAGGAAACCAATGTTGCTCTAATGTCCCACTGTTATCAGAAAGTTTACCAGGGTGTAATTTCATTTACTGTCAATTAGAATTTGTCTTTGTATGCCTGAGAATACAACTTACTGAGTTATTATAGTCAGACTGACAGTTTTTGCCATGATGGTACTTCTGAATTTCTGTGTCTTCATATAACACTATAAGAAGTTTTGAGATAAAAATAGGGTAATAAAGCATAAGATTTTTTTTTTCCCATGGTTTTATTGCAGGAATGCAACTTCTTTATTGCTGCACAAACACTACTATTTTTCTTATTGTCATTACTGTGTTCCCTCTCAATAGTAGTAAGATTTCTTGACACTTATTTTCTACACGTCCCCATTATCTTCCTTTCCCACCATCTGTGTACTTGAAACTGCTTACCTTAATTACAGGCAAGTCATACTTTGTAATCAATACCTTACAGGAGAACTTTACCAAGATATGTATGGTTGTGCTAACCTTAAAAAGAAAACAATACAAGGTTGGGGTTTTTTGGTTGTTTTGGTTTTGTTTTTCTGGGGGTGGTGGTGGTCCCCAGGGCCAGACAGGTTTAAAGCAAAAATTCAAGATAAGCCAAGATCCTATTTGTTTATGATGCAAAAACATACAATAGGAATCCTTTAATCTATCAATAAACAGACACTTTTTTTTCTAATTTCCATGTGGAAAAAACAAGCTTTGTATTATAAGGATTTGGAGCAAAGCCTTTTATTGTGGAATCCATTTTGCAAGAAAAGTTATAATGCAAAATTAAACTGCATATTCATTAAAATTACTTATTATGCAGAACATTTTTTTGCATAACATGGTAAAACCCTTTAAAATGCTGGGATACTGGAAAGGAACTGTAATTGTATAGCTATGCTACAGTGACATTTGCATGTCTAGAAAGTACAAGGGACAAATTACATACTAATTTTTAAACAAATCCAAGTCTCCCTGAATTGCCTGCATAACTGCTGAATCATTGCCAAAATACTATGTACAATTTCACAACGCTTCAAATTCTTCATTACAGAATATATATTTCTTAAACTTTTGGAGGAGATTTTGAAATTTCTTAAGGATCTCCTAATAATTCTTTTTTCTTGGTAAGGAGGGGCTTTGAAAAGAATGTCATGTTAGATAGTAGAGATAGCAAGAATCTTAAACAAACAAACAAACAAACAACACCCCCCTAACTCTTAGAGCTTTCTGTATTAGAGTATTTTCTGTATTAGCATATTTTTTGACTAATCAGCCCTTTCAGCAAAAAGTGCTGTAAGATCAGAATGATATTGACATAAATCCTAACTTTCTTTTCCCCATCTAAAACATCTGTGTGTCATGGAGAAATTGATCTGCTGAGTTAAAGAAATAATTCACAGTTACACATAAGTTAAATATAATGAAGCTTTATGTCATTAGTGTTTACAGTGAATGGGGATATAGGTAGAAAAAAAAATCAATTATTTTTGCAATAATCTTTTCCTCACTAGATGTGGATTTGTGGATATGTAGAATCCAGTTCCAAGCTTTCAGTGTATCTGTACTTTAGTAAATTTTATGAAAAATGTAAGCAATTTTTATTGCCTAAATGACTACATTCTGTTAAAAGCCACTGGGAAAATGTCAGTTCATACCCATTCCAAATTGTGACATTGTTTAATTTTCTGCTAGGAAGAACAGAAAAAAAGGCTTCTGTTTGCTCCACTAGTAATCACAAAATAAATTCAATGGGGAACTTGTCTACTGATGCTGCAAGCATACTACAAATTCCTTATCCAACAGAAAGAAAGGTAATAAAAATGCATTTTACTAGGTCAACACCTTTAGCACAAAACAGGTAAACATATTCAGTTTCTGTCTATTAAAGAACAGTTTCTAATGGATCTTTAAAACACTGGCATGTAACACCTCCATATCCTTAAAATTGTTAAACGTTTGGCAGCATGTTATTAGGTCTGTACCTACCAAAAATATGCTTTGTTCTTTCCTTCCTGATTTCATGCTCAGATATTTCAAACAACCAAAGCATATGTAATAATGATGCAAATGGTAAGAGTTTAACACATGATGTCATTGTTAGCATTCCAGTTTGTGTATATTCCTTTTACCATTTTGCAGCAGAAATGCTGCAAGGGATAGGTGTGTATTTTGAAAGAACAATGTAAAAATGATAAAGTTAAAATGAAGTCATGTTTTGCATTTCTCTTTGATGACATTTTTCTACATAAGAACCTAAAACTTTGTACTGAAAATTCACATGTGCCTTTATTTTTTATGATTTCTATGTTTGTTTTCATGGATTTTAATACTATGTATTTCCCCAAAACTTGGCAGTACAGTTTTTAGCTGAACTTTACCAACTGATCAGTAATGTTGTTTTTCTGTGATTAAGACCATAGGGAGTCACTGCAGTAGACTACCATACAAAAAAGTCATTGAAATACCTTTATTGGGCAATGGATTATGGGACACCTTAATGATAAGAGGACAGTAGACATGCACAGTGTTTTTCTTTATATTCTGAGATCATTTCTATAAAGGGTCTGTTGAGATAGGAAAATCTTCTGCTAGGCTGTTTATTTTCCCACCTTGCAAGGCATGCTTGAGATTGCCTAATGTTTTTCAGACATTGAAGGGAAATGCTCAAGAAACTAGTTGAGAATATTTGTTATCCACTGCATCAATCTGAGATGTTGTTTGATTATGCACAAATAATTATTTGGCCAGGTAACAGCTGGTAAATTGGCCTTCTTAGTATGGCTATTGGCAGCAAAGCACCACTGCACCTTTTATATTTACTTTTTACTTTTATCTTATTTCTATTGCCTCTAATTATGGCAAACTGGTAACAGAGAGTAAAATTAATAATTAGTTGTAAAATCAATGCTGTAGAAAATGGATTTTAAAGGAGAATCTAAATACAATGTTATATGCAGTTAACATTTGAGTGCTGGATTTTCACTGCTAAGTGTGAGAAAAGTGTATTAGCTCATACCATCCACCATATTATTAGACCAGCAGTTTATTGAGAAATTGTACAAACAGAGCACTATTGAGGCTCTCCCATATTCTTTAAGCCATTGCAATTTAAGTGTAATCAGGGACTTGGTGATCACTTTCAGTGCTGAAGAATTTTATGATAGTTCGTTATTCTTTTCCATATAACTGTCTAAAGAGCTAAGTGGCTATGCTTAGGACAGAGCAGGACATCATTATTCAATACCTGATAATCTGAATAATCAAATTCATTTTGATGTTGAACTGCTTTGCAGACCTCCTTGTAGTCTCCATAGTCTCCACATGGAGTCAGATAGTTCCTCACTGCAAGTCATCTGCTAGATTTTTCACAAACAAGGTTGCTAAGAAATTGCTGTAGGGAATACAGCCTTATCAGTTTGCTTTTAGATGTTTTTGCAACAAAAGTATTGGAAGCATTTAAGGACTGTTGATAAATCAACATTTGGTAAATCATCAAGTCTAATATTGACTCACATCGATGTCAAGCAAGGAGTCAATATTAGAGGGAATAATCTGTGCATTTATGTAAGGACCAAGTATTCTAAGACATTAAGTGATCTATCAAAAAAATAGAGTGTTTTTTATAACTGTAAACCAAAACCAAGTGTACATTCATTCTGAGAAATCACAGACTTTGGATTTAGGAAAAGGACGTTCTCAGATAGCTCTTGATTTGAGTTCCCCATTGGTTTGCTGAAGCTTGACATTTTTTTATACTTAGTCAATGAGGTCATGTCTGTCTAGCATCTTAAACAACTTTTGAGATGTGACTAAGAGTGAGTTGGGAATAGAGATGCATGGTAATTGTGGTGGGTTGACCCTGGCTGGACACCAGGTGCCCACCAAAGCCGCTCCATCAGTCCCCACCTCAGCTGGACAGGGGAGAGAAAATATAACAAAAGGCTCATGGGTCGAGATAAGGACAGGGAGAGATCACTCACCAATTACCATCATGGACAGAACAGACTCAACTTGGGGGATTTAGTTTAATTTATTACCAATCAAATCAGAGTAGGATAACAAGAAACACCTCCTTCCACACCTGCCTTCTTCCTGAGATCAGCTTCACTCCTGATTTTCTCTATCGCTTCCCCCCAGCAGCACAGGGGGATGGGGAATGGGGTTTGGGGTCAGTTCATCACACCTTGTCTCTTCTGCTCCTTCCTTCTCAGGGGGAGGACTCCTTACTCTTCCCCTCCCTCCCTCCCACAGGAGACAGTCCTTCACAAACTTCTCCAACGTGTGTCCTTCCCACAGGCTGCAGTTCTTCACGAACTGCTCCAGCGTGGGTCCCCCACGGGGCCACAAGTCCTGCCAGAAAACCTGCTCCAGCGTGGGGTCCTCTACCAACGGGGCCACAGGTCCTGCCAGGAGCCTGCTCCAGCACGGGCTTCCCATGGGGTCCCAGCCTCCTTCAGGCATCCCCCTGCTCCAGCATGGGGTCCTCCCTGGGCTGCAGGTGGAGATCTGCTCCCCCGTGGACCTCCCTGGGCTGCAGGGGGACAGCCTGCCTCACCGTGGTCTTCCCCACGGGCTGCAGGGGAATCTCTGCTCCGGCACCTGGAGCACCTCCTCCCCTCCTTCTGCACTGACCTGGGGGTGTGCGGGGCTGGTGCTCTTACATGTTCTCACTCCTCTCTCCAGCTGCAGTTGCTGTTCTGTAGCAACTTTTTTTCCCCTCTTAAATACGTTCTCCCAGAGGCGCTACCACCATCGCTGATGGGCTCAGCCTTGGCCAGCAGCGGGTCCGTCTTGGAGCCGGCTGGCATCGGCTCTGTCAGACATGGGGGAAGCTTCTGGCAGCTTCTCACAGAAGCCACCCCTGTAGCCCCCCAGCTACCAAAACCTTGTCATACAAACCCAATAGGGTAATGCAGGACTTGGATACATTTTCGTTGATTTTTTTTTTTTTGTAACATTACCTGCTGATAAAAAAGCAAATGAATCCATTGTTAATATCAAACACAAATGTTAATGATTGGACTGAGACAGGTTACATAAATACATTAGCAATAAATACCCAAACTTAGGACATATTCTAAAATAAGATAGATGCCCAAAATAGGAAATAAGGTAGATACTGTACAGGCAGTTTAGATTAATAGGAAGTTATCTAGAATAAAACTATGATTATTCAATGTCAAATTCTGTAATGTATCCACATAAAATAATCTCTTCTTGTGATAAGAAGCGTCTTTTAGAATTACTTGCTGCATTTTATAGGCAGAGGAGGTGAGAAATGATCAAAGAGAGAAAAAGAATTCAATGGTGCTGTGGGTTGACCTTGGCTGGATTCCAGGTGCCCACCAAGCCACTCCATCAGTCCCCTCCTCAGCAGGACAGGGTGGGAGAAAATAAGATGGCAAAAAAACCTCGTGGCTCAAGATAAAGGCAGCTTACTAAAGCAAACGCAAAGGCTGTGCATCAAAGCAAAGGAAAACAAATGATGTTATTTTCTACTTCCCATCAGCAGGCAATGTCCAGCCACCTCCTGGGAAGTACGGCCTCAGTACTTGTAGCGGTTGTTCCCAATGACAAACATCATAACAATGAATTTCCCCCCTCCTTCTCCTTTCCCTTAGCTTTTATTGCTGAGCAGATGTCCTATGGTATGGAATATCCCTTTGGTGAGTTTGGGTCAGCTGTCCTGGCTATGTCCCCTCCCAAGATCTTGCCCACCCCCAGCTTACTGGGTGAGGCGGGGGAATGTTGGAGAGACAGCCTCGATGCTGTGCAGTGAGCAAAACACTGGTGTGTTATCAACACCTTTCTAGCTACCAGTACAGAGCACGGCACTACGAGGGCTGCTAAGGGGAAAATTAACTCCATCTCAGCCAGACCCCATACAGATGGACAATTTGTTATCTTACTTTTAGCAATTCTGTGTATATACATAAAGAAGATATTTTCTGTTAAGAGAATGAACTCAAATAAATGATGTCAAATTTTGAGGTGTGATCGCTGCCCAGTTTATGGCTCTGAAGCATCCTAGCATAACAATGCCCCATAACAATGTTCTCAGAACAAAGTAGATAATTTGTAGAGAAGTAATTGAGAGAAATTACCTCTGAATGCTTCTTCTTAGGCAGGTGTTACTTCTTCACCCTATAGAGACAGAAAGAAAACAAACAAACAAAAATTAAATGAAATCCGAATAAGATAATGATTACTAAGTAGCTGTTGTTTACTCACCCTGCAGATGCTTCTATATCCAGAGTCAAATTATTCAGACCTCATGAGAGGACAATAATTAACATTGCTACAATAGATTGGAAATTAAATTTAAAAATGGAAGAATATAGTGAAAAAAAATAAAGAAAAGCTGAAATGGCCAAATGGAAAAAGGAAGCCCGTACACAAGTACAGGAGGACTAAATCCCTTGGAACTGCCCATTGCCACTGTCTATTGCTGTTGGAGTAATGAAACAAAAGAGCATGACTGTTTACTTACTTTCTGATCTAACTGTGATTCAATAATTTCCCAGATCAAATGCCTTTTCCTACCACTCTTTTATTTTCAAGTTGGAGGTCAGAATATCCTAAACCTTCATGTCGGAAAAGCAGTGAAAACACCTGAATAAAGTTTTAGTCTCTGTAAGTTAAAAAAACATTCAAAAATACTAAGTGCATTTTATCTTTACAAAATAAACTAATTCGGAATATATAATGTAAGTTTTACTTTTTTTTACTATACACAAATGATTCAGAAGTTGAGTACAATTTCTTAAATCTGTTCTTTGTTATTTTTCCTTTTTCTCATTATTATTCCCTTTATAATGCTGAGAATAATTTGTGATTGACGATAAGAATCTATTGTTTGAGTTGTTTTCCTTTCATCTAACCACTTACGCATTTCAATTCTATGAGTGGATAATAAGAAATAAGAGGCAAAGATTGGCAAAGATGTGCAAATACTTGAAACACTGTACTGTCAGCATGCTCAAATACAAAAGGAATATTTTCAAAACGGTAACTGAAAATATTCAATTTACAATTTTGTATCTCCATAAAAATTTGCACTTTTTCTATTAAAAAAAGACTTTGTTCTTGAAAATAAATGTGAGGGATGAGCACAAAAAATGCTACAGAGAGGATGGACTTAATCCTTTAGGTGCTCTGCATACTCAGCTGCTGCTGAAATCGATGTGGATATGAAGGATGTTCAGGATTTGAAGGATCAGATGTAAAGTAAGCATGTTTAATTTTGAAAGAAATGTTTATGCTCAGGGTTTTTTTCTACTGTTTACCTTACTCCACTGAGATAAGCAAGAGAATGTAGATGAAAGTGGCACAAAGTTAATTTCATTTAAAGTGCACAGAAAAGAGGATGATAAAGTGTGACTATTTATCTCTTTACCAAGAGCACTTAGTTTTGATCTGTGATAGAAATTATAATAGAACACTAAAGAATGAAAACAGTAATGGCACCAGATATTTCACTGACTCACTCCTAAATGTAAATGCATAAGGAAAATGAGTTTAGTTAGCTATTTAGAGGACAGGAAAAATCTCACAAAGTTCTGATTTATTTCCTAAAATGTAAATACTAGTTCTGGTTTTATGGGAGCAAAATGAACAGTCATTTAATTCAAATGAGAACCTGAACCATTTGTTTGGTGAACCTACAGACAAAATGTTTTAGTCTCATCTGGTTCTTAATCCACTGTTCTTTGTTCTAAAGAAGAAGAAAAGTCTATCAAGCCGTTCCTTTATGCCTGCTCTCTTCTGACTGTTTCCAGCTATTCCCTAACACTGATCCTCCTGGTTAATATTCTAGCATATTCCTTGTCAGGGTCATCACTGCTCTTTTTCCTCGTGTTGTCGCCCCTTGCAGCTTTGGCTGTTTATTCTAAGTATGCATCCGCTGGCGTGGGGCTGGTGAGGAGACACTCATAAACGACATCCACAAGTTGCTGAGGTGTGAGTGGCCTTAACCGTGAGTCAGACTTCACTTGGGAAGTTTTAGACACCACGCTGATTTTTAAAAGAGATGTTCAGTCACACAGACACATCTACTGATACAGGCGATGCAATTAATAATATGTGGCTGTCTATCTATATGGCATTTCCAGTGTGAGAAGTTGATCTGTTTATATTGATATACTGGCTGTATCAGAACATGATGCAACCAAGAGCACTGAGATACACTCTCGCTGTAAACCTTCACGAGTATGTAAGCCAGGGCTTACCTTGATAACACACTTTTAAATTTGTATGTACACCAAACGCATAGCTGACTGAGGCAGAAGGCAAGAGACAAGAACAAATAGATGGGTTAATGGAAGAAAACAGAACAAGCCACAAAGAAATCAAAAGCTAAGGATGTTTGTTACAGGCATTAAGTTTGTTCCTGTTTTGATATATGACAGGAAGGAAGAAGTTTAGGAGAGCCAGAGAACTTCAGGGTGAAGCAGGCAGAGGGTGGTTGGGGAACAACACCTCTGTAGAGTTTTTGGGGATGATTGGTGCTTGCAGGAACAACGGGCATCTGACCTTGTCTCATTTTTGTCACTGAAGACAGATGGGAAAATGAGTGGCTCAGGAGCATGTAGCCTTGGGGGGGGGTTCTTGCCCTCCTCACACTGTGTGACCCACAAAGGATCTGCACCTCGCAGGAGCACAACCTTCTTGTACAGACTCACTCCAGATGCCAGTTCGGCTGTGGGTGATCTACTGTACATGAGATGCAGAGGGAGATGGGGTGATCATGGACGTGACTACCAGTCTTTTTGCTCCTACTATATTGGTATCTATAAGAAGATTCCAAGGCCAAAGCTACCGTATGAAGCTCAGAATAAATTAATCAGTTATGTCTATGCTACATGTGCTTATCTGCAACCTATGAGGATTGTGTAAAATCCACAGAGGTAATGGCACTGACATATTTCTCACACACACACACTGCCCTTACAGACCTCAAGGGGACCTGTATTAGTCAGTTCAATTTATTTCTCAGAAATCTTCATTTCTTTCTGTTCAGTTTGCAATATCCCCTCAGAGGCTGGTCACAGTAAGGTTTATAGTCCCATAATATTCCATGGAGAGAGATTAATTGGAGGAGTCTCATTCCACTATATTCCCCTGGGAAGAAGCAGATGGAGATTTTACTGCAACATCAGCACCAGTTCAGGCTACTTTGCATCTTCCAGTATACTACAGGTTAGCTGAGTATGCTGCTATTTACTGTTATTTCCTCCATGCAACTTGTCAGCTAAGCCGGATGGTACCGTTGGTACTTTCCAACAGTAACACCTAAGTTAAGCCACGGAAATCTCACTGCTTCTCAGGAAGGTAGTGGCAAAAAAGTCCAGCATGGGGGACAACCACCTTCAGAAATCTGGGGGAATTTTCCTGTCCTAGTTTGAGAATGATGGAAGAGTGTACTGTGAGTATTCATGTAACAAGCTCAGGTTAGAAGTCACCACTGGTCCTTCCTTGAGAAGACATCCAAACTATTCCTGGCCAGATCTACTTGATTTTGACTTCACCCAAAAATTTAGGTTAAATGAAAGGCAGGATCAAGCGTTTAGAGAGATACAAAGAGGAAGAAGCTAATGGCACATCAGAGGAAATTAAAGAAAAATTTTATCAGAATGTTTGGATCTTGGTGCCACACTAATTAAGGCAAAATTCTTATACTAAACATCTTAATTTATTTAAGGAAAAAAGATGACATAACAAGATAATAGAGATAAATGAGTAGTAAAAACAAGTTAAGAGACAAGCAAAGATTTTAAGTTAGTGTAATGCTATCTTCAGTTAATCTGTTATTACTAATTCAAATATGGAACACTTCTTTTTTATGATGCAAAGGGGGAAAGCCAAAGTGAAATTATAATAAATTTGCATACTTTAATTACCTGGTAAATATAGCCTAGACTAAACTATTGCAAGAATAGCATCAGCACACAAGAACCCCAAACACATGACAATATTTTTTGTTCAAACCTTCTACTTATTTCAAGAAACCAGATTCTGCTGTCAGATATAACACTGAGACTTCAGTAGCTTACTCAAAATAAAAAAGATTTTTTTAAATAAATTTCTCTTCTCTCTTTATTATTATTCCTTAGATACAGCATATTAGTCATTGCATGTTGATAATTTATTTTAATTTAGTCAAATATGCTTTATTAGTATTTTTATACTTTTTACCTGGGGCTCTGGATGTTCTTCTCAGTTAGAAGTTAGTCTCTGTTGCCTCATCTTTATTTATATTAACTATTTGTCTTGAATTTCTCAGGCCATACAGCTGTGGTAGCTAGAATGTAGTCAGATTCATTCAGAAACTACTTAGTCACCATAGTCATGGTATAATGTAGATTACAAATGGTGTATGATTCAATAGTGTTGTGATGGGCTGACGCCAGCCAGCAGCCAAGCGTCTACACAGCCACTTGCTCGCTCCCTCCCACTCGGTGGGATGGGGGGAGAAAATAGGAAGAACAAAAGTGAGAAAACTCATGGTTTGAGATACAGACAGATTAATATGTGAAGGAAGGAGGGGGTCAAACAAAAATACACGTGGAGCAAAGGAAATGACTCACCACCCTTTACAAGCAGACCAACGTCTAGCCAGTCTCCACCTTGAAAGCCAAAATGACCTACTCTTCTTCGTCCTCTAACTCAGTTTGTTTTGTGAGCATGACATCAGATGGTATGAAATATCCCTTTGGCCGATTTGGGTTAGCTGTCCCAGCTATGTCCCCTCCCAACCTCTTACCCACTCCTAGCTGACTTGATGGGCAAGGGGCAGAGTGGGGAAAAAAGAGAAAGCTTTGACACTGTGTAAGCACTGTTCAGCAAGCACTAAACACTGGTGTGTTACCAACACTATTTTAGCCACAAATCCAAAACATAGCATCAGGCAGGCTGCTATGAAGAAACTTAACTCCAGCCCAGCCAGATCAAGTGTTTCAGATCCAGCAGATTTAATTAAAAATAAAAAGAATCTTCTCCATGAATTTATTCAGCTTTGCTCATTTGGCTTTGCGTTTTATATATTGACTCATATCGTTTTATGGATATATCAAGGCTCTTTCTAAATAAGGCCTATGCAAAGTCATCAAAGCATATGCTTTCAAGACTGCTTTCAAATAAAAGTAGTCGACACTAAAAAAGACATTATGCAAGATTTTGAGTTTATCACCAGTTGTTAGAAGGTACCGAGTACATTAGATTAATATGGAACTTGCCTCTTGGTTATCTAATGGGTTTACAAGCAGAGTGTTTAATAGGTACGATGATGCCAAATAATTGCATAAAAATAGCTGTGTGGGTTTAGACAAAATGTTGTATCAGAAACAATGCTGAAAGGAACAGTACGGAAATAGTATCCTATTCTTGCCATACATCCTGCTGTATGAAGGACAAAGAAGAGTTATTAAGAGCATGGAAATAACTTTAAGGCATCATTAGCTTTTTAGTTGTGTGAGCATAATCTTACCAAACTACTCTTCTCAACCAGCATAAGGCAAAAGACTAATGATGTTTTGTAGATTAATGTGTAGAGTAATCATGGTAATCAACATAAGGTTGTGTTTGCTAGCCACTGCTACTGTCACGATAGTTCCTACATTTTTCCTCTCAGAAAGCAAGCTATTACCTTTAATAATTTTCCATTGCAACAAACACAGTAATATGTAAATCACACAGCTGACACAGTATCTCCTCTAAGAATCTTTTTTAAAATTACCTTTTCTGTAATCAAATGCAGTATGGTACCTGGGGGGTTCTCTTTGCTCATGTATCACAAAAATGCAAAACCCACAGAAATATGACCAAATTGCAAACCCTTTTATAGGTTCAGGATTGTGCATGGCTTGATAGGTAATACTTACTTAAGCAAACTTCATCTTATTTAGTGGGAAGCACTGCAGGTGCATTGTATACATACAAAAGGGTGTTATTTATAAAGAAACTCCCAACTTTGAAATAAATTGTATTCTGAAAGAAAAAAAAATAAGAAAGGAAAAAGGGGAAGGGAAGAATAGATAGCTGGAATGTACCAACTGTAATCACTTTAGTCTAGATTCTGCTGGTGAATAGTATCATACAACTCAATTCTATTTTAAGCAAGTGAAGAGAAACATGATTCTGTGATTTTTTAGTTAGCTATTTGTGGCAGAGTAGATGGCTGCTACCTCAAAAGATTTCAAGGCAGATGAGAAGCTTTTTACTATCTTACTGAGGTACTACCTTATCTACCCTTCAAAGCTGTAACAAGCTAAATTGTCACCCTCACTGGGTTTGTGTGCTAATGCTTTTGCTTCTAGGTACAAGTGTTTCATTTAATAGGTCCCATGCAAAATAGCCTTTCACCTTTCTCCAGATTTTCAAAAGATTTTTAATCTCCTCTGATTTAGTGTTCAAAGGCAAATGTATCTTCCACAATCTCCAAACAAACTCTTGTCATATACAAATCGCTCCATTTTTTTTCTAAAGCAGATAACAGCTGCTCCTAAGATCCTGCAAAAACACCTGCAGAGGGTGTTTCCTGTTATTTATAAAACAAATCTCTGTCATTCAGTGAAGGAGGAGGAAGAGACAGTAGTGCTCTTTAGTGCTATTTTAGTAGTATTCTTGGCTTTTTAAATTTGGAAAGCAGCAGGATACTGCAGTGAGTACACTATTAGCAAACGGTGCCTAAAAGTAGACAGGCAAAGATGATTAGGCAATTCAGGGTTGACAACTCTGATTTATATATTACTGTAAAAGCTAGAGGAGGCTGGCTATCTCTTTTGAAATTAGAAAAAGAAAATACTAAAAGTAGATGACATTTCAAGATGTTATCTAAAGAATCAATATCGTATTTCCCGTTCATTTCCTATAGTGATTATCTTTCCAAGTCAGATACTGCGCTACAGCTTTCCTCCTACCCCATCCTTAACGCAGTCAGCATAAGACACTTCAAAAAGAGGGAGAACATAAATGGGAAAACTTACTTACAGATGAAGCTTCTCCATAGCTCAAGATTATTGATTTATTCTCCTGATCATAAGATTTAATGACTCTTAGATAGTTTCCACCGAATTAGTCATCAATGTTTTAATCACCCATGCTGGTGTCCTGTTTGAACTTCTTGTAAGCTGCTGGCTTCAATACCGCACTGAGTTAAAAATCATGTAAGGGTGTATTTATTTTCATAACTTCTGATTTTCTTTTTCTGTTTGCTTGGATACCTCCTTATTTCAGAACTGCAGACTGAACAAAGAGATGTTTTATAATCCGTTTCACTAATATATACCTGCATTTTGAATTGTGTAAATCAGTTTTAGGGTCCTCTGACACCTCCCATATTTCTAACATTTATCACCAAACTTTTGATCTCATCCCCTGCAATATAAATGGATTCTTATAATTATGTTCATCATTAGAATGCTGTGGTTGTTAACTTCACTTTTTTCTTATACAATCTAACACAGGTTCTTTCTTAATCACTGATGGTCACTGGTTTACACTGATGACAGTAAGGCCTTGATATTTTTTCCTAGTTGAGTCAGCTAATTTAACATGATCAGTGTGTACAATTGTTCGACATCATCTCTCGTTATGTATGCTGCTGTGTTTTTGCCTCTAGTGAATTTTGACTACTATCCCACTCATATTTGCTTACCGTTAAATCCTCCAGAAGTCTTTATAGCTTTCTATGACTAATGTATAATTTTGTGATATATCATTTTGTCAAGTTTTTTTTCTAGATCATTAATTGCATCTTCAACACCAATCCTAGCAAAATCATTATAGAGAACCCTATATAAGTCTTCTCCTAAGGTGAGCATTACTGTCTGAAGTTTGGGCTTTAGGGAGCTCTCTGCTTAATAAAGCCAGAAGTATTCTCACTGTTGCTACTTCCAGTTTCCCGGCTAAGTGCAAACCTCTGGAGGTCCTTCAAACACCACTAACTCACTTGTTCGCTGCTGCTCCGCAGCTTTGTATGAAATATCACATAATCAAAGCTGAGACATATTCCTTGGCAGTAGCCCAGTGACAATATAATTCTTTACCTTTCCATTCACATGACCAGAAGTACTAAGTGTGTCCTTCAGCATATTATATACACACATATACACAGTGCATGTGGTGCATAAGTGCATAAATTCTAAAACTGGCCATGGCACCTTAGTCACAGGAGCTTAGAAACCAGTTTCATGATTTCTCTTGATGAAAGCACCAAACAAGAGCTTGTTCTTGTTGGAAAAAAAAAAAGCTAGAAAGGGATTTTAATTTTGCTCAAACTTTTTTAGTCAAAAAGTCTATCAATGTTAGCTGACAACAATCATAACTATACTTGAAGTCAGAACCGAAATGAAATGTGAAGGGGCAAAGGGTTCCTAAAGTCTGAGTATGGTTCTTGCATTTAATGAACAATATTTGAAGAGCTACTGTAAGAATCCCAATCACTAAAAGGAAATTAATGTATTTGACTGAATAAACTGTCATTTAACAGTAGTCTATTGATTTCAGTGTTATCTAAAAGGAATCATGAATGTGTTGGTGTATGCCTATTCGACATTCTCATAAATGTAAATGTGAATCAAGGAAAAGTACACAATGCCCATGAAAATCTATTACTTATTTTACACTCTCCCAAATCCATATTATCTTCCTATTTCCTTGCAGGTTCCTTGCTTCTGATATAATTCACTGATTTCTTTATTGAGTGTCTCTAGACAGTTATTTGTTATTCAGATTCTCCCTCCATTGTTTCAGGTCTCCTTCACTATTTTTTTTCTTTTTTTTCTTCCTCTTTTTTTCCGTGCCATCAGTTTATTTGGGGATCTATTGGTTTCCTTTAGAAAACATTTCTGCTTATTTAAAAGATATCAGTTTGGATCAAAAAACTCTAGCTATTTTTCCTTCCCCTTGCTTCCTATCTTGGTTTTGTTTAAGGGTATGGAATTCTGTTCCAACTTAATTTTCTCACACATCTTTAATTAGCTGGTGTTCTAAGTCCAAGAAGTTAACTTACCTTATGTTCACTAACAAATTTTAATTTGCATTGTTATTTTCTATTGATTATCATCTTGTGTTTTAAATTCCCCTTTGGAAGTTTTATCTCACAAAGTTAAATTTTGGCGTGCCTTGTCTCCATACAACACTGAACTCAACTGAATACTCAAAACCAGTCTTTGACTACATACTCCAAAAACCTACATGACTTTAATTCAAAGACACTCTCTTTTGTTCTCTAAATTATAATAATTGAAGAGGCAGCAATATAAGGTCCTGAGAAACTTGGTCCATAAGCACCAGTATTCCGTGTATGCCTAAAAATGCAAAGAATACTTAGGCAAAGTAAATTGGTTTTGTACATAAATTCAGTGAAAGGGATAAAAATAAAATAAATTAGGGAAATTTTGAAAAGGAATATGAACAATCAGAATATGTATCTTCTACCCAATTGAGCAAAAACTTTTCTATCTTCACATTATCCTTATTTTTGTCATTGTTCTTGTATATGAAAAGTATCAGTCACATACCCTTCCGTGAAAAAGTTTGGTTTTCCCTTATTACACTTTTTTATAAAATGAACATAATTCCTAATCAGAAGCAGACACTTTTTTGTTCAATGTCAAAAGGAAAAGAATATAACATATATATTTTCATCCTATCTACTTTAACATGAAAATATCTCACATTTTTTGTAAGCTCTTTGACCTGAATAATACTTTATGATAGTAACTAAGTTGATTATGAACTAAGTAAATCTTTCATTTTATTCAAATAAGGCACCATTTGTTGGTTTGTTAAATTTTTTACATTTTTAACAAATCTAAGCAAAAATCCAAATTAAACAAGGCTGCAAATCCTGTTTGTCCTATGCCTCCCCACCAAGATTATCAATAATAGATAGCATCAGCAGCTAAAACTGAAAGTATTAGCAGTGATACAAACATCTCTCTGTATAATGCCGATATAGCAAACAAAGAATCAAAAGACAATTTTTAATAGCTACATAAGTGAACTCCCTCTTCAGCAGTAAATTTAAAGCCTAGAGTGTGTTTCAGTGTTTCAGAAGATAAACACCAAAGGACTTCACATTGCATAAGTAATTTTCCTGTATTCATTGGTATAAATATAAGCAGGGTTGGATTCTTTAAGATAAATATTACTTTTTTTCACTGGTTTCATCTACCTTTACTCAGCTATATAGTTTTATATAGTCTTAGCAACATCAGTTAATAAATTGCCTGTATGAACACCTGTATGCACCCCTCTAAAGAATTATGAATGTTCAAAAGAAATGCTTAAATAGGAAATGATGCAATATTTGATAAGAAATATCAGACTTTTCCCCAAAATAAAGAACTGCTATTAAACAGGGAAACTAGCCACTGTTTTTTACTTCAGAACAACTTTATTAGCTGTCAGAACTGAATCAATGACCACAGAATGCCTTTATATGTGTTTTATTGATATTCTAAACAGAAATTACTGAATGGACCAGACTATATCCAGCAAAAGAATGCTATTTTATGTTATGAAGTGATACAAATATTATCAATTACTATACCTCCTCTAAAGTCTTATGTATCTTATTCATTCAAAAGAAAAAAATCAATAATGAGACAGTATATCACTGAGTTATTTATTAATAGATTTATTCATATTTTGCATAGCATAATATCATCCTTGTAGATAGGCCAGTATTCCATTGGCAAAATGTATCTTAAATTAAGGAGAGCTAAGCACCACTTAAATCAGGAGATTGCCAAGGGATGCTGTGGAGACTCCATCACTGGAGGTTTCTAAGAACATCTTCGACAAACCTGTCAGGGATGGTTTAGGTAGAATTTATCTTGCCTTAGGGCAGAAGGTAGGATGAGATGATCCCTTGAGGTTCCTTCCAGTCCTATTTTTGGTGATTCCTATCACTTTTAGCAACGCTGTTTCTTACAAGAGTAAGTATATTCAAGGACCTGGAATAACCTATACCAAACATTTCCAAGATCCTTTCCAAAGTCTCTATTAATTACTAAGATTTTATTTTCTTGGAACTCCAGCAAACAAATTCGAAGAATAGATTATTTATATATGCACACATGCATATGTACTTATCAGCAGTTGTTGGCACTGAATATATTATTCTCTATACATTTAGTCTTCCCTTTGTCTTTCAAGGAGGGGGAGGACCCGCTACAAAAGAAAGCCAACTTACTCTGCGGTAGCTTTTCTGCTCTGTGGTAGCAAGGGTGCTTAGACTTACGCTGAAGGTAAGGTGTGGTGAGATGGATTCATAAATCACAAAGGGAGGAGGCAAGTGGCACATTGAGCCACCAGTCTCTCTCCATATCTGTGGCCTTGTTCCCTGTGCAGGACCTCCTGTTGCTTGGACCTCCTGGCATCTTCTGAAGGCACAGCATTTTCTCCCCAACACCCAAAATGCCGTGTCATCAGCCTCTTTTATGCAGTGAGGAGGGGAGAAGCAGCTCTAACTCTATTATCTTACTGTTCACATAAAAGTCCTGGCACATTTGCTCCTCAGTGACAGTTTTCTAATCAACCAGGCACTTCAACTGCTTCATTTCTTTTCTGTTTTATTCTGCACTACCATGCTCATCTCTTGATCTGCTTTACAGAAATATTTTAATAATACTTTTTTAGTCCAAACATTTCAGACTCCAGAAACCTACTTCTTTCAACTGAAATGTAGTCTCCCCTCTACCCATTTTTAATTCATTCTTCTATCAATTAAATGTTACTTTGAAACTCATGAGTGGCACTTAGTCACTCAGCTCCACTGACTTTTAATTAAAGGTGGGTGTCTAATTGCCCAGAGTGCAACTGAAAATTGCCCTGAAGTCTTTGTAATATGTACTCATTCCTTTATCAATCTCAAATGCCTTCTTCTTGTAGTGGCTTGCCAACATAATTTTCTCTGAAAAATCCTTAATCATGTTCATCAAAACTAAACAAAAGGCACAAATACAAAGGTCAATAACAACTTCATACCTCTCCAGATTTCTCTGTCAGTTTAGTATGACATTCACAGAGAAGGTGTGCTCTCCTTCTGATAAAATTGCAAAAACTTGTTTGACTTGAATAATATACAGTCAGTCCCATAAAGGGCATAAATCCTCTCAGGAATCACAATAATAATGACTTCAATAGTTTGTTCCTACTAATTATTGCAGATCTTCCATTAGCCTTATTAGAAGTACTGTATTTTTAATAAAATGGAACAGTATATTAAAATTCACCATGTACTTTGAGAAATTATTTTCAGTTCTGCCTTACAGTCTACCTTGGAGATTAAAAAATAGTATTATGTACCTGAATAGACACAAACAATTTTGGATAAACATGAAATGGTTTATATTCCTATGTTAGGCTCAACCCAGGTTAAATAAATAAGAAGGAACTAAATTTTGGTGCAGAACTTGAAGGAGATCAGAATATCATAGAATCATTTAGGTTAGAAAAGACCCTTAAGATCATCGAGACCAGCTGCTAACCTAGCACTGCCAAGTCCACCACTAAACCATGTCCCTAAGCACCACATCTACACGTCTTTTAAATACCTCCAGGGATGGTGACTCCACCACTTCCCTGGGCAGCCTGTTCCAATGCTTGACAACTCTTTCGGTGAAGAAATTTTTCGTTATCCAACCTAAACCTCCTTTGATGCAACTTAAGGCCATTTTCTCTCATCCTACTAGTTGCTACTTGGAAAAAGAGACCGACCCCCACCTCACTACAACCTCCTTTCAGGTAGTTGTAGAGAGCAAAAAGGTCTCCTTCAGCCCCCTTTTCTCCAGACTGAACAACCCCAGTTCCCTCAGCTGCTCCTCACAAGACTTGTGCTCTAGACCCTTCACCAGCTTCATTGCTCTTCTTTGGACACAATGATAGACCACAGAAGAAGAATTTGTATTATTCACTAGTGATACACTAAATGCTTGGAAAAAATCACTGCCCGGCTTCTAAAGAGGTGTCCTCCAGTCTTTGAAGAAATCTGGCATTTGTTAATTGTGGACAAAATGAAGCTGGATTAACAAGGTGATTCTCAGAGTTCTTTGAGTGACAGCAGCCATTCTTCTGTCAATTATCAAGCTTTGCTTCATATAACTATAATGAAGCATAGCTCCTGCAGGAAAGCATTAGGCGATACAATGGCATGAAGTAAAGAAAGGAAGACTGACAGAGAGACATCAGAATATGTTCCATGAGTTCAAGATTCAAAAAGATATGTTGCAAAGAAAGAAACACAACTACTACTACTACTCAAAACGGTTATAGATAAAAAAAAAAATTCCAAAATCCAGTGAATATAAAAAAATCCCCAACATACCTCAACATCTGTTATTTGTGACTGGTTTTACTAGGTGTTTCTTAATTCTATTCTTCCTTTAATTTCCATCTCATCTTACAAAATAATGATGACTCTTATTAAAGATTCATTTTTATTTGGATTAAAAAAATATATGGCTTGCCAGGTGAAAAAAATTGTGATGCCTAAGGTCAGAACTTCCTTAACGACATCACTTCCATTCCTAATTTCTCCAGTGCCTACAGACCTTCTGCACTGAAACATGTCTGCTCCCTGGAGCACAGCATCCTGATCTTGTTTTATGGTACCAGTAATATAAGCACTAAGACTTGGTCTTTTTGAAATTAGGTAGATGAAAAAATCCACTGTAGAGCTGCCTTCTTTCAGTGAACATTTTTGTTTGAAATATCTCTTTTCTCATTGATGTAACAGTGAAAACTTACTTCAGAACTAAATATGTAAAAAACAATCAAAACCTAAACTCTGTAGTATGTACATTGAATGGTAAATCTTAAGTATTTAAGTGTTTCTTGGAATTGTTCCACTAATAATAAAATAGGATAAATTGAAGTTTAACATTTTGCAGTGGTTTATTTAATTCCTCTGCTGCCAATAGCAGCTGCTGTGATTTAACCTCGGTGGGCAGCTCAGCCCCACGCAGCCACTTGCTCACTCCCCCACATTGACACTGGGGAGAGAATCAGAATGGCAAAAGTGAGAAAACTTGTGGGTTGAGATAAAGACAGTTTAATAAGTAAAGCAAAAGCTGCATGTGCAAGCAAAGCAAACCCGGAATCTATTCCCCCCTGCCAACAGGCAGGCAGGTATTCGTCCATCTCCAGGACAGCAGGGCTCCAGCACGACGAACGGGGACTTGGGAAGACAAACGGCATTGCTCCCAACGTCCCCCCATCCTTCTTCTTCCCCAGCTTTATGTGCTGAGCATGACGTCCCATGGTCTGGGATATCCCTCGGGTCAGTTGGGGTCAGCTGTCCCAACTTCTTGTGCCCCCTCAGCCTACTCACTGGCTGGGCAGTGTTAGAAGCAGAAAAAGCTTTCATGTTGTGTAAGCACTGCTCAGCAGTAAAGAAAACTGAAGGTTTTCTTTAAAATAGGGCACTGGAACACAGGAAAAGTATACAAGCTGGAATTTTTAACATGCATACTTTTAAGAAAGCCAAAGTTGCTGCTGACAACTTCATCATGCTTTGTACATTGGTGAAACCTGCTTGTACAAGGAGTGTGAAATTATTTTTCATTTCATATAGCAATGTGCCAAAGCAACACAGAAGTTCTGTTCAGGAGGCTGTGCTTGAATTTTCTTTTCAAAGCAGCACAGTGTTGTTTTTGTCTTATACAACAAAGAAGAAACATCTGTCATATAACACATTTATTATAAAGTATATGCTGTATTTTTTAATCTATTACCTAGGCAACTTGAACCCCAAGGTTTAAGAGAATACACACAAATGAATATAACTCCTTCCAAGACTTTAGAAGGTTATGGGAAGTACAACTTTCTTCTGTTGCTTTTTAATGAATACTTGTGTATTTTTTTTTTTTTTTTACATATCACTACTTTAAACATATTGCTACTGTTCTTCTACTGTCATATTTGAAATTTCATTCCCCATCCTCAGTACTAGATGACTGGACTAATAGTTCCTGATCTGATTATTAAACTATTTCTAAATGCTGAATTGCCTTTATCTGTTTCAGGCGTTAAAATTACTTAGTGTTGTTTTCAAAGGAGACACCTTATTGGTCAATGCTGCTCAGATGGCCTGTTATGTCTGGACCCTAATCCCCTCTTTTTGGTAAAGGGCACTAAGTAATGGGACCGTTAATGGGAGTGGGGCCATTAGGAAGAGGTGCTGCTTGTAAAGTGTTGAGGAAGCCTGCTAGTTGGAGACATGCTAGTGCATCTTAGAAAGAAAACAAATAACTTGACCTGAATATTCTGGCCAATTTACTGCCTGACAGACCTGACATCTGGGAAAGGTTTCTATTTCTGAGTAAGACTGCTAACAAAACACTACAAAGACAATCTCTCTGTTGGAATGATTCCAATCTCCTTGACATTTTTCTGTCTAGGTTGACCCAGAAACTCTTCACTGGTTATGATTTTCCTCAAAATAAACATCAAACGTAAGTTAGGATGTAATTTGATTTATCAGGTAACTTTGATGTCAATGACTGTCAGGCACTGTTGATACTTTTGAGTGCTCTCATATGAGTAATAGCTGTTTTATCAAGACTTTGTCATTTCTTGGTCTCTTGAAGAGGCTGGGAAATAATCAGAACACGTTATCTTCTACAAGGCAGAATAGGTTCTTCAAAGATACTTATCATCCTTTTTATTCAGTGTGTTTAGGGGGAATAGCTAGCGGGAACAGTGTTAAACATGAGTTTATTTTACAGTGCTACTGTTTTATGTATTAGTTTCCTCCAACTTCAAGGGCTTTGGACAGCATAACTGTGAAAATACAGCTATGAAAGCAAAGCTACTAACAAGCAATCCAATAGAAAGTGTAATAGTGATCCATTGAACTAAATGGCAATTGTTGACCATTAGTTACCTAACTCTGCAGTGAAAGGGTAATGTTGGCTTCAATTGTATTACATTTCAGGAGTTCAAAATGTTTCTTTTCATGTTTGCAGTTTGTCCTCCTTGATGTTCTTTGCTCTCTATGACTTATTTCCCCTTAACTAAATCTGAGCTGCCTTTTCACAGGAATAATGATAGGGATAGAGAGAATAGACCCATTTGATGAGATAGGTATTGCAATACACGACATGGTAAGATATGAAGACCAGTATATTCCGAATTGCATTTGTTCTTTCTTGTTTTCCATATGGATATCAGGCTGAGAAACCTTGACTTCTCAACAGACTATATCTTTCCAAGTCTGATATAATTATAGATGCAATTGTTAGAGGTGGAGGGGGAAAGGAAATTATTAGTTTAGTTTCCTGAGCAGTCAGTAGCTTTCCAGGAGAATCATACTCTGAAATTTACCTTCATCTTCTTAGTATGATTTTGCTGATACTGGGGTTCCTGTCTATTTGGGAAGAGCGGTGGCCAAGTGTAGGCACATGAATTTTCCTGCACTGAAGTATTTATTGGGCAGCAAATTTAACTGTGTAAACATTTTGATGCCCTGATGGTGGGGTTATTAGTCTATAGCAAGTTATTGTATTTAGTGGCTAGACTTGGTTTGAGACTTTTTCTGCAAAAAGCAATGCAGTATATGATTTATCTAGACAAATCCACTCTGGCACTAGCATACCACAGCTTCGATTCCTTTATCTGGATTATTACAATTTCAAAAAGCTCACAATGTAGCAGTCCACTTTTTAAGGAGTGCTGATGCTTTTGATACTTTGATGCTGCCTGAAACAAATGGAATCTTCTTTCACTGCAATTGGCTTATAGACAGGTCCCATCCAGTACTTTGGCACCCCTTTTCCTCCAGTTTGTTCCATCCCTTGTGCTACTAAAAGCAGATGGAAGTAGACTGGATAATGTGGTTTTGGGGAAAACCCATTTATCAGTAACACTTCCCCCCCCCGCCCAAGCTCAAAACAGCCTGTTCTTTGGTCAAAAGTTTTATTATGTACAAACATATCCCTTTACAGTTCAAAATCTGAGAAACAGCAGAACAACGAACTGAAAAAAATAGTTGAGCAACTCACAAAAAAAGTGGAAAAAAACCCAAAGAAAAAAAACATTCTTCTATCAATCAAACACATTTCAGAGAATTTAATTAGTTAATCTGGCATCTCTCAGCTTTTACATATTTCTGTATATTTATTATGACTTTTTAAATGCTTATTTTCTGCCAAATGATTCATAATAGGTTTAGAGAACAAGTGCTGTCATTATTTTTTATGTAAATTGTTTGGAGGGAAAGGACTGAAGAAATACTAAGGGAATATAAAAGTATCTGCTTACTTGGAGATTTATTTTTTAACTAATTAAAGAATCATGTTATAAATTGCGAGGTGAGTGAGGCATAAAAATATTGTGGATCTTCACTGTTCCCAGCAATTTATATTTCCAAGGTGAAACCTTTACATTTGCTTTACTTCTTGCCCTACATTTGAATCCCACACAACCGTATTAATAGTGACCTCAGGAGACTCCAGTCACGCTGCAGGCCAGAAGATTCTTGCTAATACCACGTAATACTTCGGCACTGTCTGTCAACTCAGCCAAGAAATATCTTCCTCCCAAATGAGCAACCTCTATAAAGGGTGACACCCTTACCTGGTTTGCTGAAATCTGGGAGTTCACTTCTAATTAGAGCTGACAAAAGCTTGACACAATCAGCAGCACTGGGAACAGAAATGCAGTTTCTTGAGCATAACAAAGCCTTCAGTTCTTTCCTTTTAACATCATTAAGAGCCCTGAGGATAACAACAGAATGTGAGGGAAGGATAATATGATCAAAAAGACGGAATTCTCCACCGTCTTTATCTGTGGCATGAACCAGGTTTTAACAAAACTAAATTTCAGGAGCTGATATAGTAACAGTAGAAATGAGTACACTTTCCTAGAACTGAGGAAATACTAGACAGAATGTTGCAAATGCAACCTTGTATTTAGATAAGACTCATTTGCGAAATATTTTAGAAGAATAATGGAAAGGGATCAATATCTATCTGTAGTTTGGATGAAGAAATTGTACTGTTTCTTTAGAATTATTTATAAAAATATACAAAGGGGACTCAGCCGTGTATTTTTAGTAGGTGGAAATTGCCAGTCACCTTTTCCAAGACCTTGGCTTTTCACTGTATCTATGCAAAGGGAAAAGGTTTACTCTTCTGTAGTTGTTTAACGAAAACTACTGTGTCAAGATGGTCCTTGTCAGCCAGCTCTAGATGACCCTGCTTGAGTAGGAGGTTGGACTACATGATCTCAAAAGATGCCTTCGAACTTCAACAATTCTGTGAATAAATAAAAGTTGTGAAAGTGGATCAGGGAGTTAATGCACTAACCTTTAAATTCAGGATTATGCCTCTGGATTTGATCTAAAAAGAAGATGCATTTGATGCTCACAGGTTACTTGTACAGTTGCCCATGGAATAAAAGTAACATATTCAGTTGGATGCATGATGACTGTGTGGTATTCTGCCTCTCCTGACAGAAGTAGAGTAGAGGCTGTTGTCAACAGCTGAAGCTATTTTTGAGAGCTCTGTGTAGATTGATATGAAACCTCAAGGAGAGGTCATGAGGTGCCATGGACTCAATGCTACCAGTATCCAAATGGACAGATTGGCTTCTACCAGTGTTTTAGTACAGCTGTCCAATGCTTTCAAGATACCAGCAGTTAGCTGAAAAACATCTGAGTCACATTTATTG